>NC_090450.1:36140156-36493656 GCF_031143425.1 Pleurodeles waltl
GCCTGTGTGTTGCTGCAGTGTATGTCTCTCTGCAGCCTGTACCCCTCCACAGTCTGTGTTTTGTTGCAGCAGTGTATGTCTCTCTGCAGTGTGTGCTGCTCCACAGCCTGTGTTTTGCTGCAGTGTAGGTCTCTCTGCAGCTTGTACCTCTCCACAGCCTGTGTGTTGCTGCAGTGTATGTCTCTCTGCAGTGTGTGCGCCTCCACAGCCTGTGTGTTGCTGCAGTGAATGTCTCTCCACCGTTTGTGACCCTCCACAGCCTGTGTGTTGCTGCAGTGTATTTCTCTCTGCAGCCTGTACCCCTCCACAGTCTGTGTTTTGTTGCAGCAGTGTACGTCTCTCTGCAGTGTGTGCGCCTCCACAGCCTGTGTGTTGCTGCAGTGTATGTCTCTCTGCAGCCTGTACCCCTCCACAGTCTGTGTTTTGTTGCAGCAGTGTACGTCTCTCTGCAGTGTGTGCTGCTCCACAGCCTGTGTTTTGCTGCAGTGTATGTCTCTCTGCAGCGTGTACCTCTCCACAGCCTGTGTGTTGCTGCAGTGAATGTCTTTCCGAAGTTTGTGCCCCTCCACAGCCTGTGTGTTGCTGCAGTGTATGTCTCTCTGCAGCCTGTGCTGCTCCACAGCCTGTGTTTTGCTGCAGTGTATGTCTCTCTGCAGCTTGTACCTCTCCACAGTCTGTGTGTTGCTGCAGTGTATGTCTCTCTGCAGTGTGTGCCCCTCCACAGCCTGTGTGTTGCTGCAGTGTATGTCTCTCTGCAGCATGTGCCCCTCCACAGCCTGTGTGTTGCTGCAGTGTATGTCTCTCTGCAGTGTGTGCCGCTCCACAGCCTGTGTGTTTTGCTGCAATGTATGTCTCTCTGCAGCCTGTGCTGCTCCACAGCCTGTGTGTTGCTGCAGTGTATGTCTCTCTGCAGCGTGTGTCGCTCCACAGCCTGTGTGTTGCTGCAGTGTATGTCTCTCTGCAGCCTATGCCGCTCCACAGCCTGTGTTTTGCTGCAGTGTATGTCTCTCTGCAGCGTGTACCCCTCCACAGCCTGTGTGTTGCTGCAGTGTATGTCTCTCTGCAGCCTGTACCCCTCCATAGCCTGTGTGTTGCTGCAGTGTATGTCTCTCTGCAGCCTGTGCTGCTCCACAGCCTGTGTGTTGGTGCAGTGTATGTCTCTCTGCAGCCAGTGCCGCTCCACAGCCTGTGTGTTGCTGCAGTGTATGTCTCTCTGCAGCCTGTACCCCCCCATAGCCTGTGTGTTGCTGCATTGTATGTCTCTGCAGCCTGTGCTGCTCCACAGCCTGTGTTTTGCTGCAGTGTATGTCTCTCTGCAGCCAGTGCCGCTCCACAGCCTGTGTGTTGCTGCAGTGTATGTCTCTCTGCAGCCTGTGCTGCTCCACAGCCTGTGTTTTGCTGCAGTGTATGTCTCTCTGCAGCCAGTGCCGCTCCACAGCCTGTGTGTTGCTGCAGTGTATGTCTCTCTGCAGCCAGTGCCGCTCCACAGCCTGTGTGTTGCTGCAGTGTATATCTCTCTGCAGCGTGTGCCGCTCCACAGCCTGTGTTGCTGCAGTGTATATCTCTCTGCAGCCTGTACCCCTCCACAGTCTGTGTGTTGCTGCAGTGTATGTCTCTCTGCAGCATGTGCCGCTCCACAGCCTGTGTGTTGCTGCAGTGTATGCCTATCTGCAGCGTGTGCCGCTCCACAGCCTGTGTTTTGATGCAGTGTTTGCCCTTTTGCTGTCTGTGCCCCTCTGCAGTCTGGGCTGTGATACAATGTATGGCTCTCTGCAGCCTTAGCTTTTGGGTAGTTTGCTCAATTTTGAAGTCAGTGTTCCTTGGCAGTCTCTGGCTACAGTAGTCTGCATCCATCAGCAGCTAGTGCCTCTAAGCAGTTTGTACTCTGCAGTGTTCTGGGCTCACTGTGCCCTTCATTAAAGGACACTCAGTGCCTTGTAGTTCTGCAGTATACGGGGTTGCCAGGTTTAGATCACTGCAAACAGCACTCGGTGTTGGCCCCTCACAAAGCAAGATGCAAAGACACCGAAGAAGTCATAAATTACTGTTTCGAAATATGGAAGAAATAAGCTTTGCTTTGTGACCTATTGGCTTAGTCAATGGTTTATGGCAATGCTGAATAACACCCTGATGGTGTGCAGCATGGTAAAGTACACAAGCAAAAAAAATGCACTACATTGTGTCTGCATGCACACCATGCATGCACTTGCCTACAAGATGACGTAAGCACTTTTTTAAAATTTACCGAGTTGGATCAGTAAATTTTAAAAAATCAAATAATAGTCCAAAAGCATTTTTTTCGAAGCACACAAAGAGGGAACAGTGGACGCATCACAAAGGACATGGGTGGCGGAAGCAACACAGAGGGAGTGGGTGGGGAGAAACAGCATCGGGTATGAAGGTAACGTAGGTTGGGGGTCAGGGGAGACGCAATGGGGGAAGAGAACAGCGTGGAACGGGTAACGGATGAGAAGAAGCTCACTGGTGAGAAAGCGTGAGGAAAGAAGTACATCAGGGTGATTGCAACGTGGAGAAGATGCACACATTCGACACAGTTTGCAGTCGAAGTAGAGAAGTACACAACAGAGACAGCTAGAAACACATGAACTGTGATGCAGTGGTTAACCCAAAAGAAAAGAATACTGCTTGAAAAGCCTCCAGTGGAAGGGCACAAGTAAGTGTCTATGCTCCAGGGAAAGGTCAAACACAAAAAGAGGAAGGAAAGCCCACACAAGCTAACAAATGAAAAGCAAGCAAATGAGAGTGACAGTACAGCCAACCAATGGTACAGTGGGCAGGCTCTAAGCCCACTGTTAACTGACAGTTTGTCTTTTTGGTAACAGACAGCTTGTGCTAACCGAAATACACCCATTTAGGTCTCATATGGTACCAGATTGGCTTGAAGAGCGTGGCTAACACACAGTTTACAAGCTGTAGAAACAGAGCGTTCCGGCATGGCTTGTTGAGAACGGCTAACACAAGTTGTTTACTAGCTACGGCTACACATATGGTTCAAGCGCGGCTGGTTAAGTGGGGATTACACACTCTATTTACTTGCTACGGTACACAGAGGATGCGAGCGCAGCATGAGTGATGTGGGAAAGATGATCTGTTTACAATAGACTCTCTATGCACAAGCAGTGGGTACATATAGGATGAGCGCAGGGCTTGTAGAGTGTAGGTAACATGTTGTGTTTCCAAGCTACATGTTCAAAATTGACCAGTGCGACTTGTGCACTGAGTATAACATGTTTTATTTACAAGCTACAAATGCACTTAGGGCCAGCATGGCTTGTAGAGTGAGGGTACCTTTCTCTGTTTACAAGCTAGAGGCACACATAGGGTACCAGTACTGCTTCTAGAATGTTTGCTAGATCGGGATACAAGCAGTGTGCCAGCATAGGTTGTAGAGTGTGGTTGACATGCTCTGTTTACTAGCTACGGATACACATATGGTATGAGCGTGGCTTGTACAGTGTGGCTGACATGCTCCGTTTACTAGCTACGGACACACATAGGGTATGAGCGTGGCCTGTAGAGTGTGGTTGACTTGCTCTGTTTACTAGCTACAGATATGCATAGGATGTAAGCGTGGCTTGTAGAGTGTAGGTAACATGTTGTGTTTCCAAGCTACATG
The DNA here is from genome assembly GCF_031143425.1 of Pleurodeles waltl. Classification (NCBI taxonomy): domain Eukaryota; kingdom Metazoa; phylum Chordata; class Amphibia; order Caudata; family Salamandridae; genus Pleurodeles; species Pleurodeles waltl. The sequence continues at coordinate 36,143,794 of NC_090450.1, forward strand.
CTCAAAATTGACCAGTGCGACTTGTGCACTGAGTATAACATGTTTTATTTACAAGCTAAAAATGCACTTAGGGCCAGCATGGCTTGTAGAGTGAGGGTACCTTTCTCTGTTTACAAGCTAGAGGCACACATAGGGTACCAGTACTGCTTCTAGAATGTTTGCTAGGTAGGGATACAAGCAGTGTGCCAGCATAAGTTGTAGAGTGTGGTTGACATGCTCTGTTTACTAACTATGGATACGCATAGGATGTAAGCGTGGCTTGTAGAGTGTGGTTGACTTGCTCTGTTTACTAACTATGGATACACATAGGGTATGAGCGTGGCTTGTAGAGTGTGGTTGACTTGCTCTGTTTACTAACTGTGGATACACATAGGGTATGAGCGTGGCTTGTTGGATGTGGTGAGGTACTTTGTTTACTAGCTACGGATATGCATAGGGTATGAGCGTGGCTTGTAGAGTGTGGTTGACTTGCTCTGTTTACTAACTATGGATACACATAGGGTATGAGCATGGCTTGTTGGGTGTGGTTGTACTTTGTTTACTAGTTACGGATACACATAGGGTATGAGTGTCACTTGTAGAGTGTGGTTGACTTGCTCTGTTAACTTGCTACGGATATGCATAGGATATAAGCGTGGCTTGTAGAGTGTGGTTGACTTGCTCTGTTTACTAACTTCGGATACACATAGGATATAAGCGTGGCTTATAGAGTATGATTGACTTGCTCTGTTTAATAGCTACGGCTACACATAGGGTATGAGCGTTGCTTGTAGAAGGTGGTTGAGGTTCTCTGTTTACTAGCTACAGATATGCATAGGGTATGAGTGTGGCTTGTAGAGTGAGGGAACCAAACTCTTATTTACAAGCTACAGATGGTGACACCTTAGAGTGCAGAGTGTATATAACCCACTCTTTGGGTGTACAGTGAATATACAAATAGTGCTGATAAGGCTCATATATTATGAAGAAAGCTTTCGCAGGTGCCATTATTTGGCATATGTGTTATGCACAACATAGAGGTTTCCTATTAGCTAACTAGAAAGCCTGCTTTAAAAGCACTTCTGCGGAGAAGGCTAGTTGATGAAGGGGCTTAGTACAGCAATTCTGTACTCGTGGCTAGTTGATGAAGAGGCTTTGACCAAGGGCCCATGAGTCAAGGCTAGTTTATGAAGAGTCCTTGGCCAAGGATTCTAGAATCATGGCTAGTTGATGAAAAGGCCGCAGCTAACGATGCCAGCATCAAGACTAATTGATGAGAGGGCCTTGTCCACAGTCACCGATGTCAAGGCTAACTCACAGGGAGGCATTAGTCCACAATTCCCGAATCATGGCTAGTTGATGAAAACTCCATGGCCAACGATCCCGCAATGAAGGCGAGTTGATAAAGAGGCTTTATCCAATTATTCCCTAATCGAGGCTAGTTGGTTCAGCGGCCTTGGTTTATGACTCCAGAGTGAACAAAATCAATTCCAATTGTAGGAATCTCCTTTCAGCTGCACCCATGAGATGGTACTGCCCTCATGACCTCTTGAGAGAGGTTGGAGATAGGGCTTCAAGGTGAGGGTTTGAAAATGGGGGTCTTTGGAACCCTAATTTTGCAATTCCTGAATTAAATCATATTTTCTGGTATAATACGGTATTTCCCATTTAGAAAGAAGATGGTTACCACATGTATCCATGCATTCTTTGTAGCTGGAAATTATTGTTTAAAAACTAGATACATTTTTCATGTTTACTCTCCTCTTCTGGTCAGGCAATATTATAGTTTCCTGTTATGGCAGCTCGCTGCTGATCTGAACGCGTCCCTAGGGCAGTGGGGGTGGAAAGCTTGTGGAGAGATCTCTTACTCTCCATGTGTCTCTGGTGTGTCTATGTGTGTCTATGTGTCCACTCATTAGCTGGAAGGCTCACCTGGTGGGCTGGTTCGGTAGGTGGTCCACACCACTTAAATATTTTGCCAAAAAATCTTGTAATTGGAAAGGCTGTCAGGCTGACCCTGTGGCCATCCCTTATTGACAATATAAAATATTATAAACATAGATGATGCCATGGGCCTCCTGAGAACACTTAGCACACTCATTCTGTGGCTGCAACCTGACTTATGTGAACACTTATAAAACGCACTAAAAGTGGTTATGCGTCTCCAGTGTGACATTGTGACGCATTGTTCAGCCGGGTGCTTCGATGGCGCGCTCTGCGCCTAACTTTCGTACTATTATTACGCCTTTGTACTAATGCTGAAAGTTTGTTTGCCGTATTAGAACAACTCGGGTGGGGGTGGAAGGCAGGACATATAGTCCTCATCACTGCACTATAATGAGCCTGACCCCAGGTTATAGGCCCAAACCACGTTGTTTTGTCACTGAATTGCCCTTTGCGCGATTGCTTATCCGACTGATGTTATTTGCTTTATTACGAAATGGCCCTTTGCTTTGTTGCTAAATTATCCTTTGCTCTCTGCTTCTCCTACTGAATGGTTATTTCATCTGATTCGAAATGGCCCTATCCTTGTTACTAAATTCTTTGTTCTGTTGCTTATCATACTGAATGGTTATTTCTTCTGAGACGAAATGGCACTATTCTTGTTACTGAATTCTTTGTTCTACTGCTTATCGTACTGAATGGTTATCTCCACAGTTACAAAATAGCACTTTGCCTTGTTACTGAATTATTCTTTGCTCTATTGCTTATCCCACTGAATGGTTATTTCTTATGTTACAAAATATCACTTTGCCTTGTTACTGAATTATTCTTTGCTCTACTGCTTATCGTACTGAATGATTATCTCCACTGTTACAAAATAGCACTTTGCCTCCTTACTGAATTATTCTTTGCTCTATTGCTTATCATACTGACTGATTATCTTCAGTGTTACAAAATAGCACTTAGCCTCGTTACTGAATTATTCTTTGCTCTACTGCTTATCGTACTGACTGATTATCTTCAGTGTTACAAAATTGCACTTTGCCTAGTTACTGAATTTCTGTTTGCTTCATTGATAGTGCCAAGCAATTATTCGCTGAAGTAGGGAATGGCACTTTTCTCTGTATGTGAGGGTCTCTGTTCTATTTCCTTATTTGCTCTGTCAATGGAGTTGTATTTTGCTCTACTATTAATATTTATGGTTGTTTCGTTCTTTTACTGAATGTTCTCTCTTAAACTAAATTGTTCTTTGCTCTGTTGCTAATGATAGTGAATGTATTTTTTACTGACTGTCTCTTTCCTTGGTATTGGAATGGCTCTTCGAATTATCAGTGAAAGACTGTTTGCTTCATAAGACACAGACTATTCTAACTAGCTTCAAAAAACAATGGGGAGGTCAATACCGCTGTATCCAATTTGTGACACACGATAATAATTTGTTATCATCCAACAGACACACTTGAAAGAAGAACCCAGATCATTTACATGTCCTCTACTGCTAGACATATAGTTCAGAAATGGTTATACCATCCCCCGGTTAAAATGCCCTACAAACCTTGAAGTCATTGCATATAATGGCATCATAGTTTTGCCCACCTACAGGAACTACACAAGACCAGATTCTGAAACCATACAGCAACGTGCAAAAGTAAACAATGAAAGTCTGAGGGCCCAAGTGAAAAATCCATAATATATATCAGTAGCAAGGTTTATCAAGTTGCACAACCGTTACTACCTGCTAAGGTATGAAACATAGGTCTTGCTGCGAAGAAATGTTGATCAAGGAGCGCTCACACTATATGTCGGTCGCATTTGCATGTCCTTCAAAATGGCGACCAAGGAGTCCCCTGTCAGCATAAGTTGTAAGAAAGATAATCTCTCGCCTCGTTAAAGAGAAACCATGATTTATCAAGAAGAACTTCAAATATGCTAGAAGCATTTGCACGACTCATTTGTACCATTTGTATAAACCCAAAGTAGATATCAAGATTGAAGTATATCATGTCCCATACTGCTGCTGAGGGCTACACCAGCCTTTAAAGGCTGAGTAATAGGCCCGGATTGGAGGCGAGGGCCTATAACTATTGAAAAGGCCTTTGATGACTGGCATAGCCTATGCATATGTACTATTATGCTATTTTAGAATAGTCGAACTTAAACAAGGACAAACAGGAAGACAAATATTAAAATGTTGTAGCCGAAAGACTATATCACCCGTTAATCGTCCCACTCCAATGTCTTCATGGAAGTGCCCAACGTTCTAATGAAGGTTCGAATAATTTTTCCCTCCCATTCACTTGAGAAACAAAATGCTGTCTCTGTTCCCTTATTAGTAATCCACCACGTTGGAAAGCTTTAGCCGCCATCCTTATCATTTTAGGACTCGCTCTCTTTGGAAGGACGGTATGAATTTTCGGACCAATGGACAAAAACAAGTAGACATGTCCTCCTGTCTTGGTTTTCCCTTCTATTTTTTCTCTGCTTTTTTCCCATATTTCCACTTATATTTACTCCTTTCGGTAAGTGGCTCACCACTAAATTTTAAAGCGATCTAAAAGCCTGCGGATTTTGACTGTTTCAGATGTTGAGATATTAGCCGGTGCAGGCAAAGTGTGTTTAAAATACCTCGAATGGTACTTGAGTACTTTACTGTGTGGCTGGTAGTTACTGAACAGCTGATTGCTCTGTTACTGAACTGGTCTTTCACTCTATTACAGAATGTTTCTTTTATTGTTCACTTAATATTGTTTTCTCTGTTAATGAATGATTCTTTCCTCCTTGACTGCATGACTCTTTTTAATTTTATTACACAAACTATAACACAAATTTGATTTGATCCGTTACTAAATTTTTATTTGTTCTTTTACAGAATCTTTCTTTGTTCTCTAATTGTGTGATTTAATTCTATATCAGATTATTCTTGCTTTCTATCGAGTCATTTTTGGCTCTTTTAGAGAATGGTTATTTGCTCTGTTATCTTTCGTTCTTTGATCTGTTATTGAATGATTCTTTGTTTTATTACAGAACAAAAAATATGTTTTGTTGCAGGCTCATTCTTTGCTCTATCACAGACGTCTTTTCTTTATTACAAAATGATACTATGCTTTGTTAATAAATTATTCTTCAATCTCTTTTAGGGTGCTTGTTTGATCTATTATTTAATGGTTATTTGGTGTGTTACGGATTTATTTTTTCTCTATTAACCATTATTTCTTCAGTTACAAGTGGATTCTTTGATTGTTGCTAAATGAGTATTTGCTATGTTACTTCATGGTTCTTTCCTCAATAAAGAACGAGTCTTTGCTTTGTTGAGCAATTATCTTTTCTTTATTACTGGGCGATTCTTTCTTCTGTCACAGAATGATTCTTTGCTGTGTTACAAAATGTTGTCGTATTTTTATTGTATTACTGAATTATTCTTTGCTTGTTACAGAATGATTCTTTGCTGTGTTACCAAACGTTGTCTTATACTTCTGTTCTCTTATACTAGTGTTCTATTACAGAATCCTTTTTTGCTCTGTCACAAAATGATGCTTTGCTGTGTTACCAAATGTCTTATACTCGTGTTCTGTTACTGAATCCTCTTTTGCTCTGTCATAAACTCATTCTTTGCTGTGTTACCAAATGTTGTCTTATACTTGTGTTCTGGTACAGAATACTTCTTTGCTCTGTCACAAAATGATTATTTGCTGTGTTACCAAACGTTGTCTCATACTTTTGTTCTGTTACTGAATACTTCATTTCTCTGTTACAGAACGATTCTTGGCTGTGTTACCAAATGTAGTTGTATTTTTTTGTTGTGTTACTGAATAACTCTCTGCTTGTTACAGAACGAGTCTTTGCTGATTCTTGATTATGTTTCTGCTCCGATATTGAATGGTTCTTTGCTCTTTTAAAACGAGTCTTTCCTCCATTACGGAATGGTTTACTGCCCAATTAGTCAGTGATATTTTGTACTCTTAGAGAATGATTATTTACTTAATTCCCTAATGATTCTTTGCTGACACTGAATTATCATTTAGTTCACTACAGAATGATTCTTTCCTACAGTACTAAGTGATTTTATTTTACAGAATGGGTGTTTACTCTTCTATGTAATCATTCTTTGCCCTACTATTGAAAGATACTTTGCTCTTGGAGGAGAGAGTGATGGGGTGCTCAGCACATCCTCACATTTCCTGAGGTGTTTGGGCTCTGTGCACTCCCCCCTGATCATCACTCCCAATGCCCCACCCCTTTAAACATAGTTTATTATCGTTTTCTTGAAAAGGTTTTGCAGCTGCTGCTGCAGGCAGGGGACAAACGATTGCATTCCAACCCACAAAATCCCACTCCACATCACATAGTTGCAGTCCATAAAATATGTCAAAATCATGCCACGTAATTCCACTCCACTTCATGCCACTCCACACCGCAGAATACCACATAAATCCACACCATGCAACGTAATTACACTCCGCACCATGCCACATATTTGCACTAAACATATTTCAACTCCACACCACTGTGCTCCATGATACATTCCTAAAAGGCATTGACACTGTCATTGGTGCCAACAGCTCTCGGATAGCTGAGATCTATTGGCCTTGCAAATGGTTGTTATTTTAATTACAGACACGAGGAGCATTATTTTCTGGCTCTATGACCACCTTCACGAAGTGCTCTCAATTCAAAGAGCTATCATGGCATCTGTTTTAATTCCAGTGCAGCAGCTTAGCTGTCTCTTCCAAATACTTACCCGCTTTTGACTCTGTGACAAGAGAGTTACCAGGGCCGAACAGCCTCGGCTTCGAAGCTGGTTTTGAAAGCGAGGGCAAGGTCCCGAAGAAAGAACAACACTCCATGTTCACCAGTGCTTTGGTCTGTGCTCTGGCCCTGAGTAATTACTGTGCTTCTTACTACAATTAGATGGAAACAGTACCTTATTCATAGTTTGTGTCAAGTTTTTCTTAACGTGTGTTAAGTTTGCAGGCTTGCACTACAATGTTGTTCATGTCGGTTGTCACGCAGATGGCTGTCTTGTATCCGTCTTTTGTGTTTGAATCCTTGTCAATCTAGCATTTTCCTCAGCTGGAATGTTCGTCTGTAGAATTTTTAACTTACAGGCTCAAGCTGAATACGTCATAGTGGTTTTTTTTTCCCTTTAAACCATGTTGCACAGCAGGTCAACTGCTGTGCAACATGTAAAAAAAAGAAAAAAAAACATTGACGGAGCCAATATACTTTGCATAGGTGAAACCTATTGGTTTTGTCAATGCTTGATAGTTTGAGCGTGCCAGGTAGAACAAACTATCTGGTTGCACTTCTTGCGAACTACCTATTATGGGCTTACCAAGAACTTACAGAGGCTTAGAGCCTGCCTCCCATTGCTTACCAATCGTTGGCTTTATTGTCACTCTCATTTCCTTGTTTCTTATTTGATGGTTTTCCTTGTTCATCTTGTGTTTGTTCCTCCCCAGGAGCATATGCTCTTTACCATGCTCTTTACTGGCTGTCTTGTATCCTTCCACTGCTCACTTTTGAGGAACTGCTTTTTTTTCTTTTCAGTTAAGTACTGTATTAGAGTGCATGTGTTTTCCAGCTCTCTCCCTGTTGTGTCCCTCTCCACTCCCCACACACACAAAATACCTACACAGTGCTCTATCTCATGTCTGCTCTCTCCTTCTCGCATGCACGTTTCCATCCTGCATCCTCCCCCGCACTCTGTGTTGCTGTCTCTCTCTTCCATGTGCCTCTCATCCCACATCATGTTGCTATCTCCCTCATGTGCTTCTCCCCACGCACCTGTATGTTGCTCGCTTCCTCGTGCCCTTGAACACTCCCTGTTGCTTTCCAACAACCTGTTTCCATCAGTATAGGGCTCAGGTTGAACTGATTTTCCTGCAGGTGTCTGTGTGTGTAAGTTGTGGGTGGATGTTTTCGAGGGCGCACAGTTGAGAGCTCTGAAGATGAGGTAGGAGGCACGTGCCTGTCAGTGGGACATAAATGTATAAAGCCTACAAGCACATATAATTCTTGGCCCCTCGGGAGCGCACAGTGAGTGGTGAGTGAGGGTCGCATGTGTCAATTTCGAAAGTGTGAGATGTGCTGTGCTGTGCTGAAGTAACTTATGAGAACAGGAGTGGCTGTGCCCCTTCGAAGACCCCAACCACTTCCGCAGACCATAGCAATGTTTAATTTACTGTCTTATATTTTCAGAATTTAAGGATTGTCAATTCTAATTATTCACAACAAAATTGTTGTTATGCATGTATTTGATGCCGCTAACAAGCACTGGCAAAGTCAATAGGTCTCGCTGTTTTAGGTTTACGAGTTGGTTGTTTTATGACCTGTCTCCTGCAATACCAGCAAATTAGCAGAAATGCGCACATATAGTTGACAGGCGCCACACTGTGTGCAGATTTTTACTTTAACAGTTTAAATGATGTCCTTAATTACAAAGTCCACGCCTCTTGGAAAGGATTCCTAGTTACGCTTCTTTGGCCCGTGCCATTTCGCCCCACTTAAAGCACTGCTCGTACCCACAAATAGCAAACCGTGGCCCCCAATATTCAGACATGGCTTCCACTGGTAGCTTTGCCAGTCTGTGAAAGAAGCTCTTTTAGCCGCCAGACGGGGACAGTCCAGTCACTTATGGGCCTGTGTAGCTCTGACGTAGCCTGCCCCAGTGACCCGTCCACTGGAGGGGGCCACGGGCCCTTTCTTTTGTTCCCCACTCGCGGTGCAGCTCCCCGGAGGTGCCTCCCAGGCGGCCATATTGATTGAGGCAACCCATCTGCGCCCCTCTCTTAGCACTGCTTTTAATTAAAGCGACGCCGTCCCCTCTCCGCAGCCGATTAGCTCCTTGGATGAAGACACAAGTTGCCGAGGGAGACCTGGACCAGATCACACTCTCCGTTGGTTGCCATGGACACCATCCGCAGTATTGACTAGGCAGCGATGTTGCTATGGAGGCAAAAGATGCATACGGGGCTGTTATTAATTAGGGAGATAGTGAGCTGCTGCTTCTCCCCCCACCTTCTCGTCGCCCCTTACCATCTTTTATCTTTTCACTGATGTCTTCGCTCTTTTTTTAACATCTCCACATGTTTTCAGACTCTGTCATCTCGCTTTGTTCACTCTTTTCATCCCCCCTTTTATACATTTACGTGTTAGTTTCTTTTCCTTTCGCCGTCTTTCGCTCTCGCCTCCTTTTATCCTCTCACCCGGGACCTCCATTCTTATGTCTGACTCATTCCATCCTGCCCGCTTTACTCCTTTTCCGCACCCCCCACCCATCCCCTTTCATTGCAGCCCTTTCTCCCTCCAGCCACCTCAGGACGCCTAGCTACCCAACAGGTTCTTTTCTGAATTAAACAGTTTGCATGTTGGGAGGTGAGTTAAAGACACTGGTGTTAGACGGGACAATAATGTATGACGCAGGCCGTCTGCACCATCAAACACTGTTTCATCTATCTGTTTCTCCCTAGAAGTTCTACCCTCAGCAGGTGGAATGTTTTAATAGCATTACATCCATTCTGCTTTGGACTAATCTGGGCCTTTAAATGTACTTCTCTTCATTGTTGGCCTTCTGGAACTGGCCCTTAGCGACCACCATAGACCTCAGCAGCGGACTATAATGCTACAGTGTTGCTCCTTTTCTGACTTATAACAATGTATCTAGGAGGCATACAACAGCAGAGAACTGTGAGATACTGCACACATGCACAAGCAGTGAGCCCAGCTGTGCACATCTGCCCGAAACTAGAAGTACATCTGATGTCCAAAGCTGGAGAGTGTCCATAAGTCAACCTGTGACCCGATGGCTTAGTTTCCAATATTATTCCGCGAGTTAGGACTTCTAATTAATTGATGTTGTAAGACAAAGAGAACCTCTAGCCTACAGTTGATAGACCATGGGTCTGAGATACCCTGGCCTAGACTGTTGGATGATTTTTGGAAAGGTGTATGAATTTGTCCCGTGGGTACGGAGGCATGTGCCACGTGCAAATATTTGCAGACTGAATTGTCACGTTGTGTCGAGATGGAGAATGTGACTGGATGTCGGTGTTGCAAGCCACCATGTTCTGGAGTTTCCTGGCCATTGCCAGACAAAGCCCTAGTTATGAAGCTCTCACATAATCGAAGCATGTTGTGAAGAAGGCGAGGACCGAAGGTCCAAGGACAGGAGGAGTCTCTGTTCTCTAAGCACTCGAAGATAGTAATATTTCATTGAACCTACAACTGAAGCAGGAAAACTCAAGTTGAAGCATCTAGGCTCTACTGCATCCTGGTCGTCAGTGGTGCTGATGCTGCCACTGTTGACCTGATTGGTGGGAGCCAGGATGCTGGATGCCAAAGGACAAACACAGCCTATGCTGAGGCTTACACAGCATCGCCTTCGCTCTATGTGCCATACCAGATGCACACCACTGAGGCAGCACGCCACCACTGACAGACGCCAGCAGCTGGGCCCTACTCACAAAAACACTGCACAAACTTGGTACTGTGACACTGAATGTAGATGGGGGGGGGGGGGAGGAGACCGATCTAATGCGAATGTGGGTGAATTAGACTCTTCTCACTCTCTTCGGAATGCACTTCCTGGCATCTCATTCACTTCATTAACCTACAGCACACCCCTCACCCGTAAGCCCTGCTTCTACTTGCTTTATGGTTGCTTTGGTAAATGTATACTTCCTCAAACACATTGGCACAAAATAACAACCTAAACTGGAATCCATGACCATTGTTCTGTGTTCTCTGCAGAGAGGCCAAAGATAGGAGGGCCATGTGTTTTGGGCAGCCTTTGACCCTCTGACAGGTACAGTGAGAAATACAACCTGCCTCAGCCTCAACTCCAGACCTCTCAATCGTGGCCCATTATACAACCCTGCTGCTACAGGTTCAAAGTATGCACTGAGAGTAGTATCCTGAGCAAAAAAATACAGAAACCCAACATACTGGAAATAGCTAACTCTCTTATGGAATGTAAAATTAAGTAAAACATAAACCAGAACTAAATCGCCGATGTAAGTTATTTCTTATATTGTTCAGAAATTGATCAGTGTTTTTGAGGGCATCAAAAATTACACAAAGCCTGAAAGGGACCTGTATTAATGTCCGTATTTAATTACTACCGGGTCTCACACCCGGAAGGACCCGGTCCACTTAAAACCCTGTAAATTACCACATTTTCTGCATGCTGCAACTGTGAGGCCGCCACTTTGCGGCATCTATGGGTGTGTCCCCTGTCAAAGGAGGGCATCTCTGTGTCTTTTGGGCTGAATGTGTCTCGCGCTGACTTTGCCTTGACCTGGATGTGGAAATCAGACTTCGAATAATCAGGCCGACGCTTGGGCCGAATGGACTTTCCATCCAGCGCCTCTAATCCCCTTAGAGATCCGCTCTGAGCTCTCGCTTTAAAGAGATTACGGGATAAACAGCGGCATGGAGCTGGGCCCGGCTATCCCCGGGCATCCCGGAGGCCTGGAGGGGGCGTGGCCCTCCCACCGCACTCTCCATCATTCTGTGACCAAAAAGAGGCAAGATTTCCAAAAGTGGTGGGGGACATCATAAAGACTGCATAGCAAATGGCATGTGACCTTTGACCTAACAATGACATCACAGGAAATTACGTCGTTACACCCCATCACACGACCGGAAATACAGCTGTCAAAAATACTGCTGGTGAGTAATTAAAGTGATCTCATTGGACTGATGAGAGAGCCTGGTACATAAAACTGTCAGCTAAATTGTAGGTACCATCTCAAATGAATCGAGATTCAATCAGAGCCTGTGAGGATGAAAACGCAGCACAGGGATGGAAACAACTGCGTCAGTGAAATCTCTCCAGTGGCACTCTGTTAGTCAGAACGTCATGTAATTTCCTGTGATGTGATTTTTAGATCAAAGGTCGTATGCCATTTCCTCTGACGTTATTATAAGAATATTAGCACTTTTGAAACCCGGAAAACTCCACTTCTGTTTTTTAGTAGGAAATATTAGAAAATATCTGTCAGCTCAATCAATCAAGGATTTATAAAGTGCGGCAAATCACCCTTGATTCTCAAGGAATTCCTTGTACATGGAGCCAGAGTCCACCCACTGTGCACAGAACCTCCCTGCACTTGGGGGCGGAGCCTCCACGCGCAATGTGTCAGGTACCGATGCTCTGTGCACATGGGGCCGGAGCTTCCAGACAATGTGTGAGGTATGGAAACTCCCTGCACATTGGGCCAGAGCCTCCAGACAATGTGTCAGATACAGAAGCTCCCCCGGGGCTGGAGCCTCCACACAATCAGTGCTTAATTTGTGCCGGTGTTTGCCGGTGCTCAGCCCGTCACTTATTTCTTAACACCAGCACATTTTTATGACAGCCTGCCAATTGATGGTGCTGTTTGTCTATATTTAAACAAAGCACACCTGCGGAGTTTTTTTAACAATTCTGTACACTCTAAATACAAATAAATAGTGCTTTCAGACAATTCTTGCACCTTTGGGTGGCATGGAATAGTCAACACAGTCAAATTTGTAGCAGTGAGATAGCTAGTCGATGACAGTGGTAGGAACATTCGGCAGCATTGGCATGGACACTGGGAGGTGCAAGCTGAAGTGGCCTCAGAAATATCTTGGGCCCTGACAGTTATTTTTGTACAGATTATGCACTGCACACAACGGGCAAGGTACAGAAGCCCCATGCTAATGAAAACAAGCCTCCACACACAATGTGTCGGGTACAGAATCTCCCTGCACCAGTGGCCGGCGCCGACACAAAATGGGTCAGGCAAGAATGCTCCACGCTCATAGGACTGGAGCCTCAATACGGTGTTTCAGGAATGGAACCTCCTTGCACACGGGTCTGAGCCTCCACATATTGTGTTGGGTATGACAACTGCGTACACTCCCTCTAGCAGCAGTCGCGGATCGTGCTAATTAGAAGGGGCGGCGCGCGCACGGAGGGAGAGAAGAATTAAATTAAATAAAAAATCATTTAAAAAAACAAAACACTTGCCTCAGCTTCTGCGCTGTGGCGCTCCTGTGATTCTTCCCATCTCGCTGCAGGCAGGCACAGGCTCCCAGCCTGCCCTGCGCAAATCCTGGCAGTGCTTAGAGCAGCTTCAGGATTGGCTGGGAGCGCCCAGCCAGGGTGCTCCCAGGCAGACTGGGAGGCTGTGCAGGAGAGAGCCCTGTGCGCATTTGTGTTTGGCCAGTCCTAGACGGCCGGCCAAACACACATGCGCTCTGAGGGGGAGTGCTGTGACATCCCCTTCTTTGCTCGCCACCCCCGTGGCCCCGCACGTTTTCCCCAAAAACGATCATAAACACAGTTTATGATTGTTATTTGGGAAAAGGTTTGCAGCTGCTGCTGCTGGCGGGGAGCAACGCTCCTCCGCCCTTATGGAGGAGCCGCCCCTGTCTGTCAGGGGCACTAAACCCTCTGCACATGCGATGAGGGCTTCCACACGACACTGCCAAATACAGAAACTGCCTTGTACACACTTTGCAAACGTGATGAGAGTCACATACACTCAGTGCTTAATTTGTAAATAAAAACGTGCTGGTGCCCAAAGCTCTCCTCTGAAACACGTGGCTGCTGTGTAATTAAACGTGCAAGCAGGGAATATTGAGGCAAGGTAATCCTAGAGCCATTTCGGGCCTGTTTAATCAATTTACAGCCACTCCCTGCCCCTTCAGCTCACTCTTACAGCTTTTTGCTTTCTCTTTTTGTGACACTTTTCAGTTTTTCTATTCTTCCTTTTCTTCTGTCTTTCCCATACGTGTCTTTTGCTCGCAGTAAATGGTTGAGGCAAAAAAATAAGTGCCAGCCCTCAAAAACAAGTGCCGGTGCCCCGCACCGGAAACCACCGGCTCAAATTAAGCACTGCTAACACTGTTTCAGGCACAGACCAAGGTCTGGAGCCTCTCTGTGCCATCGTCCACCCTTTCTTCTTTCTCTGGCTCATTTATTTTACGCCAAAAGGCAAATGGACTTGGTAAGTGTCAACAGATAAAACTGATAAAGACACAGCAAAACACCTTACGGAAAGTGGTACGCTGTGCTCTACCCTACAAATAGCACGTCACACTCTGGGTTGCCTGATTGTAGTCCTCATGTTTAGTAGTTATAGCAACAAGCCCACCACGTTTTATACTGTTTTATGTGAAACATATTCTTCCTTGTTTTATATTGCTGATATGAAATAAATGTTGATGCCCTCCATTCAAGGTTTTACACTATTACACACTAGATAATGTTCCTGATTTGATACAGAAGACAATGGCAGTAGCCCCTATAGGTTTCTTGTCTCCTCCACTTTAATTTTATGTATGACAACATTTTGTAACAATTGTAATTAATTGAATCAAATAAAGTACTAAACTGACAAAGGCACAGCCCTCCAACACACAAATAGCAGTCAGAGAATTCCTGCCATGTTGGACTTCTGCATGAGAGGGGAAGCAGAATCCGGCTTTATTTCAGGCAGCAGTGAGGGGGATGGCCAGAGGCTGGCCTGCTTGGAGTTTGCTGTGTTGGAGGAAGGATATGTTCCTTTTGCTCCATAATGTGGGGGGCTAGGGTACAGTTAAGTCTGGTGTTTTGTCAGTGTCTGTAGTTGGCCTCAATGCTGGTTCTTGAGAATACCTGCTCAGAAGTCAGAACCCATAGCAGGTCACGTGTCAAGCATCTCTTGGGTTAGTCACTCAATGCATGGTGGAGTGGCAGGCACCTTTTGGAGGTTTCTTGGCTCCATTGCACCTGGAGAGTAGTGAAAGCATGGCATTATGTCTTCCACATACTGTAGCCGCATGTTATCAATATTCATAGCTGTTTGGTGGCCCTGTTTCAGCCACTCCTGTTTCTGAAGAACAGCACATTGCATGCTGAGGGTTTAAACCCATCTTACAGTGGTAAATATATAACTTCCATACTGTAGTGTCTTGTTATTAGAAGTTTAGGACAGGCTAAAGTTGTCACAGTAGCACAGGGATGCTTTGCAGCTGTGAATATCCACACAATGGGGGTTGTAGCTTCCATACAGGCACGTGACCAGTGTAAAAAACAGCTGGAACCATGCAAAACAAATTAGGTTTCGGATGGTTATGAATTCACTGCTGCAAATTAATCTGGTGCTATTCAAAAATGTAAACATTCCATAACGGACCACTATGAGGAATGTATAAAGTGAGACCGCACTGACCAGTTCTATATTATTGTCGATTGCCAAGGGCTATACTAGCTGTTAAAGGCCCTGAACCAGAGTATAGGACTAGACCGCAGGGGAGGGGTTATAACGAGGAAGGGGGCATGTAACAACTGTTATAGCTCTAGGCGTAGTCCCACTGAGCGTAGAATGTTCTAAATTAAAAAAGAAGAAACAGAAAGACATACTTTGGAATGTTAGAGCGGAAGGCTTACACCAGCCATTGTAGCCCAGGGCTACTCCACTGTCCTCAATGGAGCTCTCAACTTTCTAAAGTTTTAATATTTAGTAGGACTATCTGTAGACACTGGTTTCTGAAACAATATTAAATATAACAAAGTCTGGAGTTATTAATGGTCCCATCAACCAACCCAAATCCATGGGGATGAGAATGAGAGAGAGGCAGTGAGCGCCATAAAGGTCAACAAAAAGAAGTCTGTTGCCTGCACCTCAGTGAGGAGAACAGTCTATATACTGCAGTATCCATATGCATGTGTAACTTGCATAGTTATAAAAGCATACTTTGCATAAACTGGAAAACCACCCCATCCACGGGTATTTTTTGAACGGGGGTAGTGTTCAGCTGTATAAGAATCCATAAATATTGATTTCTGAAAGTTTGTACATTTGTAAATTACAAAAGGAATCCATAAATAAACACTGTGATAGAAGGAAACCCAACATACATAAGGTGCGTATGTTATACAAATGAAAAGACTTTGTATTGTACATGTGTAGGGCATCGCACACTTGATGAGTTGTCTCATCGTAGAAGTGGGCTCCAGATCCTCTGAGGTGAAAACAGAGCTGCAGGGTGCCCATTGGTATATTCTAGATAAAGCTCTTGTGACAAATGCTCTATCTATGTTTAATCCCTTTAAGGACCTGGAGGGCTGGTCTGTATAGAGGCGTTGATGGAAAGTGATCTTGGGAGTCCCCAGGAGTGTCTGGAGCACCTCATAGGTCTGCAGTGGAGAAGCACCAACATGGTGAAAGTTCTTTAGGTGATAGAGGAGTGACTTACCAGCAAGCAATGTTTATAGATAGATACAGTGGAAAGGGTGTGGCATAACGGCCTGAGCTGCCGACCTCAGAGCTGTAGGAACCAGGTTCGAGTCTCGGCGTCGGCTCAACATCCTGTGATTCTGGACAAATCATTTAATCTCCCCGTCACGGGTTATGTGCCACACTTTACAAATCCTTCATTATACAGTGGGTGCTCAGTAGGGTACCCCCAGGATCAAGAAAGTTGAGATTGCAGGGTTTCTTTCTTGTATGTAGAAATCTCACCTCGCCACTAGTTTGTGTGTGCTTGATTGTGCTATCCCTATCCAAAACTGTACAGCAGTGACCACAGACAACCTGCTCTTCGCCTGATGCACCTATAAGAAGGGCTACTGAATATTTTGTCGTTTTCACAACTATTAATAGTGCCTTGTGCTAAAGTTGGACCTCATTTGACACCTGAATGCATTAACATTAATCAGAAACTGAAAGATTACCAGTTAACCTTTGCAAAGTGTTTGCCACTGAGCAGAACCATGTGTGGCACTTTTTTGTTGAGTAACTTTTGATCCGTTTAAGCTAGAAGCATATGATTTAGTGAAAATGTTCTAAGTACGTTGTAAAATAAAGCACAAAACTCGCAACGGAGCACAGAAGTAAATCTAACAGCGTCTAGTGCACAAATAGCCAGCACAGCCTTGAAATTAAGCGAGGAAATGGCCATTTCAACAGCCCAGAGCTTCGCCCTTGATCCGCTGGAGCATGTAATGCTAAAATCCATAGGTTGCGAGGTTGCATTTAGGACATTTAACTCAATAGCAGTGAATGGAAACAAAGACACGTGACCCAAGTGAAACGTGAATATGCTCACCAAAGAGCAGGATGTTCTTTTGGGAAGGAATGTGAGAACAGCAGGGAATTCTTCTATTTTCTTGAGGCTGTGCTTTGAATTACAGAATTATAGTTCATTCAAAATGTGTGTAAATGTGCAATTATACAAAGGTCCAGAAGGAAGGACTTTGTGGCGTAGCAAGTCACCTTGCTGTGCTGCCCTGCTTCACAAAGAAGTGGCAGAAATGCGCCGTATTTATCCAGTACACCGCCTTCCTGTCCTTTCCCCCTACGCCGGCACCCTTTTGGTTGTCTAGCACCAACGCAGGTACCCGTGCACCATGGTGCAATGGTGCCTGGTTGCATGCAGGATTGTTTTTGTGCAGGAAGGGGCACCTTCATGCACAAAAACAGTCCTGAGTGTCTTTTTCCTCTTTCTATGTGTGCTGCAGAATGCAGCACACATAGGAAGAGGAAAAAGTAGGAGAAATAAAAATATTTCTCCTCCTTTCGCCTCACCTGGGGAGGCGTAGGATTTTGGCACAATACAAGGTTTACAAGTTCTTGTAAATCTGGGAATGCGTCAAACCCATTGCTGTTGCATGAGAACATCCACACAACACTCATGGAAATGCGTCCCTGGCGAAGAGTAATGTAGCTCTGCATTACATTACTCTAGATTTATGAAGCCACGGAGGGCCAAACAAGATGGCAGTGCATGGCTTCAAAAACCTCGCTTAAGGTTTGCGTCCCCCTTGCACCACATGAAAGCACAGAGGCACATGAGTATTTAGTAAACATGTAAGTATAATTGCACATATTGCATGAGTTCAGTTTCTCACTGTCAATTTGCGCAGCCTGTTTTTCTCCACTAGAAACATATTTAATCTAATAAATATTAAATATGAGTTAATAGATGTAAAATAGAGGTACAGGAAATAAAAAAAAAAGTGAATTTACACCTATTATAATGTTTTAATGCACCCAATATGCTGAAATGTAAATAAAATATACAACAGCAAAAAAAAAAACCTGGAAATCTGAAGGCTGAGGTCTTGTGAAGACGTCTGGGTCCATGACATATTTAAACAAAACACGCATCCGCCGGCAGAGGTTGCGGAGTTTGGCCCACTCTGCGTTCCGCTTGGGGCATGGAGTTCTGGCAAATCTCCGCCAACTGCCGAGTAGCGGACTTTTTC
Source organism: Pleurodeles waltl (assembly GCF_031143425.1). Lineage (NCBI taxonomy): Eukaryota > Metazoa > Chordata > Amphibia > Caudata > Salamandridae > Pleurodeles > Pleurodeles waltl. The sequence continues at coordinate 36,161,936 of NC_090450.1, forward strand.
CCTGTGCGCGGCTTGCCAGTGTTAAGTTGGCTAGCAAGAATTTCTATCCCCTAGTTTGATTTTCTGGCGCTAGAACGCAAGATTTCTTAATGTGGGCAGTGGCAGCAGGTTGCGACTTTCCGAGTTGAGAAAGCTGCCGCTCAAGGAGTAAATCTACTTGACCGGCAAAAAGAAGCAGAGCCCTCTGGCACTCCGCGTGGTACCATTTGCGCTTATTTTACACCACGGAGCAAACTCCCAGCGCTAAAAATTAGCACAAGCAGTCCGACGTACCCTAATTCCACCCAATCGCAGAATCTCACTGAGTTTTTATGTAACTCCACGAAATTCCACAGAGTGAAACTTTGGGAGTTCGCCCAGGCCTAGTTTTGAATCTACACGAGGAAGGGGCCGATATAGCTCTAGAACTAGGAATTAAAAAATGTCTTTGCCTTGAAATTTCTCTTTTTTTAGGGGCGAGCGCAAATTGCTCCGTCCCCTGTTGTAATCTCTCTTTGGGCTTCTAACCATGCCCATGTCAAGTCAGTCACTTTCAGTGGTTCGTGGGCTTGCCTTTTAAAATCCGCTTGCTTTAATTAGTGAAAGGCATGCAAACGTCATGCCTTTTCCGATGTTTAGCTCTCCTCGAGCGCACCGACCAACTACTGAAAACATACGAGGCTCAATGTTTTCCGTCTGGTTTCTGGACTACTTTTTCTCTTTTTTTCGCAGCACAATCTCGCTGGGCAGTAGTCCAGCGCTTTGCATGATATCGATCTTGTTACATAGGTAATTGCACTTTTACCGGTTACATAGATAATTGCACTTTTGCCGGTTACATAAATAATTGCACATTTGCTGGTTACATGGATAATTGCACTTTTGCCAGTTACATGGATAATTGCACTTTTGCCAATAGGTTTCACTGTGAGCGAACTTTTATTTACCTTTGTGTGTCTGCTTTGCACGGATGGCAGCCATCGGCTAGGTTATGTGAAACTTTTACTTTTCAGTTTATATGGCAAGAAAAGTCTGGTTAGTTATGTGGAACTGTTTTACTTTAAATTTTAAATTTATGTGGCAAGAAAAGTCCGATTAGGAGGTTACAACGCTAATAGCTCTAACTCGAGCAAACGTGAGACCCATTGCATTGCAAATGCTCGTTATGGGCGAGCGCAAATCGTTCCGTCCATTCTGTAATCTCTCTTTGCGCTTCAAACCACGCCCATGCCACGTCAACCACTTACATTGGTTCATGGGCTTGCCTTTTAAAAATCGCTTGCTTTCATTTGTGAAAGGCATGCATATGTCATGCCTTTTCCGGTGTTCACCCCACCTACACAGCACCGATAAAGTACTAAAAACATATGAGGCTCGAAGTTTTCTGCCTGGGGTCCGGACTACTTTATCTGTTTATTTTCCAAGCAGCGCCATCGCGCTGCATTTTACATAGCGCGATCGCCCTGCGTGTTTTTTTGCTTTACAACGCTAATAGCTCTAACTCGAACAAATGCGAGACCCGTTGCATTGAAAATGCTTGTTTTTTTTTTTGCTTTCTGAAAATACAGCCTGGATTTTCCATGGGTGCCCCAGTCCACCATGCCTCCTCTATCCGTGAGCCTAGGATGAGTTGCTGCACATCCGAGCATCGCTGCAGCCTGGCTCCCTAAACGCGCACCAAGAAGACATCGGCGTAGGCGAACCCTGCTTTCTTCAAACATATTCTCGGGCAGATGGGAGATGGAAACGACATGTTTTCTCAGAGCTAACTTGCAAAAAGGCCTGGAATGTTTTTATTTTCCCCTCCTGCCTGACCGACTGTGATATGGCGGCGTGCGAGACGCGGTTCCCATTTGCTGCGCACAGACATGGGGGGGTGTATTTTAAGGCGTGTGACACACTCGTGGCGTGATCCGTGTTCATACAACGTGTTGATGCCCCCTCCTTGTGCCCGTGCAGGCTTTCCCCATTTTATATCCTTTAGAGCCTAGTCACAAAGTCATGTAGGAGTACATAAAAGATACTGCAGGAATACTCCTTTGTGTACTGCATAATTCCCTTGTGAATAGGAGCCTATGGTCAGGGCCGGCTTTAACACTGGGGGCGCCCTGTGTGACAGTCTTTTTTGGTGCCCCTCCCACCCCATGACCACCTCCTTGGATTTCCTCACTACCACACAGCACATGTGCCCCTCATCTCTCCATCGCCCCCCTTTCACATACATTCGTTTTAAAGCGCTTGCAAAGGCTGGATTTACTAATCCACTCAGCTATCCACATAAAATACAGATCTGTTCTTTGCAGCAGGCATACTAACCCTCTGTGCTACTTTATGGCGAGTTAAAACTGCCACCAGACAAAACGCGATCTCTCTCTCTCTCTCTCTAGCAAGAACATTAATCACAAGCGTCATCTTAACGTTTTAATTGCTCGCTGAAGGCTGGACCCACAAGGAGCTTTTCAGAAGGTGCTTTTAAATGCAAGTTTCAGAAGTTATTGCTAAACACAGCGCCCCACTGAGGTCAGCGTCCCCCAATCCAGGCCAGCACCCGGTGCGGGCGCACCTCCTAAAGCCGGCCCTGCCTATGGTACAAGAAGGCCCTCGTGCGAGACAGACCCGTTTTCACCAGGTCTAGCAGGTACCCTTCTTCTTTGCATAAACTAGAGGGCACGTTTCACCTTCTTGGATACTCATTGAGTGTGCACTGGTAATTTCTAAATTCAGCCGAAGCGGATTTACCACCAGAAATTACTGATTTTGCATACTTAAATTTGGCTGTATTTTCCCAAATGTGGTAATACCCAGGGCCACTGGAATTACGAGGCATAGAGGGGGCTAAATTATGAAACAGGATTGGCTAAATTATGCGGCACGAAAAGCCAAATTATGCTGCATAGTACGGCACATTTTGAGATAGTATTACGTAATTATTTTGCCATTTTTGCAATTGTAAACACCATCTGGGAATAGATTGCACCCCATTTGTAGCAGTTTAATGCTCAAATTTGGCTATAATCAACAAATGCATGACCAGTCAACCTTGGCAAAGGGCCTTCAACTGCACGGCCACACGTTTTGCTTTTTTAGTACATTTTTAACCGTTTGAGCTAGAAACAGAATTTTTTGTTCAAATATGCAGACTGTGCAGCAAATTATGGAATATGTGGCAAATCCATATTTATGCAAAAAAAACACCGCAGCAGCACAATTGCATGATTCCAGTGGCCCTGTAATTTGCCATGTGTGGCATCCCCCCATAAGCTTTAATACCCCTCATACTAACTCCATTCCATATACATTTGTGTTGCATTAATATTAGCAGGAAAAATACCACCACCAAACAGCAGGCGGTAAAAATGTGCCAGAGTAAAGCCATCAGGAAGCAGCAGTGCTTAATTTGTGCTTGTTGTTTCCGGTGCTGAGCACCGGCACTTATTTTTGATGGCCGGCGCTTATTCTTTTGCTTCAAGCATTTGCTGCAAGCAAAAGACACATATAGGAAAGACGGAGGAAGAGAAAGACGAAAAAGCGTCATAAAGGGAGAAAGTAGAACGTTGTAGGACGAGCTGAAGGGGCGGGGGTGGCCGTAAATGGATTAAAGAGGCCGGAGATGGCTTCAGGATTACGCTGCCTCAGTATTCAGTGCTGGCAGATTTAATTACAGCAGTCTCGTGTTTAAGAGAAGGGCTTTGAGCACCTGCACCTCTTTATTTACAAATTAAGCACTGGGAAGGAGGCCAAATCAGGCGCTTTTCGTGCTGCAGTCAGATGTCCGTCTCTAACTACTACGGTCAAATAATATTATTTCCTCAACTGGGAGCACTGACTTTGTGTCACTCAAAAAAGGTAAGTTCCATTTGCAAAAAGGTGACCCCACAAGTATGCTGGGAGGCAAGGGCGTCTGGGTCAAAGCAATCCCTGGAAAATGCTCAAACTCGCAAAGTTTAGAGTGATAATAGAAACTATGGGGGTCATTCTTACTTTGGCGGGCGGCAGAGGCCGCCCGCCAAAGTAACCCTGTCAGAACACCGCACCGCGGTCGAAAGACCGCTGCAGTGATTCTGAGATTTGCCCTGGGCTGGCGGGCGGCCGCCAAAAGGCCGCCCGCCAGCCCAGGGCAAATCAACCTTCCCACGAGGACGCCGGCTCAGAATTGAGCCGGCGTAGTGGGAAGGTGCGACGGGTGCAGTGGCACCCGTCGCGTATTTCAGTGTCTGCATAGCAGACACTGAAATACTTTGCGGGGCCCTCTTACGGGGGCCCCTGCAGTGCCCATGCCATTGGCATGGGCACTGCAGGGGCCCCCAGGGGCCCCGCGGCACCCCCTACCGCCATCCTGTTCATGGCGGGTTTCCCGCCATGAACAGGATGGCGGTAGGGGGTGTCTGAATCCCCATGGCGGCGGAGCGCGCTCCGCCGCCATGGAGGATTCAGAAGGGCAGCGGTAAACCGGCGGGTGACCGCCGGTTTACCCTTTCTGACCGCGGCTGAACCGCCGCGGTCAGAATGCCCTTCGGAGCACCGCCAGCCTGTCGGCGGTGCTCCTGTGGCCGGTGACCGCCAGGGTCAGAATCAGGCCCTATATACTTAAATAATACAGTTATTCAATGCCTGTACATTCTTCCTCCAAATAGTTCTCAATCTATTTTTTACATAAATTCGTGTTAGATCCAGAAATTACTTTGCAAAAATAGTTTGGGCCAGATATATCAAAGGATTGTATCCATTCTGTGCCTATGGAAAAATGTGTTCATACATATGGCCCTTAGTTTTTTTTTTTTTAAATCACATTATCAATTAATATAAATTTAATATACTTGAAAAAGCGTACACTTTCTCTCCATATATGTAAACTACATTATATAAAGAGACAAAAGTTCTGAATTTCTAGAGAGACGTCTTCTTTACCCATACCCCTGTTGGGAGTAAGACCTACTGGCTCCCTGAACACCCACAAGTGATATGTACACAGTCACCATAACTGTGGTGCTTACGTTCCCCAACTGTGTGTAGGCTGTGTGTGTTGCGAGGTGTTTTGTATGGATGGGAGACTGTGCAGAGGGGCTGGTGTTCTATGGAGGGCACAGTGGCGAAGAATGCCTCATCAACAGCATGTTGTTTCCTCTTCAAGTTGACTTGCTTGTGGATGTGACAACCTGCATGATGCTGGTCCTAGGAGTCAGTCCCACCTGCCCTGGAGATGTCAAGAACACTCAGGCAAGTATCTGCCCAGGTCAGTACCTGATTCACCTTCCTCCATCCCTGCAGCTTTGTGCTAGGTACCACCTAGAACCAGGAAAACTTGGCTGAGAGAGTCTGGGCTTGGCCATGACTAATACACGTAGCTTGACCAATTGCTAGCAGTCTCTCTCCCTTTTCTGAAAGTTTTTGAAGATGGTGCAAAGTACACAGTGCTTAATTTGTGCTTGTTGTTTCGGGTGCTGAGCACCGGCACTTATTTTTGAGGGCTGGTGCTTATTCTTCTGCCTAGAGCATTTGCTGCGAGCAAAAAGACACTTATGCGAAAGATGGAGGAAGAGAAAAACGATAAAGTGTCACAAAGGGAGAAAGCTGCAAGAGTGAGCTGAAGGGGCAGGGAGTGGCTTTAAATGGATTGAAAAGGCCAGAGATGGCTTCAGGATTATGCTGCCTCAGTATTCCGTGTTCTCGCATTTAATTGCAGCAGCCGCGTGTTTAAGTGGAGCACTGAAAGTACAGAAAGGTCCACTCTGTCCAAATTGGAAGAGTCTTTCCATTTTGAAGTCATCTTGCCTTTTGCTTGGCACTGGCCTCCACTACTGTTCCAAAAGATGATAAAAACTGTCCTCCTTGAGCATCTGACTTATACTACAGCAAGATTCCAATACGCATTGCATTCGCCCGTCCAGGAAAACGTTGGCCAGAGACCGGACTCGGCTTGTTTCTGTTCCCCCTCGACTCCAGGACTAGGTGAGGATGTGGGTGGACACCAGGACCGGCTTTAGTGTTTGTGGCACCTGGTGCAACAATTTTGTTGGTGCCATCCGTGACCACCTCCGCCACGGATTCCGTCAGTACCACCCTTTAACCGTGCCCCTCAGGTCTCCATAACCACTCTCTCTCAGGCGCATTTAAAGTTTAGTTTTATAGCACCGCTCATACCAGTGAAGAGTGCCAGAGAGCTTTACACCACATAGATATTACTTGGAGACGATCAGTCATATGTAAATCAGTGTATAGGAAATGTTACATAAGAGAGAGGACTCCAAGGTTTAGGAGTCAGATGCCATCCATACTGGTAGGCAGTATAGTTTAAGAGCGCTTGGTCTAGATAGGCACAAACTCAGAATTTAAAACATAACAACATGTTTGGGAGTTCTCTTCAATGATAAAAACTGATTTCTACCCAAATTAACCCTTTTGGCAACTTTACAATAATGAAGACGGGAAAAATCATAATGCTCCAATCTTTACCTTGCAGTTTGCACCGAGCTCTTTGATGACAGTAAATAGCTAACTGTTCTATATGAGGATTTTAACTTAGAAACTGGAACTAACAAAAGGATCTCTCTGACAAAATCAGTAACACCCTGGCCTATTTATATTATATGCACTTTGTAATCTGCATGGTACATGTTCTTTGGAGCATGGCACATTAACCCTCTGAGCTACCTTACAATGAATCAAAACTTCCAATAGACAAAACTCATCTCTCTCCAGGAAGAACATTAATCACCTACTTATCTTGACATTTCTATTGTTGCCTGAAAATTTCTGGATGCAAAGAACAGCTACAGCAGGTGCTTTTAAAACCTTAATATACTTGCCACCTGAAGTGAACGCCATGTGCAGTGGCACCAGTCGCACCGCCCTAGAGCCCACCCTGGTGAACACCCTTCTTTTGTGACCTGAGAAGAAAGTAAGCTGTGCTGCCCGGTGTAGAGAGAAGCAGGCTCCAGATGAGGATGATCGGGAGGCAAGACCCATCTGTCTGAAGCTGTCCTCGATATCATCTATAAAAAAGTGACCTACCCAGGAGTCATAACAACATGGCAGCCCAACCCGCGAGAACTGACCACAGAGCGCCTGTGCCATCCAGAGCGCTGACAACCTGTAGGAGGACTCAAGAGCTGCACGGCACACCTTAGCCCGGTATCGCGTCTGTGTTTGGGGGAGGCCTTACATGCCCTTTTCAATCCACTTCGGGACATCCAAGTGTTTCCTTAATCAAACTTATTAAATATATTCTATGCCTCGATAGTGATTATCAGTTTCCAGTATTTCATTTGAGTCAGTGATTCTCAGTGCTCAGCATCAGCACTTAATCGTCAACAGCTGCACTTATTATAGTCCGACACATGCGTTTGTGCAGTTTTGAGATAAGCACAACAACAGTTGTTCATTAATTCAATATACATTAAAAATGACTAATACCTGCAGCCCAACTATTCTTATAGCTGTGAGTGGCCTAAAGTTGTCTAATTGCCACACTTAGAGGAATGCGATGGTCGGTAGTTGTGTTGGTCCTGGCACTGGCAGCACTGGCAGCACTGGCAGGGGCAATGGGGGGGTGCAAGTTGCAGTGATCTCCTGACGAGGGCCCTGGCACTTCTTTATTTATTCTTTACAAATTAAGCACGGCCAGTTTCACAGTGAAACGGATCCGAAGCAGGGTTCATGTTGGTCCAACTCAACAAGACTGTTGTTCAAAGCACAATACCTGGGGGGTATCAATTTTCCAGGAGGGCATCACCTTGGAAAAAATGAATAGTTCGGATGGAGTGTTGAGCTTTTTGTAATGTTGTCTTCCTCCTTTTCCCTCCGCTTATGCTTCCACCTGCCTTCCTTGTTTATTTATTTGGTATAAACGTTTGTATATCCCTAAAATATAGGTTAAACTGAGCCATAGTTTATTACAATCCTGAAAGAAGAAGCAGTGCTGGCTGCTGACATGTCTTCATTTCAGGACCTCCTCTGTGTGATGTGGGATCATGATATCGAAATTTTGATATCCACCTGCATGTTTGTCAACTCCACAATATTGACTAATGGTAATCAGATGAGCAGTTAAGGTAGTGAAAAGTCGCAGCTCACAGGGGGAAAAGGGGCAGGGCGGCACAGCACGTGGCGGGGGGAGGACACAAAAAAACAATTAATAAAAAATGTACCTTCCTCGCCGCGTCCGCCGCGCTACTCCTCGGTCCTCACAGCAGGCAGAGGTTCCCAGCCTGTCCTGCGGCCAGTCCTAACGCAGCTTTCATGCTGCTGGCAGCATGAAAGCAGCATTGGGATTGGCTGGAGCGCCCTAGCTTGGCTCTCCGAGGCAGAGTGGGAGCCTCTGCCTGCTGTCTCCAACCCGGCAACACAGAGCCAGGTTGGAGAGAGCCCAATGCGCATGTGTGTTTGGCCGGCCCGAGACAGCCGACCAAACATACATGCGCACGGGGGGAGTGCTCTGCACTACCCCTCCGTCCCTGTCATGCCTCATGGCCTGACCCTTTTACAAAAAAACAGTAATAAACATAGTTTATAATCGTTTTATTGTAAAAGGTTTGCTGCTGCTGGCGGGGGCGCGAAGCTCCTCCACCATAGCGGATTAGCCGCCGCTCGTAGTGAATCTATACTCCCCGATATGTGCTTACCTAAACAATATGTTGGAAGTCGATCTGGTCGATTCCATGAATGTGTAGGTACTCTATTTGCCATACCATAGTCCCCCCTCTCTGTGGTGCTTACATTCAAAAACACCTTGTCTTTATCTTACACTGTCTGCAACCCTTTCTTCCCTTTTTCCCTCTGCTCCTTCATTTTTTGCTCCCTCCTTCTCCCACCATCCTTTGCTCCCTTTTGCTCTGTGATGTATAATTCAGTAGCTAGGATAATTGTGTCCCTTGGGAGCTTGGTGTTTGAAGCCTGTGTTCCCTTTCCCTTCCTAATCTCCTGTCTTTGCTGCATTGCAAAACAGGGAGGAAAGTGTGTCCAAACCAGGGAAGGGGAGAGAGTAAGAGAGAGAGAGAGAGGGACTTCAGATCCAAGAGTCTTTCTATTCAGTACAACAGGGCTCTACGGGTGAGAGAGAGTTCAAGACAGAACAAGAAAATATCACTGAGCATGGGTGAGATAAGGTATGTACTAGGCCCAAGGCGATATTTTCATTACTCCGGCACAGTCTTGCGTATCTTCCTGCATTTTTTCAGTCTGTTCCGGTAAACGTCGTATTGCGAGAGCACGAGAACAGTGCAAATGGCCAGAAAATGAGCGACTGTTGTTTGCCGCAGTTGTGGTTTTTTGCGCTTCTATTTTAGCTCAAAATGCATCCTTGCGTTAAAAAGTATAGAGCGAAATGCCAGATTTGCATTTTACATAATTATGTCTAATTATGCAAAAGGAAATTGCCTAGATTTCACACACTCCCTTGTGTGTGAGGGAAGGTACAAGAAATTGAAGAGATTTAAGTGCCTACTGCATGGACAAGAGAGGGCTGCCAGGATTAGACGGAGAGAAAGAGTATATTCAGTTGAGCAAGTGACATATTCACTTTTGTTTTTGCTACAGGCTGGGACCTCATAACCCTAAAAATAAGTAAGTCACTATTCCCCACTGCACCAACCAGTTAATTTCTGTGGCCCACGTTACATACAAAAACATGGGCAGTGACCGCATTAACTAATAGCGGTTTCATAATATAAAATAGTGCACCTCCCACTGATTAGTTCAACTTGCATTAATTTTTAGGGTCGAGCCTATGAGTGCGTGCGCTTGTGCATGCGTCTCGCATGCAAGACTCTGTTGTGTTCAGTAAAGGGCTTGGAACCCGCCTGTCGCTTACCACTTGGTGGTTTGGATGGCACTCTTCTTTACAGCCTCGTATTTCGTCAAGGCACGTCTGGCATAATTTCCTTCCCTCTGTGTGGAGCAGGGATCCAGCACTAATTGATTCAACTTAATTAGTGCCCATCCGCTGCTTCCCACGTGATTGAGGTACTATTTTGTTCTAACTTCTAGTGCCCAGCAAACAGAAGGCTTGTGACTGGCGAAAACGTGCCCAGCAGGACAAACAAAATTGCAAATTTTAAAGCTAACTTTGTTTTATTTTGTTAAGTCGTCTTTTCTCAGTTTCCACTTGTTTCTTTTTGTTTTTGCTCGTGGGCGCTGTTGTCAAAAGATGACAATTAACTTGTTTGAAATGTGCCAGACCTATTGCATTGCAAATGCTTATTCATCTAAGGTGTACATTATTTTAAATGGAGTTGGCTGAAGGTGAAAGAACAGCAAAATAGTTGCAGAATATTTTGCTTTTTTTAGCCACGCCTTTGATCCCACCCCCACACACATTGACTCCCCTCCCCATTGAACTCAGGAACACAGTTCCCATACTTTAATATACTTGGACTGCTGTTACACACTGCACATCTCGTCGGTATTCCAGGGTTACCTTAAAACTCAGCAAAGAGGGCAGGGAACATGAACCAAATGTCAAATTTTCCAGTACTCACAGGCTTGGATGTCATTTAAGGGTCGCCGGGGGTCGCAGCTGCAACCACTGGCTTGGCCTTTGCAACCCCTGGCACTGCCATTGGGACCCTGGCCTCAGAGGTGGAAGAATTAGTGCCAAGAACCCAGTGGTAGCTCACATTACCAGTCTTAGGCTCCAACCTCCTTTTTTGCTCCTTTTTATTACATTAAAAGTTATTAATAATCTATCAATAACTATTAATGTAATATAAAAGTTGAACAGTAGGACCTGGAATGGAAACTAGACTGACATCTTACGTAACTGAATTAAAATACTTTTCATTATATTTTACATACGTGCATGTTGGTGAGAGAGAGTTCGGGTGAGAGTGTGTATGTGTGAGCATGTCTGTTAGTATGTTGGATAGTACATTTGTGTGTATGAAGTTGAGTGAGTGAGAATGTATAGATGGGTCAGAGTAAGAGTGAGCAAGAGAGAGAGGGAATGAGTGAGTTAGGGTATAAGTGAGTGCAACTATTGTTATGTCATCAGGGTTAAGGTCATGTGACATCACTTCCTGTGACATCATTAAGGTTAAAAGGTGTATGATGTCACTTCCACTACCCCTGGCATTTTGGTGAATCGACACTTATGCACACATGGTGATTATTCTTACCCAATCTAGCACAGAAAGACCCCCAAGGACCACCTCCTGTCAGCATTAGCTGAGTCAGACAAGGCTGCCTGTCGACTCAGCTAATGTTAGGAGGAGGGGACATGTTGGAGTAGGTGCTCAGTAGAGGCCATGTTTGCCAACTGTTTCAGTTACTGCTCATGCTTCTGTATGTTTAGTGCATGCCCTACTCTCTGCCTTTCCTCCATGAGCCGACCCTTCTGTCTGTGCCACTCAAAAGGGTACCTGCCTTGGCATAAAAGTCAATATCATGTTACTACACGGCTTTGTGGTACCAGCGATTGGTCAAGAGTCGGTTAAAAGGCAGCTAGTAACTTCATTTGGAAAAATGCACTAAAATACACCATTGTTCAACATTTTTTAAAACCTTTCTGAGCTATGGGTGCAGGGGAGGCACTCCACTTTTCTCAGTTGCTCGCTTCAATAAGGGTCGCATATTCTGCTCATTTGTTTCAGTTTTCATCAGATATCACTGGGCATTGTAGTGAGCCACCCGGCTCGTACTAAGGGCTTTCAGCAAGCAACCCTACAGTCGGACGTGGACAAGCGTTGAAATAAAGGGGTGGTAACCGCTTGTGGTCACTTCCATACTGGACATCCCGTGTTTGTGTCTTTACTTCCGGGGGTTGGCCAAGCTCTCAAACAGGCATTACTGTAGGTCTGCAGGGCCCTGCCCTATGAAAGGCACTCACTATACCCCGCAGAGCGTATTTAGATGTACCAGTGAGTTTGTATGGATTTAGCACCTTGTGATTGCGTCTTGTAAATTGCAAATGTATTTATGTAGCGCTTAGGACCCCATATAAGGCATTGGCGTTCCCTTTCGGTGAGTAGCACTCTAGTCCGGAGCCCAAGATTAGTAGTTAGTACAAATATTTTTGTTTTATTCTTGTGCATTAGTTATGTTAGGTATGTGCTCTTGATTTCATGAGTGTTTAGTAGAGTTTGGCACAGGGATAGAATGATAGGAATGGATCGGAAAAGTAGTAGTTTGGGGTACGGATAGAACGATAGGAGTAGAATTGAAAAGGGCAAGTAGTACGTTTCTTGTGAGTTCTGGCTACATGTGCTTGTTAGTTGGGTGGGATGACTAAACAAGCATTTGCAATTCCATGGGTCTCGCGTTTACTTGAGTTAGAGCTGTTAGCGATGTAAAATCCAAACCGGACTTTTCTTGCCACTTAAATTGAAAATGAAAAGTAAAACAATTGACATAAGCGAGCCAATTCAAAGTGCCACGGCCGCCATGAGCGTGAGCGCGAAGGAGAGACTCAAAAGGAAAAAGAAGTTTGCTGGCAATCAAACGTATCACCAAAAGTGCAATTATCCATGTAACATGGTCCATGTCCAAGGCGGTAACCAAACCGCCCCAAGGAGGGACAATTGTAAAGTATTTACCATTGATAACAGAGGATTTTTGAAAGACAAGCAAATGAACGAGTGATAGTGATCGGCGTGCGGTGGGTGTGGTTAAGAGCCCACAATACTTACAACAAGTCAGAGCGCTTGCGCGCTTGACCTAAAAAGAGGGATGCAAGATTAAGGTTGTTTGTGGATTCATAGGAGCAGAAAGATTTGGGATGAGACAGAGGGAGAAGGGACGGAAAGAGAGAAGGGCTTTTGAATAGCTAAATGTACATATTTACACGAGGCTTGGGAAAGTTATGTTTGCTCTGTTAAACCCCTCTGTATTATATGAATACCCATATGTACACACTGAACAGCAATATTCGTTACCAGGCCCAGTTCTAGGAATTTATATCTGGATGGGCCAAGGGTGCGTTTGGGTGGGCCAATGTGTGCCCAATTTTCGACACTTCTGGAGGTAGGCTACAACCTGGGCTCTGGTGCCACTGCACCTACTGCTTCATTGGCTGGTAAACCCCGTCTCCTCTTCCCCAACACACAGCTCCCTCCTGCAGATTGCCTCAGACAGGAGCTAAGCTCACCACCAGGCTTGCCCAGAGTTTTGTCTCAGACAGTAGAAGAATAGGGAAAATCATCTAAAAGTGGTATTTTTCTCCCTATCAGTACACAAGTAAAACAGCTATTATCAAAAAATTGCACTAGAAAATGTATTTTAGAGATTTCTCATTGACCCCTGACTAATAATTAAGGTAAACAAAAAATGACATTTGGTGACATAGAGGAAGGACTTAACAGGTGCTTCATCTGTGGCTTCTTTTGCTGTTACTGGGCGGGCCAAAGGTCATGTCTGAGTGGGCCTGGCCCACCCGCTGGAACCGGGCCTGTTCTTTACCAATAAATCACCATTTAGCATCAGGGTGCAGTAGACATTTGTTCTTAACTTTGGCTTCCCTTCTCTGGCTCAAATAAAACATATATGCTCCAGAAAGTGTCCCTTAGCATCTGTTCTTCCTTTCCCGCCCTTTCTCCTCCCATGTGCCCCTCTCCTCTTGCCCCTTGTCTCTGCCCTCCCCGTCCTCCAGAGTTCTCTTTCTCCCTCCCACGCATCCCCAGCCCTGTGCCGATGCTCAGCCGGATGAAGTAAATCTCTAGCCAGGTTAGCGGGTAATTAAAAATCCAATTTCTTTGGGCAGCCAAGTGGTGAATTGGCCCAAGCGCTCTCCCTTGATTTATGAACTTTGCGCTCGTTCTGCGGCGCGTTGTGCGCATGCGCAGTGCCGCTCCTTTGCCCTGCCGGGGAGCCCACATGTGGCCCATCCAGTGCCCCCACCCCCGCCATGAGCAGAACAGCTTTCCTTCTGAAATCCCTTCGCTCGCTTACTGCTACAGAAATCGTTGAATAATCACCCTTTTAGTCTAATGTGCACCACAAAGCCATGGCTGCCATTTCCCAGGTCCATGCGTGATGCGCAGCTCCACTCCATGTTTTTTTTTCTTTGCATTCTGGGAGTTGTAGTCCAGTTTCATAATTTTTTTTACAAAAACAAGACTACAAGTTTGGGCTGCAAAGCCTTCCTGTCGTCCCAAAGGGGGCAGAATAAAACATCTTCTTTCCTTCTACAGAGTCCTCCTTGGAAGACCGCTAATCGCAGGTGAATAACGGGTGTAAAGCCTCAGGTATGAATCTTTCTCATAGCTGGGGTGGTACCTAGACGAGACAAACTTTTCTGTCGGCTAAACACGGCCACCATGGGGTGGTAAACACACAATCCGCCGGATGCTGATGGCCGATCTTGACACAACTCCTCAAATACCGCACAAGCCTGCTCTCCCCCCGCTCACTACACATCCCTTCAGTCATATTTTACAAGCAACTTAACACTCCAGCATTGGTAGCAAGTTCTTCAAAATCCAAACTCTTCCTTGCCAATTCCTCTGGATAGCACATACTCCCCAGCCCACCCCTGGTACCGATCTTACTGATACAGAAGTACTCACATCCTGTGTACCAGTTCATACTATTCAACACATACCTACCTCTGTGTGCATCAAGTATGTCCTGGTGAATCAAAGTGACAACTTTACTACTGCCTTACGCTTACTTAACCTTTGCTAGTCATGCTGAACACAATACCTCTTTTCTCAGATGTACAGCTGACACTTGTATTTGAATAAACTCCACTTATTGTCAGTATTTTTATTCTACTAAAGTTTACAAATGTAAACAGATTTGATACCCATACCATCTCATAGCTTAATCTCATTTATTATGGCTCTAGCGTTCATCCATGCATATCTCAGCGACCAGCACTTGACGCTAAAATCGCTATAGGCAGGGCCAGCGGAATTATGCGATTGTGCGGTCGCGGCGATTTCCCCATAACTATAGATTTGCTGCATTTGCCACATAATCCATCATCTGCCACATAATCTGCAGAATTTAACAAAAAATGTTTTTTAGCTCAAACGCAGTGGCAGCCGCAAGCTTTTGGAGGGAGGAGGGCGGGCTGGAAGCACACTCACACACAGACACGCATGCACGCCGCACATCCATTAACAACACTCATACCACTCAAACACGCACGCACGCACCAAACATTCATTTTAAAACATCACACACAGTAATTCTTCCACACACGCTCGCACGCACATCCATTAACACTCATAATATTCAAACATGCTCGCTCGCACCAAACATTCAATTTAAAACATCACACACAGACACACACTTACTTTCAGCCTCCAGGTCCCAAGAGGGTTGGGACTGCTGACTTCCCTCATTGGCTGACCTGGGAAGGCAGCAGTCCCAGCCTCGCGACACAGTGGTATGGGGTCAGTGAGACTGCTGACCCCACCCCACTCTGTGACGAAGTGTCACTGATTGACACTCACCCTGGGCGCTTCAGGGCTTAAACCTGAAGCGCCCAGGGCGAGTGTCAATGGGTGACGCTTTCCTCGTCACCCAGGGGAGTGCCTCGAGGCACCTTTGCTGAGCCGAGGAGGTCACGCCCATAGGAGCTGTGACCTCCTCAGCCCAGCAAAGTTCAGCTCAGGCAGCCAGGCGTCTGCGCAAATCGCGCGCATGGCTCACTCCTGGCTGTCTGAGCTGAAAATGAAGAGTGTCTGTCAGGCTGGCCTTTGTTCAGCCTGCCAGACACTCTTCATGAGTTACCAAGTTTAAAAATTATTAAATTATGAAGAAATACTACTGCAAAATGTGCAGCATAATTTGCCTTTTCTTGCCACATAATTTACTCAACCCTGCCACATAATTTGGCCCTCTCTTGCCTCATAATTCCAGCGGCCCTGGGTATAAGATAGCAGAAGAGTGGGTATATCATTTTAAAATATGCTATGACGCTAAGATTGTGCTATGTTTAAAGCCATCCAGTTCCGCGTGAACTCATGTCCCAGTATCTGCCTGGTCTCCACAATTATTCTGGGACATGCTTGTGCAGTTTGATCACAACAGATTCTCTGCCATGACCGTCTCCGCTGCCCGAATGAGCTACCCAGCCTCCAGTAGTAATCCCTCATCAAACTGTTTTCATCATCCTCCCTGGATGAATAGAACTCCCTACTTATGTGGGTGGTGGACAAGAACGGTCCTAACATAAAAATACAAAAAAAGTTTTTTTTAACCCACTCTTTCACCAAGAACAATAACACATTCAGAATGCTGCTTAATGATATTTCTATGGGATTTTAGGCCCACTCTGATGTAAGTCACTAGATGGCCCTGTTAGCAGATAGCCCGCCATCCCTAAAAACTGTATGTTGTCCTCTGCTTATGCAAAGTGTAATGCAGGAAAGTAAGAATAGTTGTTCCTTTCAGGGGTGCATTGTTAGAACACACACTACTCCTGATGCAGCTTTAAGACATTGGGATGGCACTGCCCTGTGCAAGGCAGGGTGGCCCGGAAGTAGGTGGTTGATCTCTGGAACGACACGGCTGTGCAAGGTTCTAGAGAAAGGAGTGGGTTTCTGTAACACATGCGCTCAGTAGTCAGCACCGGAGATGACTTCCTGACACCCGTTGGTATCACAACCACACACGTTAGTCATGTGCCCAACCTACAACTAGGCCTGCTTTTAAGTTGATCTTTTTCACTTAACTTGTCTTGTTGGGCTATGAGCTTCCAACCAGCCCAGGGTTAGGAGGTGCCCTTTGTGGTTGAATGATTACCGTCAGGCTTGTTGCAGACCATGTGCCTTGATAGCTGGACACTTCCTCACTTTAGCTAAGCACACACAGTGTGAGGAACACCACTGCCTTTCTGGACTGAGTGCAATCTGGGACCTAGGAGGGTGGATGGCCTGGATAGATGTGCAGGGCGTTCATGCTATGCAAGACCCTTCCAAACACTTCCCAAGATATGTGATTGGTTGGTGTTCCAGAAGTGTAAAGCCACGCATAACTTAGACTTCAGTGCAGTGTGCCTCAAGCAGTCACCACCTCTGCTGGATGCATAGTGCTACATTAACCCATAGGCTGTGGACATGCACATCTTCACCTGGCCTTCTGAAAGCTAGAGCACCTGCTGCCAGGCACCCCTACCGTCCCACACACACACACCACCGTGCTTCAGGAGGGTTATATTATGGATTAAACCAATGTCAGCCTTGACAATATGTAGAATCCATAGGCTATCGGACAGCTAATGTTCTCCAGAGACATCAGTCCACTCACTAGTAGGTAAGATGAATTCTCAAATCATGGTGGTGGAATATGCACCTTTGCGACCACCGATTGGTCCTGTTCACTCATTGAACACTAACGTAACACTTCTCAGAAGCCCTAGAAGTGTCTGGAGCATATTCATATATTAGCAGCAGTCTTACTCATACATTAGTACTCAAACCCCCATACACACTTGGATACTTACAATATACCCACTTACAGACAACAAACCATTGCCTGGCTGGCCCATGATATAGGCAAACACTTAAGCCATCAAAAGTTTACCCTATTTCCTCTAGAAATCACTTGTCTGGTAACTGGTTGAGGATGAATTGCATGCTTGAGCAAGGCCTTATGGTTTAGGGGTTACAGCTTGAGCAGGGATCCTGGATGACAATGTTAATTTCTTACACGATAAAGGGCAAAACACAGCTAATGTCAAAAGAGGCTATTGACAGAGGTCTCACTCTTTGGCCCGTATTAAAAGTGACACAGAAAATAGCTTGAATTTTCTCCACCCATTAAGTTACTAATGTTTCTGTTGTCAGGGGGTTGGGAAAATCTAGGTCATTATAAGTTAGATTCTTAAGGTCCTTGTAGAAACTATAACTTACTGGAGGAATTGTTAATCCCGGTTCTCAGTCCCCCAGTATTTGCTCATGTACCCTTGTATTTTCACACGGAGGTCTTGTCTCTTTTCAGCAGCTGAAGTCTGTGATTGAAAGTAAAGCGGTTCGTGGTGATCCTGTCAGTAACTGCTATTACCAGCCCATCGAAATTAAGAGACCACACATAATTAGGGCCTTAGTGTTTGTGTAGTAACAGTGATTCTCTGCTTCTAAGAGAAAGCTCCCAAACAAATAGATTTGGATCAAAAGAAAGCTGTTGACTATCGGTTCATGATGGCCATCATCTTACTGCTTCCAGAACAGAGCAAAGTGTCGTTCCCCGCAAACCCTAAACCAATTGGAGTGAAAATCTGGACTGTTGGGAAACTTGAGCAAGTGATGGTTCTACACCCCATCACTCATGCATTGTTGGAAAGCACAAGAACCCCATTGAAGTCCACCACTGATGTCCTTTCGGGCTCATCATAGCTGCCAAGTAGCAAAGCAACTTTTGTAGACCTTTACAAAAGTCTTAGATCTATGTATGTTCAACTGTACGACACAGTTGTTCATCGCACACATTACCCATACAATGTGGAAGTCATGGGCTCCATCAAGATGCCCAGATAGTCCAAGACCCGACTTCACCACCACCGTTCCCCCTCTCCGCTCCCCACCAAATGCTTCATTGAGACTGTGAGTGGGTGGTGGCTGGTGAGTCAGGGAGGGAGGACATCAGTCAGAAGGAACAGAATATTTCTGGAGGGGGCATGACCTGAAGCTTAACCACTTGTCACTTTCTTTCTTAGGTCCCTGTGTATTGGGAGTCGTCAAACTCAATAGACTCACCTTTAAGCAGCCAAACATATACAATATGTTATATTCTTTTTATAATATGCATGGTATGGTTTTGATTTTCCTGCCATCTCTACTTTTAACGCACCGTACGGATTTGTTTAAAATGTTTTGACAGAACTAGAATGTTAGTTTTCAGAGCTCATCTATTTTTGGCACTTGATATGCTCAAGATGATGTTTTCTGTTTTTCTAACATTTTAATTGGCCAGAGTAGGCTTGCGATTTTAAAAGCCTAGGCAGCTAAAACAGAAGGTGGAGAGGTGGGAAATGTTCTTGCTACTTTCAAGACAGGAGTTAGCTGTCAACAAAGAATTCAATTAGTATTTTACAAAATGCCACATTATATATCTTCATTTTAAAACGAACATAGTATTATACAAAAATATTGTTGTTTAAGTTTGAAGAAAGGCCAATTAATGCAGAAATTATAAAAGGTGTGTATTTATATAGTCTCCTAATGAAAACATGTGTAAGTACCTTAATTGGTTAATGTTTGTTCTAAATCATTTTTGAAAATCAGTTCTCTTTTCCTTACTTATATGCAGTTTTTATAGCCTATTTCTTTTGCTCACATCTTTATTATTTGCTTCTCTCCCTTTTCTCTCTCTCTCTCATTTCCTGTCCCTCTCTTTTTTTTTTCTCTCCTTCTCTTTCGGTCATTTTCTTCTGGTTGCTGTCCCACTCACTCTCTCTTGCACACACAAACACACAAGCAGGCACACATTACATAGTTCTTGATTGCTTCCTCTCTAATTTTCTATCAAGTCCAATTCAGTACTCTTATTAGGGGTGGGTGAAACTCCGTGAACTCCACGCGATTCCACAAAATTCCACAAGCAGCATATCTCGGCATGTAGCGCTGCTTGCGCTAATTCTTAGCACTAGGAGGTTGTTGAGCACTGTAAAAACAGTGCAAACTGCAAAAGGTGGAGTGCCCGGGAGTGTTGCTTCTTTCTGCCACTCAAGTAGATTTCTGCTATAGCGGCAGATTTTTCAACGTGAACCGTACAACCATGACCACCTGCGTAAAGAAATCTCACTGGGAAGCGATCTAGTGCTCAATTTTCTTGCTCACCCTCACCAACTTAACGTTGTTGAGCTGTGTTTGCAAAAAAACTGCAGTGGTTGGCATCTTTTTTCTGGAATTCTGCCCTCCAAGCAGAACGCAGAGTGGGCAAAACTCTGAACTCCACCCCTAATTCTTATATTAGCATACCTTGAAAATACTCAGGTATTTTGGGTTATCTTTTAGTATCCTGGTGTACTGGTATTCGTATTGTCTTGTTTCCCTGCCGTACCGAAGCGCGTGTCGCGTATCGGCTGTCACTTTGTGATCGTTTACTAGATGGTTTGTTTGGCTGCTTCATTGCATAGGCCTTAGCAGCCTTGACTCCTGCAACAACCACATTTTTGTTTTCACTCACTTCTCCTTGCAGACAGTGTTAAAGCCCTAATGCTTTGCACACCCGGATTGAGAGGAATGTGGTGTATTATTTGGTGTCGTCGTGCAACCTCACAATGGAAAACATTAATTTTTCCCACTTGGGTCCAGCCTGGCTCTTATGTTAAACCTTAGCTGGGAAGTTATGCCTCTGAGCAGTCATGCTTAAACCAAGGAACAAGTTAAAAGCTTTTAGGAGTACCAAAATAACAAAATAAGAAAGTCAAACAACATGGAACATGACTCCAATTATAAATTTCAATCTTACTTTAATGAGTTTTCTGACAGCTACATGAACAAAATCTAGTAGATGACTCCAAAGATATGAATTTTTAAGTAAACTACAAATCACAGCTTTATACTCAAAAACATGAATAAGCATTAGTTATTGCTAAGTTTAGAAACTTTAAAAAACTTTTTACGAGTTGTGTTCGGCTACTCTGGCCTGCTTTGGGCAACTAATTCCGACAGAGGAAAGGTCAGTGGCGCAAACGAGAAATAGTAGGACAGTTACCTTGTCACCACAGCAGTCTCTAGTCCAATTCCATGCTCTATGGGTGAACCACCATAGACTTTAATTTAGTGGTCCTGATACAAGGGAACCAGAGTGCTGTAGATGTTGTGCAGTTGATGGGGGGCTTCCTTGGTCTACTCTATAGTTCACAGTTCAGATGGGGGGGACTTTGGCCACAGGTCTTGATGTCCCTCAAAGTATTCTTTTGTCAAGCAAAAGTCTAGTTACCTTTGGACTACTGGTCTGCAGTCACAGCGAAACCTGCGGTTCTCTTTGATTAAGGCTTGTGTCCATCTTGGATGGCCAACCTACACACCGAAAATTCTCTTAGGTTCATCAGTTTTGCGTGTACTTATGAACATTGGGACTCGGTCATCCAGGCTGCATGTCAGCGCTCAGTGGCAATCAAACAATTGTGGCTACTTACTGACAAGAATAGACTTCCTTAGCTTTTGTGGCCTTTGAGCAGTAACAGGGGGTCGGCCAACTGAATTTTGGAGCTCACCTCTTCTGTTTGGGGCATCACAGGCACAGTCCTCTCTGTGCTAGCCCTAGGATCAGCAGGTGCAGTCCAGCACTTGGTGCAGCCTCTCTTGCCAGGTCCAAGTAGCAACAGAGCAGTCCCTCTTCGGTTCTCTCTCCTGGTCAGATGTGATCTGAGGTCTGGGTGCCAGCGGTGCCATTCTTATGCCCAGAAAGTGCTCCTTGGAGATGTAACAGTTATTAGTTATTGGTAGTGGGCTACTGGGACCTTCCTTGCATGATGACGACTTACTGCACTGTGTGGCATCTAGTTATCTCACAGTGGACTATTCTGGCCACTCCCAAGATGGCGAGACTCCTCTCTGTGCGTTGAGCTTGGTAGCTTACCCCAGTGGTGTGGCTACCTGAGGGCTACTTGCCCGCAGAAAAAATGGCAACTGGTCTCCCCTCTCTTTCTCCAAAGTCAACCCCTCTACCGCAACAAAAGAGCAGACCCTCTTGTGTGTGTTCACCATTTGCCCTTCAAATCAGCTTCCACCTTTGAAGCTTGCCTTTTAGGCTCACACCCTGTGTGGCTTTCTGCTTGGGAGCGGTGAAACTTCTTCCAATGGCAGACCTCTATTGTTTGCACTCCTGGAGGTCATTCACACTTCTTCCAACAAGGGCAGAAGGCTGTCTTGTGGCAAGCATCTGCGAGTAGCCACAGGGGGACTTGGGCAACAGAATATACATTTCTAAATGTTGTATTTCTTGAAAGATTACATGAAATTCGACTTGGACATCAAGTCGGGTTTAATGTAATGAGTATTTTGATACCTTTAAATATTAACTTTAGTAACCCTATTGAGACATTAGCACAGCTAAGTTGTGAGCGTGTAATCCAGTATTCGCCAATGCTGCTACCATTTTGGCAGTAAAAACAACATTTTGGGATTTTTACATTTAGGACATACAAAAACATATGCTCTACTCTTTAATATACAGCACCCTGTCTCAAGGCTTAGTAGGCGTGGTGTAGGGGTAACTTATGTAATTTAAAACTGGAGATTGCATTTTACCTTTAGTTGAAACTGAAAAGTTGAGTTAGGAGTTTAAAACTGCTCTGCCAGGCTGCAGTGGCTGGCTGGGAGACATGTTTCCACATTGTACCATCCATGGCAGTACAATACGTGCTGCAGCCTTGATGGGACAATTTAACATACAGGCCCTGAGTACCCCTGGTAACATATACTTTGTAGGGACAGAAAACCGCCACCGAGGTCTGGTTAGCAGGCCTCAGTGCACTCTCAGAGTCACAAAACCAGCAGTATTAGTCCAAATCGTTGGGGATGAGCATGCAACAATAGGCATTACCATGACTGAGGCTTCCAAGATTCACTTCCATAACATAACATGTGTCTTTGTAAAGCGCACATTCACCCGTATGCCTCTTGGCGCTGAATATCAGATGTTTGTTGTTACCCAACTCCATGGTCCTCATTTTACCGACCTCAGAATTTTGGATGAAAGGCTGAGTGGACCCGCCGGGATTTGAATCGGTGACCATGAGGTCAAACACAGTACCCTACAGTGGACGCATTAGTCCACTAAGTCACCAGACCCGGCTATCTTCTACCTGCCTCCAGCCAACTAGTTCACAGCGTACTACAGGTATGCATCACTAATTCTAGTATTGAAATATGTTCAAGGCCTCCTCACCTTGCCTTCCATAGGATAGCTTCTACTCCCATTGGATCTCAAATCCAATATCACCTCTCTACTCGTGAACATGTATGGGCCTCCACCAGATTCAACTTTTGCTTCTTCAGGGCACTGCTCCTAAGAACTTCACTCAGTCTTAATCTGAAACTGATTCCACCCTCTGCTGCTTTAAAATAGCCCCCACACATCACTCCTTTCATCCTGAAGTGTCCCCGTTACCCCACTTCATAATGATTGGTAGAACTGTTACAATATCCCCCTCACCCCCCATTTCTCTGAACAACCATCAGATTTGTGTGCTTGTAATGATCTATGTAACTCCTGCACAGTTTTTTTGTTTAAAATGTTCTGAGATTGAATCACTACAAATGAAAAAAATTATATTTGTTGACCTGTTTTCTTCTGATTTGTTGACTGGTATTTGATTGTGTGATAGTGTCTTTTGGTCCATGGGTGTTTGATAGTCTATTGCATCTTGGGTATCCATGTCCATTGGTCTCTGTACGTTTCGAAACATTATGGGCTTTATGTGTATGTAAGTGCTTGTTCGGCTGTCTGACAGTGTTGTTCCTCTTTTAGTGTCTATTTGTGTTCTTTTAGTCTTTTGGGTCTTTGGGTGACTGCTGTTTTTGTCTGCCTGATAGTGCCTGTTTGAACTGGGTGTCTAATGAAGTAGAGATTGGCTCATTGCATCTGAGTGTCGAATGTTGGTGTTTGCAGTCTGGGTTTCTTACACTTTGATTTGAGCTTTAGCTGTCTGATGCTGCCTTTTGAACTCTGACCCCTGAGATTCCTGTTTCTCTTTAGATACATGGACCGGAAGTGTGAGTTTGTCAGAGGTTCATGTTTGGATGACTGCTTCTGTCTGTTGTTAGGTGGGCATTTAATAGCATCTTATTGTGTTAGTTGTCTTTTAGATGTCTTTTACTTTCTTTTTGTCACTATGGGATTGATTTGTATTTCGGCGGATGGGATATACTGCACCGTTGTGAGGGAGTAGCCTGTCTGCGGAAATCTAAATCAGGCCTCATGTCTCCGAATATTTGGTGGGGTCCATTTTGTCTAAGGTTATAGAAAGTATATTTTGATCTATTTGTCTGAATTGTCCATTGGTTGAGGGTATTTATCAGTATCTGTTGAACTTTCGGACACTGGGATCGGTTGAACAGGTTCAGATTCAGTTCATTTGTCTTTTGGGTTCGTAAGGTACGTAAATAAAAAAAAACGGTGGTATTTCACTCCGTATGTGTGGATGAAAATGCGTTTGTGAGTGATTGAGAGGCAATGAGCTTGAATGAGAATATGTGTTGGTTTAATCGGTTTGAGAGAGTCAAAGAGAATGAAAGTGAGAATCAATGAGTGAATGAGAGTGGGCATGAGTAATGGGAAATCGAGGCACTGAGTAAAACAGTCGGAGTTACAATGAGTCAAAAAGGAGGGGAGGATTGTGAGAGGGAGTTGGATCAAGTCAGGGGTGTCTATGTCCATGGTGCGACTGGTGCAGCTGCATCAGGACACAGAGGCCCTGATACAACTGCACCTGTGCCATGCAAAACACCTATACCCCAGATGTTCAAATCAGACCCTCAGTACACCAGTATTTGTGAGTGGGGATCAGTGATTGGGAAAGTGTGAGTGTGTGGATGTGTGTTTATTGGTGTGAAACTGAGTGTACGAGTACATTTTTGCGTGAGGGCACCCAAGACAAATTTTGAAAACAATGAGGTGAACCCGTGGCAAGTATCACAGCCCACTACTTTCAGGGATCACCAGCCAGGACTACCCCCCTAAGAGTGTCCAACCTTGGTCCAGGAGAGGCAGAGCCATGGCAGATTTTCAGGATATTTCCGCATACCAACTAATTTAACTACAACATGCAGGGGTAGCTCCTCCGTAATGGCAGAATTACTGTAGGTCAAGCTAAAAAGGAACTAAATTACTCCTCTTGGGTAAGAGATCTATCACCCAATCACAGTGAATCTTTGAGATGACGGTAATGTTGCTGCAAAATCCATTGGAGCAATGACATGAAGGTCAATCAGGTAGCAATGGACAACAGCTGCCACCCCTGGCAGACCTTTTGGTGCCACTGGCACTGGTCTGGAAGTCATGAAGAAAGTGACAGGAAGGAATCATGACTCTGGAGAGCCATCGATGATTTCTGTAAATTTCACTCCTTTTCCTTCCACCATTTCAGCAGTAAATAGGAGGCTGTTGCCGGGCTATGCGTGGAACAAGGTATCGACTGTGTTATGTCGTCAAGGTTCAAATGGTGTGTGATGTCACTTCCGAAACCGCAGGTATTTTGGTCAGTCAATGCCCACACCTACCTACCAAGGCATCCAGAAGTCAAATACTTTTATGAAGACATCAGGTCATAATATTGCAAAGGATTCCATAAGGGCTGGAAGCAGCGATATTGGTGTGACAAGCAATGAGCCTGGATAAACTCACTCAATATTTTTACACTCTTTACACAGTTTTTTTTTGTTCCCTTGCTGCGACCATCGGTCAAACTTCATTCATGGGGGACCGGTTCAATAGCTGACAGTATTGATGATAAGTTTTATTCTAACAATAAGAAGAGATGGGTGCGAAATAATTGTTTGCTAAGGCGATAAACTGATCAACTTCACAAGTCTGTAACCTTTGCAAAATTCTACTATAGGCCAAACCTTCTATAAATATAAATGATTTGATGAAGAATTGTTCTGCAAAACCCTTTCTTTCTAGAAAAAAACTTCTTCTAAAATCATGTTTTTCTTGCAAAGCTACTTTTGTTTTTTTTCCCCCACAACAAGCAAAACAGTAAAAGTTTCCACACTCAAGAAAAAAACTTCACGATGGTTACAGAGCCAGGAGCAGCTGGAACATGAGTTGCCAAACCCTCCTAGGCACTGTGGGTCCAGCTGCAGGATTTGCCTCCATGGTGGTCTCAATGCTGTCCTTAGGTTCATTCATGAGTGCTCTGACTGTGAAGTTTCAGGTCATCGAGACTCCTACGGCTTCTCTTGCTTGAGTCCTGGTGCAGTTCCTGCCACCTCTGCTGCAGCTCCCAGTACTGCCGATGCAGCTCCTGCACGCTGCAGTGCAGTTCCAGAGATGCAGGATCGCCCAATGGCACAAGCATCCCTTACCTAACAAGTAAGTGCTGTTAACTCTTGTCCAGTACTGGCACCACCTTCAGTCCTGGCCACACCTGTTGCCCCTTCAGGTAAGAACATGTTCCCCATGGATCAGTCTTCTCGACCCCATCTTGGACCAATCGGAATACAGATCCAGAGACTTGTCCTGCTGTTAATGATTACAGACATCGAACCTGTCAATATTATGGCCATGGCACTGGGAAGGCTGTGCATTTTGACACCGCACATATCTCCACGAGAATTGAGGGCATTTGTCTTGGTGACCTGACCAGCTCCACACCAAGACAAGCCCTGGCCAGAGAACCCAAAATTATAAAGTAGGCTTTGGAGATTTGGGGGTAGCCTTTCTCTGGTCCTGCCATCTTAAAGTAATTGGTAACCAAGTAGGTGGCCCACACTGTGCCCATGAAAATGCCCCCTCGGACTTTGGTAGTGATGGCAGGTTCCCTGAATGGTAAAATGACTTCCTCTCCCACATAGATAAGTGACGTGTCTGAAGACATTGCAGAATAGGATCTTAGTGTAGCAGGGAAATGCCATGCCACCATGAGCATCTATGGGTTCCACCTCAAGCATGAGCTGGTTCACTCTAACGCCTTTTTCTCAAACTATGCCCCAGAAGAGAAAAGGGACATGCTGAGCATGGGGAACAAATCTGCAGAGCAGAAACCTTTGATTTCCAGGGATCACATTGACACACCATTAATTACAGTCTATCATCAGCTGTAATGACTCAAGTCCTCAAGCCTGGAAAAAATCAACTTCTCATTCAATGGGAAGAACTTATTTGATCCTCCACCCAATGACGCCCACCTGTATGGTCACCGCCAAAGTGCTTAGTGCCATCCAAGATGTACCGGCCAGATCGCCACCGACAACTTCTACAGCCAACAAACAAGCTTTTTAGGAACCGTAGATCTTAAAGAGGCAGGCACACAACTTGGATTACTTCCTTGTAAGGATAAAGGGCGGATGATGTCTGAATTCTCACGTTGGCCCAGTTAGTGGTAGTTGTACAGGGCAAGAACTGGATTTGCTCTGTGGACTTTGAGGGATCCCAGTTTCATGTGCCTGTCCTAAAAGAACAAACATCCCCACAGGTTGTTGCCAGAAAACAGACTCAGCACCAGTACAGAACTCTGCAATTTGGACTCAGTGCTGCCTCACAGGTCTTAGCAAAGGTCCTAGCACCAGTAGTAGCCTTCCTGTGAGACCTGTTATCTAGAGGATGTCTCATTTGAGGAGCATAGAGGGTGGAATCTGAGTCCACACTAGTCCTCAATCTAAACAAAAAACATAAGCTTGTTTTTTAAAATTACCAGAATAAGATCCAGAGTGGTAATGGTCCACAAAGACAACACTGAAACGAATCAAATACGCCTTTCAACGTAAGCTAGACAGAGTTTATTAAGATGTCAGGTATCGAGGGAGCCTACAACAATTCACACTGCCTTGTTCCTACACCCCAAATGTCAATGAAATTTGTCACCCTTCAAAATTTAAAGTTATAAGGCCTATGACCAGTGTCTTATTTGGTTGATATGGAGTGTTTACACTTTTGAAACCCAGACACTTGTGGGTGCTCTGCCACAACGAGGTAACAATAGGAGACGAGTCACGTAAGCAACCACCATGAGCCTTTTGGATAGCAATCATCCCAGACGGTGCTTCCTATGTCTGGAAGGATGCCACCTCCCTATTTAGAAATCCTAGGAGAAGATTATCTAACATGTGCAGCTAAACATCACCCTGCGTTTGGATGTGTCAGGCCCTCTTCAACAGGAGTGCTGTTCCACAATCACGCTGTCATTTGACCGCTGTTCTAAAAATGTGCCATGAGGACTATCATACATTTTATTCATATAGCCCTTAGCACGTGATTAAAACCATATTACGTGTTCTGAACAAATGTTATGAATGGCCAACATGTTTCCTTGTTCGGAAAGTTTTGGCAGTTTCACCAGGGCTAGAGTGCCATAGTATCACCCACGTGTGCACTACAGAGTCTCCACCCGGTGAATACCTACCAGTGGACAATGGCTTCAGTCGGTGTAATCACACCTATATATCTTGTAACCGCTGAGCCAGGTGTGTTCTGGGAGGGGTGCTTATTATGATGACTGGTACCAAGAGGGAGCCTGCCAGCCAATTACGTCACTCGGAACGAGGGTCAACACTCTCAGGACCAGAATGTTCACCAGCATTTTCCATTGACCCGAAGCAGGATGCAACAGACAGCTTGCCTATTGTCTTCATCACTAAAGAAAGGGCAGTGAGCTCTGCCATCTCATCTCAGTCCTACAGGAGTATGATTTACAAGGCACCTTCTTGCTAGTCTCCCACATTGTGGAGATTATCAACCTCAGAGCTGACATCTCAAAGAAGTATATCAGTGCTAGATCTTCCAGAAACTCCTCAACTCCATCTTTGATGCTTGGTTGACCTTCCATTAATGCATTTGCAGCCCCCGTCGACTCCAGATGTGGTCAGTTTGATTCTTGGATAGACAGTGAGGGACAGGCTGATACTAGACTGGATGTTAGTTTTTCCTCTATGCTTTTCTGTGGTTCGAGGAGTTCTCCAGGTACCAGGGTAAGCCTTGGCTATTCAGAGATCTCGGTGTCTCCTACTTGGGCTCACTAGGTTTGTTGTTTTTTTGCGCCTGCCCAACCCCCTCAACCCAACTGCCCCCCGCCGACTGCCACAGAACCAACCATGTCCCTTCCTGCAGAAGAGGGTAACCCGTTAGTGGCGGGAGGGAGAGCACAACTTCTCTTCCTATCATTGCTGAGCTTATGTACATGATCCCTGAGGATTTGACCTGTTGACACCTAGGCCTATCATCGATGAACCTTGATGTCCTGGGAACTGTACAGACATTCTCCACTAGAACCTAGGAGAAGACCAAATAGTTGCTGTTCTGTAGCTGGGCATTAGCCAAAAACATCCACCTTCTTACCTGTTCAGTTGCGATATGACTGCATGTGAATACCAGCCAAGTGCTCCGCACCCCCCAATTGTGACCGCCACCATTGTGTCCTGTGGGAACAGGCTTTGGAAATGTTTCTCTGTTGCTAAGGAGGGTGTCGTTTTAGAAACACCTGATGCGCCTGATACATTTTTCTTTAATGGTCCATCCGCCCGCCATCCCCTTTGACCTCATTGTGATTGTTACCTGGCCCTCTTGAGCAGGTGACTTGCTGCAGCCTTAAAACTCTTTTATGAAAGTTGGTTTGCTTATTGGCTGTGACAACAGTGAAATGCATAAGTGAGCTTCAAGGAGCTTGTGCCTCAGAACAGTTCACAGTTTTCAATATGGGCAGGGTTGTCTCCAGACTCACACTTTCTTCAATCAGTCCGAAGATTTATGCAGCCTAAAACCCCGTGAGTGCGTCTAAGGGGTCCTACAACTGCGGTGAGTCTTATCCACATGAGGATCACGAGGGGCACACCTCGAAATAGGTGAGTTTTTAGTGCCTTTCCAAAAGTCTGAGCTGATAAAGCTCACCTTGAAAGGAGTTACACCAGAGGCATGCAACATTTGGAAGGGGCTCTTGGAGTTGCATCTGAGTGGAGGGATCAAGCTTTCTTCTAACATCTAGATGCCTTCTCAGCTGAGGATATCTCGCAGAATTTAGATGTAAAGCCTGCTTTGTGCCTTTGTCCGATCGAAGAGGGTTATGCATCCCTTAGACCAACTATTTGTGACCTTTTAGGGGCAATGATGCTGCCCTGGCAGTTTCTGATGCCCCCATTGCCAGATGAACAACACGATTGCTACATTCTTCTTGAAGCCTGACCATCATTGGCTCTAAGGACTGACTTCACCCAGGCAGAAGTTCTTGCAGCGTCTGGGCTGTGATGTTGCACCAGGGCCCTTCATAGGAGAAGAATCTGTTTCAAAGTTTAAAGATGTGTCCTGAGGGAACGAAAAAAGAAGGCAGATCTGCGTCTGCGCCATCTATTGAATGTAGCCTTGTTAGCTGCCTTGTCATTAATAAAGACAGTGGTTTTGTTTTTAAAGTCTATTTATAAATATATTGCAAGTATAGGGTCCCTCCCAATCGTGCAGGGCTTGGGGAAGAATGAACCCTCTGGCTGCCACTTTTGACAAGGGTGGAACGACAGCAGAGTTGGAGGCATTCTGTACAGTGGCGTAACATTAGACCCCGCACCCGCTGCGATGTTGGGGCCACCGAGCTCCAGAGGGTCCCCTCAGCACAGTCCCCTAACCTTATAGCTCCTGACTGAGTTGGGGGCCCTCCATGTGCTTTGCAGGGGGGGTCCCCTGGTTTCGTAACACCACTGATTCTGTAGACATGCGCCGTGGGAGGCATGGTGGATTCCTCACATGTATGCTGTTGACAGAATGCCCTCTGGGCTTCCTCCTGAAGTTATGAAAAATTAGACCAAGAAGTTCTCCAAAACCTCTTCGCCTATGTCTGAGCTCCTCAATGATGCCTTCAGCCCCCTCCTTTGCATCTTCTCAGGTGCCATGGAATCTACTGTCTGAGCACCTCAATGATGCCTTCAGCCCCCTCCTTTGCATCTTCTCGGGTGCCATGGAATCTACTGTCTGAGCTCCTCAATGATGCCTTTATCCCCCTCCTTTTTATCTTCTCAGGTGCCATGGAATCTACTGTCTGAGCTCCTCAATGATGCCTTTAGCCCCCTCCTTTGCATCTTCTCAAGTGCCATGGAATCTACTGTCTGAGCTCCTCAATGATGCCTTCAGCCCCCTCCTTTTTATCTTCTCAGGTGCCATGGAATCTACTGTCTGAGCTCCTCAATGATGCCTTCAGCCCCCTCCTTTGCATCTTCTCAGGTGCCATGGAATCTACTGTCTGAGCTCCTCAATGATGCCTTTAGCCCCCTCCTTTGCATCTTCTCAGGTGCCATGGAATCTACTCGCAGTTTTTGAATGGCAAAAGACCAAGTTAATAGAGTAGGATAAAGTTAACTTTATGGTGACTCCATTACTCTTATGCAGACTCCTTCTTCATTGGTCAAAGAAAACATACTCTGATTGACTCCTATATGGTAATAAATGGGACTGGCGACGGTGCACGTACATGCAGAGGTGGTGGCTGCCTCATGTTCTACGCATGCATATGCTGTACTTTTGCACTAAGGTCTGTATTTATAAAAACAGCTAACGCAACAGTTTCTGGTAGTGCCCCGAGTTCTTCAGATGTCTGCAGGTTGGTAATGGAAAGAGATGAGGGACTGTGTGCAACGAGTTACCATAGTGGTTGAACCAAAGTATAATCCTTCATAGCCAGATGGGTGTTTCCACATCCTTGTGTTGCTGAACTGCACCACGAAAGGACTGCAGATCCTTGTGTGAAGGCAGAAACACTGTTGGTGTAAACACAGATTCCAGTGGCATAGCAAGGGTGCCCTGGACTAGTGCAATACGCAAAAGGAGCCCCCTGACTTCTGTTTGGGTAGTAAATACAGCAATAAACAGAGTTCAATAAGCCCTTTAGGTGCTCTGCCCAGTCTCAATGTACTTGCTGCACCGTTGATAGCTAAAACCCAGTCAGATTCCTTTTCAGGTGACTTGCTATGGGCACACCCAGGTAACTTTCGATGTATATGCACTACACGTCCAGGTAGTCCATATATGCCAATAGACCCAATTCAGGCAGGAGACTCCTGATTTTTTAAGCCAAAAATAGCTCTATTTTGGCTGTTTCCCGCCTGAAATTCCTCTGCTTCAAAAGAAGTCAACAGGGGAAATACATTCTCCCGATTTTTTTTTAAAGAATCTTGCACTTGCATACATGCCAATCCTCCTGATTCAGGCGGGAGACTACAGATTTCAAGGCTAGTCTCCCGCCTCCTGATTCCTGCATGTAAAAACCTGATTCCTCTGCAGGCTTCAGCTGACAGGCCCTGGTTTTGTGTAATTCAGAGTATGCACTGCCAGTAACCCGCTCCTGCAGGCCAGTGCACAGCATGCTCTCTCCGACTGCCATAACACATTCTCCGTTCTGACAGGTAAGGAAAGAAGCATTTGTTAGAGCTGTTAGCGTTGTAAATTCCTAACTGGCCGTTTTTTGCCACATAAATTGAAAATGAAAAGTAAAACAGTTGATATAAGTGAGCCAATTCAAACCGCCACGCCGGCCGTGAGCGCAAAGGAGAGAAACAAAAGGAAAGAGAAATTTGCTCACAGTCAAACGTATCGGCAAACGAGCAATTATCCGTGTAACAGGGTTGACGGCCAAGGAGGTAACAAAACTGCCAAGGAGGGACAAACGTAAAGCATTTACTAATGATAACAAAGGATTTTTGAAAGACAAGCCCATGAACGAGGGATAGTAATGGGTGTGCGGTGGGCGTGGTTAAAAGCCCACAGATAGATTACAACACATCAGGGTGCTTGTGCGTTTGACCTAAAAAATGTACATTTGCGTATGTAATACCCGCTCCTGCAGCAGCAGACTTGCAAATCCCATACATAACAATAAACCGATTCAGGCCCCAGTAGAAGTCAACAGGGAAATACATTCTCCCCATTTTTTTTTTTGCAGAATTCTCCCACTTTTCGCTTCTACAAAGTTGCCATGTATGCACTTTCCTCATTTAGAATATTGGCATGTGTGTTACTCCTATTGGAAGAGGGTGATCCGGGTCTTGGGGCGTCGGTGGTCCCTCAGGCCGTCAGCACACTGCTTGCTTGCACATTAGCATCAGGTCCAGGGAGGCCTAGCTGGCATGCCGCCCGCGCACAGCACGCCGGGAGGGCGCCGGGCAGGGAGATCCCGCTGCTGATGGCACATAAGCAGGCTGTTAGCATCCCGAGCACGTCAGCCCCAGCCTGAAGAGCGTCCCTTTGACATTGGAGAAAGCCGAACAGGGAAATTAATGCACTTCTCCGTCCTATTAGCGGGAAGCCGAGCGCGGGTAAAATGGCGCTTGGGCGCCTCGCGCTTCAGGATGCCTGGGACAGTGTTTTATGTCCCCACTGCAGAGAGAGAGGGGGGTGAAGAGAGAGGGAGATACGGTCCTGGATGGAGGGCAGCACAGAGGCTGCGTACAGGGCCTTGCAGTATAAAGCCTGCAGTGGAAAAATGCACAAGGCCCCGATAGCCGGATGGCGTGAATTCTAGGACTTTTGATCGGTGCACTACTGCCCTGAGCTGTGATGCACCATTGTTGTAATCTGAGGGTGTAAATGACAGGACTCCTGATACACGCCCTAGTGCCGCGCCCCAGAACTCTAGACTAACTGTTTACATCTGGATGGGTCTATGGCAGCGTTGGTGCCCAGAGCACCACCATCGTGCCCCATAGCGCTTGCCATCCTCTGGGCCTGGAATTGTGGAAGGTGACATTATGCACTTGTGTCGTGAGCTAGAATCCCTGGTACTTCTGGTTGCAGACTGTGTTATCAAAGATGCTAGCGCCTTGAGCACCAGTGCTTGGGGCTGCCAGAGCTTGAATATGTGAATGACAACAGTTGTGCTTCATAGTGTCATGTGCTGGAGGCCGTGTGACCCTCAGAACCCGGAAGCGTGAATCCTAATGTCACTCACTATGGCCTAGCACTCCGTGTAAATTCTGCTGTCACCAGAGGCTGGATGTGTGATTCATGATATGTCCTTTGTTCACTTCTTCCATAGTGTGTAGGATGATACCCTAGGGGCCGGTGGTGTAACAAAACTGAAGGGGCCCCCCTGCAAAGAACATGGAGGGGAGTCCCTCCTCCAGACTGACTCTGGGCAGGTGCTGTGCTGAAGTTGCCACCTGGAGTTCGCCCCTTCCCCCCCCCCCACACACACACACTGCAGGGTTTGCGGGGTCCTTTGTTAAGCCGATGCTCGTAGCCTGGAGAAGTGAACAACGCAGTTGGCGCCCCTAATGCCCATTGCTACAACCACCTCTACCCTCAAACACTATAATTGTGCACCGTTGCACTACTGCTCTGGCGTGCTAAGAGCTGCTGTGGGTGCCATCTTCAAGGAGCTGAAGTTGTGATTGGTGCATTGGCCTAGCATCCACTATGACCTTGGATTGTAATTACTTCTACTCTCAGAGACTGGAGTTGTGAGTAGTGAAGGGGGCTTCCCCATGCACTGCTGATCTGGACTCTAGTCCCTTCCACTCCTGGTTTCTCAAGACCTGGCTGTTTGGATGAACAGATCAACACGAAGCAGTTAGCAACTCCAGCGCCTTGAGACTCTCGGGTAATTTGCCTCGCTTTGCGTTGGCACTAATGCACCAGGAGTTTGGCTGTAAGCGCTGCTACCCTACTAGGCTGGAGGTGATGAGAGTGGTTTAGTGTCCCGAGCACTAATCAGTGGATACTGGTTACCCAGAGGTGATTAGTAGTGTCCTGGCCTGAAATCACAGCTCACCTGAGAAGCTGATGTTGTGAATGGTACTAAGGTTGCACCATACAGTAACACATGGACTTAAACCGTTTCTACGCTCAGAGGCAAGGTTGTTTTAATGTTGAAAGTTGTGCACCAAGTGTTACTTCCTTCTACCTTCAGTGGCTGGAGGTGTAAAGAGTGATACTAGTGCACCGTGCACAAATGCCCTGTGCTCTTGCTATCACCGGAGGTTGAAGGTGTGTCAGTGGCTGGAGGTGCAAAGAATGATACTAGTTGTACCAGGTCTAAAGAATGATACTAGTGCACTGTATACTAATGCCCTGGGCTCTGATTCTTGCTATCACCGGAGGCTGGAGGTGTGTCAGTGGCTGGAGGTGGAAAGAATGCTACTAGTGCACCGTGCACTAATGCCCTGGGCTCTGTGCACCAGTGCTGTGTGATGTAATATTTGCTCTCCTTTGAAGCAGGATGTGCGACGCTGTCCTTGATGCACTCATCCCTGTTTCCCTGGAACATTGAGGAGATAATGATGGCCCTCCTACAGTTAGAAAGCGTGTTCTTGGCTGTAACCCATACTGTAGTTGTGAAACTAAAAGTGTCACTGCACCAAAAACAGAGTTTTCTTTCAATGAGGACATTCATGTAGCATCAAAAACCTTTTTGTTTCCGATTGACTCTTAAAGGTAGGCAAAGTAGACAGGTGCTTTTTAGGTCTAGGGAGACAGCACAGCTGTCTGCTAGAGCTTATGTGGTCACCGGAAAAAAGAGCTCGAAGAAGCAATATTGAGAGGGACTATGACTCCACCCACTTTTTGTTCTCATTCCATGCGGCGTTTGATTGGTTAGAAGTTGTGTGCTTCCACTGAAAAAGAGTGCTCATATTGCACTTTTTGCCTCATGGGAAAGCTTATGTTCTATAGAGCGGTTCTAAGATTTTATGGAGACAAGTCAATGTTAAAAGTTATAGGTCTGATTTATTTAATTAGGTCATTAGAATAAGTTACATCAGAGGCCATGGCATACCTGTGTTTGTATGAAAAGATAGAACAAAGGCAGTAGGCTGGCTTACCTTTTGCAAAAAGCATATGTTAGAGCTTATAGACCTTTAAGGGTGGATTTTTGCTACTCTGTAAATCCTGCAAATAGGTATTTTGTTAAAGCAGTCTCACAGATGACTTTTGTAGGCAAAGGGAATGCTGGTTATCCCTTCTAATAAAGCCTTAGGGATGGAGATTTGTGTTGTAAGAAGCCTTCTTAGGACCTCATAGAAGGGGGCTATACAGTGTTTTGAAAATGGTAACTTTAGGGCAATAGGCTTGATGGTTGCCTCTTAAGAAGGTTTATGTTCGATATAATATTCTGGAGTTAGTTACAATAAAAAGTCATTGATAAAGGCAATAGGCCTGATGGTTTCAATAGGAGTCTTCCATCAAAAGCAATATGTCTCACTGGTTTGGGGAAAGTTACAACAAAAGTAGTAGATCAACATTATTTACGTTGAAAAACAGATATTAAGGCTAACATTTATAAAATGGAGGATTATTATTGCACTCTATTAAAGCCTGTAGACATATTTTTTTGTTACATGGCATCTCACAGATTACACATTACCATAGTAGGCAAGGCTTTTGGTGTTGTGTAGCCAAGGTGGTAAACTCTGGGGGTATTGGGAATGTTTCTTGCACAAACTATAAATGATTGTCTTAAGATATATATGCTTTTAGATGTAAAATGGTCATGCATGCTGTAATAAACTGTAAAGGAACTTTCTTTTTAAAGATCTGTTAGTTTTCTTTTAAAGTTTTTATCCCAACTGTCAATAAATAGACTGGAGTCAGTATCCTTCCTCCATGTTTTTTTTTCCATAAATGTGAAATTGTCATACGTGGGGGACTTGTGTCACAAATGGACTACAGGGTGCCACACCCTAGACATAAGTTTTGAATGTAAAATGGTGCCAACATTTATTAGATGTTAATCTATTGTGTGCTTATGTTGTGACTACAGGTGAGCCGAGTTCTCCGCCCGGGAGGACGATTCATCTCCATTACATTTGCTCAGCCGCACTTTCGAAAGCGCCACTACGCTCAGCCAGGTTATTCCTGGTCCATCAGCTGCTCCACCTATGGCACCGATTTCCACTTTTTCTTCTACATCATGCGCAAAGGGGAGGAGCTTTCGGCCGAGGACCTCGAGCTGGGACAGAAGCTCTGGCAGCCAAACATTGTGCCACCTCCCAGTGGGATGCTGGAGGCAGAAGCTAACGAGGACTACCTGAATGCCATTGAGTTGTAGAACCAACCAAAAACAACTTGTGAGACCCTCCAGGAAAACATCCAGTAGGGAATCCTGATATTCCATTACTGAGTGACTGCACATTCATGTTTCGATGGAAGAGATTTGCATCACTCTGACAAATGTTACAAAATATGTAGGGGACCAAAGTCTTGTTTTATCTTCCACCCTTGTTACCTTATTGTACATGCAGAAGGAGGCAAGGAAATTGATTATGAAGGCTTGCAAGCATATGGGTACCAAATAATACCTTATTCAGGGTGTGCCATGGGCACGGTCTTGTGCCAACTTGCAATTTTGCGTACAGTCAATACTGCCAATCAGAGCATCCCTTGCGGCTTCAATATAACGACCAACTGGTATAAACCTCAAGATCCAAGAACCCTGGACTGCTGTGAAGCCAATTGTTTGCACAATCAGAACTTTTCAAAACAAAATCAATGAAGTTGTTGCTTGCAGGCACGCCAGACACAAGAGTGACAATAGTAACTTAGCCATAAATGGGGACAGGGCAAGGCAAAACCAACATGTATTTCCTTGCAAGTGTTAGTCAGCAGACAGGAGGGTTTAACTAAGTGACTGCTCAGAATTGGCTCCTAGACCCTACTATAATGCTCTTCATTAGGCAGTTCGATCCAGTGCCCTATAAGGGATAATAATGGACATAACCCGGACTATAGATGCGATAAAATGTAGTTTTAAACTCTCTTTTTAACATTACAATGATTTGCTGTATGTAACTACCTGGAGTCAGACTTTACAGTTTTGGTTTTGCAGGGAACCTAGAGGTCTTTTAAGGCTTTATAGGAATCTGTTTGGCACATTCTTAGCCATTAAATGAAATAAAAAATGATGTTTTTTAGAAATATTTATTTTCGAAATTTGATCATTTTGGGTATTGATGATTCAGAAATTCTGTTGAGTGAATACTGTACATTTTCAGACAATCTCCAGGTTCTAACTTAAAGTTCTCCTATTCCTGATTTCAAGTTTGTGATGGGCATTGTCCATTTGGAATTTGGAGTGTTACATTGAAAATGATGTAACACCTGCAAAGAATGTTACACCTGCACTCGCGTGACAAATCGTGTACACAGACAAATGGGCAGAATTTGTAAGTACTCCGAAAGCCACTGACTAAAGAACTCTTTGCGTTAATCCTGTGATAAGCGCTTGACATTTTAGTAGGTATTGCAATAATATGACCTAAATCCTATGACTTGTGTTCCTAAGATTTTGAGCCTTTATGGTAAACATGTTTTATAATTATTGTTACATCCAGACCATGCCAAAGACAAACTACAAAGAGTGAGACCCACTTTCTTACTC
This sequence comes from Pleurodeles waltl, assembly GCF_031143425.1. Taxonomy (NCBI): domain Eukaryota; kingdom Metazoa; phylum Chordata; class Amphibia; order Caudata; family Salamandridae; genus Pleurodeles; species Pleurodeles waltl. The sequence goes on from NC_090450.1 coordinate 36,199,812, forward strand.
ATTCTACAAGCACCTCATACTATGTAGCAAATAAGTATATTTTGTGCTATATGTTAAAGATAGTTATCCTTTTCGTACCTATTCAACTGGTTCAGAAAGCCTCTGGAATGAGTACATTTTGTCATTCCACTTCTGACCTGTTTGCGTTGGTTTTCTAGAAGATTATGTCAGATTAGAGACCTTGTTAATCTTTAGACTGTATGCCAAACACACTGTTGCCAAGACAGATGAAGTATTGGCTATTTTCTGGCTACAACCCTTAGAGCAACTGTGAGGCAGAACGAGCAAATGAGGCATTAGTACACCATATAAGGAATATAAATACCATTTACCAGTGAGACTGGAATTCTCTGCTGCCTGCAAATGATTTTGTGTAAAATAAGGTTCACCTTTGGTGTCAATCCATAGTGCAATAAACATCCTTCCAAATGGCATAACCCCTTTGGCCATCAGGAGCAACACTATGAGATAATGGGCAAGGACACTAAAATTCTCTGTGATAGACAACTCTAGATGATGGTAGGAAACATTCTCAAATTTGATCCATGCTGGTTAGAAAATGTCTACTGTACACTTGTACTATTGATTTCACAAAGGTAGCGATCATCTCTAGGTCTGACAGTGTGTGATACCAATCTTGTGTTCAAAAATTGACACTACTCCAACAAAGACACTACAACGAGGAACCAATATAACACATTTACAACATCCACGAGATAAGTTACAATGCATTTAAGGGTGTAAGGATGGGTAGTGGTTGGTGGTATTTGGGGTAGTAAAAGATTAGGGGTAGGTTAAGTTTTGGGGTAGCAAGGGAATTTTAGGGTTCAGTTGTAGGTGGTGTATAGAAGTAGTAATGCCTTTTCAGAGTTCAGAGATGGGTAGTAAATAGAGGCAGTACGTTTTTAGGGTTTGGGGATAGGTAGTATATGGGGTAGTAAGGGTTTTGTTAGGGTTCAGGGATGTGTTAGTGTTTAGGGGTAGTGAAAAGCTTTTAGGGTTCATGGCTGGGTAGCATACAGAAGAAGAGTTTTTTAGGGATCAGGGATCAGTAATGTATAGGGGTAGTAAGGGCGTTTTGGTGCTTAAGGGATGGGTGGAGTATAGGGGTAGTATGGCTTTTAAGGTTCAGAGATGGGTAGTGCTTAAGGGTAATAAGGGTACTTTTTTTTAAGTTTCATGGATGTTTATCATATAGGGTAGTAAAGAGTTTTAGAGTTTATGGGTGGCTAGCTTACTGAGCTACTATGGGTTTTTTAGGGTTCAATGATGAGTAATGTGTTGGGTGTTAATCGATTTTGGAGGTAAATTAATGGCTAGTGTACATGGGCAGTATGTTTTTTAGGATTCAGGAATGTGTAGTGTTTGGGGTAATAAGGGCTTTCTAGTATTCATAGTCGGTTAGCATGTAGGGTAGTAAGGCGGTTTTGGGGTTCATGGATGGGTAGTGTACAGTGATATTAAGGGTTTTTAGGATTCAGGGAGCAGGAGTGTATAGGGATGGGAAGGGAGTGTTAGGGTTGTAGTCTTGTTAGTATATAGACGTAGTAAGGTTTATTAGGTGGTCACGAATGAGTAATGAATAGGGATACTAGGGAGTTTTTAGGCTTCGGGGATGAGGGTATATAGGTAGTAAGGGGGCTTTAGGTTCAGGGATGGGTAGAGCTGAGGGGTAGTAAAGGTTTTTTTTCTGTTTAGGGAAGAGTAGCATTGAGGACTAGTAAGTATATTTTCGGATATAGGAATGTGAGATTTTAGGATAGTTTGAATTTTGTGTATGCATACATATATTGTATTTTATTGTAATAGTTTTTATATAGCGCTTACTACCCCTGACGAGGCGTCGAAGCGCTTTTCGGCGAGTAGCACGCTACTCCAGAACCCAAAAGGAATTAGTGGTGGATTAGTAGAGGGAAATATGAGTACAGTTTTAGTATTATTATGAGTTAATTTGAGCCGCGGATACGTGAGTTTATATATGTATGTTGGGTCAAAGTTCCTGGTGAGGCCCTTAGTAATAGTTAATGGGTCGAAACGTGTTAAAGACAAACATGTTAAAATGAATGATTAACTAAACATAATTTGGAAAATCACTCCAAGAGTTCTCTGAATCTTATTTTTACCCGTTTGTTGTTTTCACACCAACCTGACCGTATTAATTTAGAGAGAACTTGACCTAATTCAATGAATTAGCACCTGCGGTCATTTGAATCAAACTGACCCCACAAGGTCTAATTTTCCTGTAGTATTCCTCAATGTAATTGTTGTCCATCATTGATTTGTTTATCTATAACCAGTCACTAGCTGGTATTAAAACATTGGAATGTTTGGATCTCCACTGCAGCCTTCGGCTCGGGCCTTTAACGCGGGAGCATGCCTTTAATGGCCGGTAGAGCCCGCTACGGCGGGTTCTAAGGCTATATTACATTATCTTCATTTGTATTTGTTTCATTTACATTTGTGCTCATTCTAACACTTTCTCTAAGGTCTAAATGACCTCATCTGTTTAGGTAACAGTATTTTCATGAGGCAGTTTGCGTTTTCTTTCTTTCTTTCTTTCTTTCATTCTTTCTTTCTTTCTAAGGCATTACTAGCAGTACCGTTGATTTATTGGGGGTTGATTGTATTGTGTGCTGCTTACTTGTAATTCATAGTGTAAGTGAATATTCAGTTTGAAAACATCATTAAAAATCACTGAAACTTAACATACCTGTGGCGTGATGGTAAAGTGAATAAACGCTCTATAGTGACATCTGTTCTGATCTGCAGGGCACAAGCTTGAATTCTGGCTTGGCCAAATCTGCGCTAATTACTCCCAAAGTCAGTAATTTGAGTGCTTAATAGTAACAGCTGTTATTTAAAGTGCTTGGAAACAACAGAAGAGTAGTATGAATCACTATGGAAATAAACAAGGTATCAATAGTATTCTGCTTTATGTTATGTGGCATATATGTAAATGCGGAAAAAGGAATACCACTTTTTTCTATCTTTTTAGATTGAGCATAGTAGCTTTTCCGACGTGTTGGTATGTATCTGGGCTTTTAACCACGCCCACCTCACACCCATCACTATCACTCTTTCGTAGACTTGGCCTTCAAAAATCCTCTGTTTTCGTTGGTAACTGCTTTAGGTCTGTCGCTCCTTAGAGCGGTTTCATTACCGCTTTGGCCATCGACCCTGTTACATGGATAATTGCACTTTTGTCGATAACTTTGACTGCGAGTGAGCTTCTTTTTCCTTTTGTCCCTCTCCTCGTGCTCACGGCGACGCTTTGAATTGGCTAGCTTATGTCAACTATTTTACTTTTTATTTTCAGTTTTTGTGGCAAGAATAGTCCAGTTAGAAATTTACAACGCTAATAGCTCTACCTTGAGCAAACGCGAGACCCATTTCATTGCAAATGCTTGTTTCTTACAGGTGTCACACCCAGGCTGAGGGCCTGATTTAGATTTCCCATTATTTCCTATGGGATTTTCATTTCGGCAGACAGGATATTTGTCACTGTTGTGACAGGGTAAGCTGCCCACTGAAATCTAAATCAGGTCCTTAGTTCATACTGTTTGTTGCGCCCAATTTAAGCCAATCCTTCACAACAGGGGAGACTTATTTACCTATTAAGCTACACAGTTTAAGATGGTCCATTTTAAAAGATCCTTAGTGTAAAGGTCCTTCATCCCTCGTCCTGATAGCCACCCCCTTATAGTGCAGTTTGGAAGAGTTCTCCTCTGGGGCCCCAAGATCCATCTAGAATATCTGGTAAAATTTCTCAGTGAGTTAAATGCTCTACACTGACATCTCCTTTGAGCTATGAGTTATGATTTCAAATCCTGGCAAGGCCAACTCAGCCTTCCATCCTTCCGGTGCTAGAAAATTGAAAGCCCTTAAATTGGGTAAAGTAACACCTGTTAATTGTAGCACTTTGGAGCTAAATGGGCACGCAAAGCCTAATGGGAGCCCTTCAGTAAATCTAAGCAGGGGTTATGGAAACATTTCTTTTTGGCTTTTTCCGGGAGATTCGATACTTTATTGTAACAGGAAAACTAAGTCAGTTACTTTATTTAAGGGGTAAGATGTCTTATACATGTTTGTCATATCTCTCTCTAAGTTACTGCAATCATTGTTTTTATCTCATAGAAGACGATTGACGCGGTTATTGAGCGGCTGCTGTTGTCTGTTAGCTCTTGGAAAGAGATAGTACATTGGCGACGAGTCCCAGAGTTTGCCAATTCAACTGGATGAAAGAAGGACCTGGTGTAATAGCGAGACGAGGCCGCCTTTTCAGAATCTTCCAGGAAATCGTTCTTGATCGAAGGAGGCCTTTGTGCGCCATTGACCTGAGTGCATGATCCCTATAGAAAGGCAACTGGACACAAGACCAGAAGAGGTGAGGGAGCTTTCGTTCTTCTAATGACTATCGATGCTTCCTGGAGAGGTGAGCGTGAGCAGCAAATAAAATAATTGCAGCCTTTAGAGGCAGGAAATCTACCGCTGCCCCGATGATCTCGTGTTACAGATGGGCGAACTGTGTTCATAGTCAAGCCAACAAGTGCACAACAGTGTGTTGGGAAGGGTCACTGAGGGGGCTGCCTCTCACACTGATTGGTCAAAAGAGGGTGTAATGCGACAAGCCACTGGTTTGTGTATGAGAGTACTTAAAGTCCAAATGAAGAATTTTAGATGCATTTTAAATATTCCGTTCCTCATCATCTCAGTTGGTGGCTCTGGGAAAAAAATCAATACTTGAAAAGAAATATGAATCAATTAGCAAACGGAAAAGGTAGTTCAGTTAAAAAAGGTGATTAGCAAAACAAAGTCGAAAGTCTTATGGATGACCAGATGTCCTGTCTGAACAGGTCACAAACGAGACGTGAAGGGAGTCACATTTATTTCAGGACAATGACTCATAACTGGCCAGTCAGGCGGGGCACGCTGTGAGAAGCACCCCAGACTACACTGTGGCTCTCAGATCATGTGACTCTGCAGGAGAGGGAAATTCACCATATATTATGCTCTCCCACAGTGTTCTTGTCTGGGTGACCTCAGCTGAACACCTGGGAAAGGCCCACATATCTCAAAGGCGAGGCAGCCATTCTGCACATTCATCGTGTGCATCCTTGCCGCCCCACCTTACAACCTATCAAAATCATCTATCACACGTGCAAACACTGCAAACTTCTCTCAGTAAACCAAGTTTCAGAAGTGAAACATCTCATCAGAATCCCACCCATCACCACCTGCAGCAAACGCTCCAATTAAACTCACCAACTCCTACTTTTCAGTGCACAGTCAGGAGTCCAACATGAGGCACAGAAAGCTGACTTTGGGGTGCTCACTTACCAACATCTTTACAAGTGGCTTCAGCCTCCCAGAGCATGTCTGTGAGGACCATGCACGGGTCTTCCTCAATTTGATTGTGATTGCTGACAACACACAAAGTACTTCGGAGCCAACCCACAAGGGAAAAATCATTAAACTTGTTGGCACCTCAGTTACCAACTATACATGCTTCCCCCCTAGAAAAACCTGGGCTGGAACAACCAGGCTACCGCTGATATCAACCTAAGCTACCCTGCACCAACCCCTGAATGCTGATGACAACAAAAATCATGAGCAGACTCATTAAGCTCTAACAGTAGTGCCGGCACCTCTTATAGAATCTCAACAGCGCATTTGCAAAGACAGCAGATGCAAACGCCCTGCTGAACCTCAGTCCTCAAAAAGAAACAATCAACTCTTGGGGACAGACAGAAATAAAATGGCAGCAAAACTAAAATTAGGCACCCGAAGAAGAAGTGGAGAAGCAAACAGCCACAATTTCCTAAAACTTCTCTACAGCACCCGAAGACAACTGATCACCCATGGCTGCATGTTGCTGAAACACCATCAGACAGGTCTCAACCAAATTGGAGAGTTCTTCAAAGCCACTAAGCACTGCTTAAACGTCTTGGCTGGCCTCACAGTCGCTGACATAAAGAAAAGGTATTCTGCTATCAACAGCTTTATTAGGAGTAAGATTGACAAAAATCAACACCATATTAACAGAACATCATCACCAGACATCACCACAATACCTGCACACAAAGTACCTAAATGGACCACTTTCAAGCCCCTTCACAGAGCATCTTGCGAGTATAATACTGTTGTTGAAGGTAACAGTTAACACAGATGACATATTCCTAATCAATCAAGAGAAAAATAAATGGACAAGTGCTCATGCTGATATTTTGTGTGATGAATGTGTCACTTTTAGAAGACACATTCCCAGATCCTGGACAGATTCTGCCACTCCTCAGAAAACCTCATCTGGCTTTCAATAATCTTGCCATCTATTTCACAAGAAGGATCGCTGAGAAAGGTCTTCACCCAACTTCTCCATCACAAGTTCAAATGCAGCACTTTCTGACAAATATACCAGTCCGGCTTCCAGCCACAACGCAACATTGACACCGCAAATGTCCAACGAATGGATGACTCGCTGCAGACCACTGACAACTATGACAGCAAACGTCTCATCCTACTTGACATATCCGCAACAGTCAATACTGTTGGCCAACAAACTATGATAAATATCATAGTGCATTATATGGGCTCTGAAGTCATCGTTTATCAGTGATTCACATCTTCTCAGATGAACAGGACCCAACCAGTCCAGGTGAGCTCTGATGACTCCACACCATCCTTGTGACAACTTCATCCTCTCGCCAGTCATGTTCTACCTCTTCCTGGGAAACTCTGGTAGTCCGTTTGGTAGTAAAGAGCATCAGTATCCACCTATACACAAATCACGTCCAGTTTCACTCATGAGTCACATCACCTGGCTGAAGGCCTGGATCACCACCAATCAAGCTCGGATGCATTGGGCCTCTCAAGCAGTCTCCAGTCTAGTCTAGTGTGTCCTCTTCACTAAAGGCAGCAGCGAAGACCAAGACTAAGGCTGTCAGGATCAAGCGAACCTTAAAAAACTCACCCACTAACTTGTCAGCAACGCAATGTCGCTGCTTCCATAACAACTACCTTAGTTTCAAACCAAACGTGCGCCCTATATCAACATCGCCTGGAACAACTATCCGTGCTCCGCAGAGTCAAACACTTCCTGCCTGAGGATGATTTCAGAACTGCTGTACAAGCACTGGTCCTCTCTCATCTAGATGGAGAGAACGTGCTCCTCAAAGTCATCCAAAGTTGTGGTTCAGATAAACTTTTAAAAATAGGGCACTGTTTTTTTAACAGTAGCATGTGGGCTCCCACTCATCTTTGAGCTGCACGCCACTAAATTTAAGATCAAAATACTAGGGGGTTGCTTTGTCTCAGCACAAAACCAGTGCTTAATGTGTATAAAAATACGTGCCAGGGCTCTCATCAGGAGGCCACTGCACCTTGCACCACACAGTGTCTCTGCCATGCTGCCAATTATACTAACAACACATTTTCTAAGCATCACACTCCTATAAATGTGATCATTCTGACTATGCAGGTCCCTGAAACTGTAAGAATGGCTTTGGAGGCAAGTAATAGTAATTTTTAATGGACATTGAATTAGTAGTAAACTGTTGCTGTGGTCATCTGTAAATTAGCCAGACAGTGCCACCTTGTGGCAGACTCACAAGCGCCGGTGTTGACAATTAAGTGTCTGTGCCAAACGCCGGAACCCACCAGCTCAAATTAAGCACTTCACAGAGCTCTCTCCATCATGGACATAAGCAGTACTCTGAGGAGGACATTGAGTGGGTTAAGGGGGTTGTGCCAGATGTGGCCCATCTGCTTCACCCTCTTTGTTCACCAATGGCAGACAAATTGACGTGCACACCAATGGGATGTGCGTTTTTTTATCCAGTTTGGCATGCATCTTTACAGCGCCATTCGCTTAGCTGTCATGGTGGAGTGCATGTTCACTCAGCATGTGGCCACGGGCAGTGTCCCTAGTCTCAGTGCTTGAAATGGAAAAATGAAAGTGCAGGTACTCATTGCCAGAGTGCCTGCTTATTTCTTGAGATGTGCCAGTACTCTCCCTCTCAAATTTAAAAAGTGCCAGTACTCAGTACTGGACAGTACCGGCCGATTTAAAGCACTGCCTATTGCTGCCTAATGCTAAGCGGTGAAATCTCCTGAGTACTATGAGCAAGTATGTGTGGGTGTGCGTATAGCCCAAAATATTTTGATTCAAGGGTAGTTAATGACATGTTCTTGTATTGTACTTCTTTTCGTGTGGGGGGAGAGAATACAGCGTAGGAGGGTTTACAAACCTACATCAGGCCTACCTCAAAAGCATGATCCTAGCATGTGCCAGGTTATCACACTTTCTTGTGTACTTAAGTGTCTGCTCGATACGAAACTTCGTCCCAGTGCCTTCCAATTTTGCAATTTTTTGCAATTTTGCAATCGCATTGCAACAACGCAACCATTGCAAGATCTACACTTGCAATAACAACTGATGCAAAAGTAATTTGGAATGATCGTCCGGTGCAAATGTGACAATTAACAATATTCTGCCAGTGCGAGTTGGTGCACTGCAGTGGTGGGGCCTTCACTAACGTGCCTCCTTTGTTCTGGTATGCGTAATTTGCTAAAAGCAGCTGCATTCCAAAATTGACGTATTTTGCATGTTCACGTGCAGCCGTTTGATTTACGCTTCTGCAGATATCTGGTCACGTAAATTCATGGGAAACCTTCCAGAGCCTCGGATTTAAAACGCGTGGAGCAGAGAAAGGATTTGCTCTTCCAGCCGGGCGAGGAGGGCGATCCGTCTCACTCTCTTCATGCGCAACAGGCAGGGTCCTCAGATGTTTTGATGCCTCCCTCTCGCCACAAGATCGATAGCCTCCTCCGTGCCCTCTCACGGGGGCCCCCAGCTCGCGGGGGGACGGCGGGAGCGGGTGTTCAACCACGCATTCAGCGAGGGGGTGGTGCGTGCATGGAGGGCTCCCGAGCGGGGCTGCAGCGAGAGCCCCGGAACGGGGTGCGCCATGTTTGCCAGCACAGGGCCTGCAGGGCGCGTGCGGAGAGGCGGGAAACGCCGCAAGGGCTGCGCGCGGAGGAGCGGCGCGAGACGTAAGCGCTGGCGCGTGGCGGTACAGCGAGAAGCAGGGCAAGGTGCACGCGCTCCCAAAGGCTCACCAAAAACGCCACAGGTCCTCGTGCAAGGAAAATGCCCCCCCCCCCCCCCCCCCCCGCTTGCTGGTTGAGCAGTAAAGTGAACAATAATCGGCGCAAAACATAAGCAAATATGCCCACACACAGCTTGTACAGAACAGCCACAAGAGGTGCAAGTTAAACACATGCACCCACGCACATTCATCTGCACACTGTCGTACACACACGCAGCACTAGAAGGTACCACATATGTACCCACACTGCAAATCTCTATCACACACACATACATACATACACTTTATCATATGAGTAGCAGCAATACATGCTACCATCAAACATAGGAACACACGTGCATTCGAGCAGAAGTGCAAATCATTCAATTCCAGACGTACACAGAATATGCACTACATGGGCAGTTTGAGCACAAGCTTCACACACGTGCACATTGATAAAGAACAGGCAGTAGGAAGGCAATTTATACACACACACAAGCCATTACAAGAGTACCAGAAAATAGGGAGAAACGCAAGCCTCTTCGCAGCCCCACATATACAAAGAGAATAAGCAACACATGCAGTTGTGGCTTCTCCGTATGGGCGGAGGAGCGTTGCCCTCCCACCAGCAGCGGCAGCTGCAAAAGCTTTTAAACAAAACGATAATAAACTATGTGTATTATCGTTTTGTTTAAAAGGGGGCGGGGCCACGGGAGTGACGTGCATGGGGGGGGAGTGGGCCGGCCAAATACACATGCGCTGTAGGCTGTCTCCAGCCGGGCAACACAGTTGCTGGGCTGGAGAGAGCCTGCCCCGGCCCCCAGTCTGCCCAGGAGCGTCCTGGCTGGGCGCTCCCAGCCAATCCTGATGCTGCTTTTGGCAGCGTCAGGATTGTCCGCAGAGCAGTTTGGGAGTCCATGCCTGCGTCCAGCCAGCAAGTAAGAGGAGCGGGCACGGGACCGCGCAGAACAGGAAGGTTTTTTTATTTTTTATTTAATTAAATTACATTTTAGCGCCCCCGCACCTCCTCCCCGCCCCTTCCGTGGCCCGTGAGACGCTACTGAACACATGGGCAACTGATATTCAAGAATTTCAGTCTCACGTGCACACAAGCAGAAACTGAACTGGTGGCAACACAACATATATGCATTAGTAGGCGGAGTAAGGTTCTCTTGGACAACCAGAAAAAATACAACATAAGTATCTTCATTGCAGGCTTCCCTCAAAGACAGAGAAAAACCACATAAGAAAGAGATGAACACACGCCACACCCTAATCCTTTACAAGCAAATTAGTTTAATCACCTGTTAAGATGGCTTACTCAGTCAGTACTCCCTGCTCACATCGACTTTCACCTGCAGGTCACAAAATTCAATCCCGAGAAGACCAGCTCTGCTTTCCACCTTTCTAAGATCGGCAAATTTGTATTATTAAGGCTGAGAAGTGGTCTGATCGTGATCAGAGTCTGGTCCTGGTCATGTCATGGTCCTTCGTGATGGGTGAGGTTTAGGGATGTACCCTAGCTACGGGGAGAATAACTTGTAGTTGGCTTAAGCACAAGGTGGTGCAGAGAGGTGTAAGTATAGGCGCACCCCCAGTTGCAGGTACCCCTTTCTTCGTTAGCAATAGGCAGCCTCCCATACTCCTATGTATGGAAATAGCCAGGTTTTACAGCTCTCTGACATTCAAGGCTGTCACTGATTATGCAGGAATCGACAGAAGAAGAGGTTCTGCCAATGCAAAACTTTCCATGGAAGGGATGGTCACCGGCGTTGCTTACTCGGTAAGATTGGGGGTGTGAGCGTCATATTTTCCACCTATCATGCTGGCATATTATATCAAAATATATGAAAAGCAGGGAATGAGGGGAGTTTAAAAGGCAGGAGAGAGAAAGGGGAGTGCAGATTGTTAGTGGTATTTAAAGTAGAGTATTTTGCAAAATAAACAATATTTTTAAAGACTTTCAAAACAGACCAGAAAGGGGGAGTGCATTTTTTGTGTTTTTGTCTGTGTGTGTATGTAAAAATTCCAGGAAAATCCTACAGACACTTCACCATACCCAACTAAAAGCACCTGTCCTCAACTACTTACTACATAAGTAGTATGTATTACTTACTACATACAACCCAGGCACCCCCTTGAAACTACGTCCCTGGGGATGATAAAGAGAGGGACCATTCTAAAGCAGACCACCCTAGTTGAAAGTAGGTGCAGAGCTGATGTTGAAAGAGAAGTGGCCCAGCCCTGTAGATGGCTCGATACACAATTTACGTTACTCTCTAGACATAACCACTACTGTGGTCTCCACCAACTCTGTGCTACTTTGAGGTCTAAACCTGTTGTAAACTGAGTGTAACCTGCTGTTTTGTTTAGGAAGGCCCACTGATATTTCAATTCTATAGGGTCAGTTTCACATGGATCCCAAGATGAACAGATTATTTTGCAGGACCATTGAAACTGCCTCTACTCGGGTCCACTCACCTCACGCCTACACTCACCTACTCAGCACCTGGATACCCTCACGGGTGACAAGCAGCGCTCTACAAATTCACATTACAGAAGTGTGCTGGAATTGTCTGGCTTCAGTGGACAGGTATTCTGAAGGAGGGGCAGTGAAAGAAGTGGGTCCCAGAATGAGATGAGTGGAGTGTGAGAGGCGCAAGGAAGCATGGATGCGACTGGCTCTGACAAGAAAGGATGGTGGAAGGGGTGACCACTATAGGGTTTAGGATAGAGGCAGAAGGAGTTGTGGAAGGGCTGAGTACTATGGAGCATACAGGGAAGAGGTGGATGGGTTTATGCAGAAGTGTGCCCTGTGGGGTGTGTGGGACAGTGGGGAGAGTTTGTGTAAGGGGTGTCCACTACAGGGTTATGGGATAAAGGGAGAAGGAGTTGTGGAAGAGGTGTGCACTGTGGGGTGTGTGTTGTGGAAGAGGTGTGCATTGTGGAGTGTGTGGTACAGTGGGGAGAGGCGGAGACTTTGTGGAAGGTGTGTCCACTACAGGGTTATAGGATAGAGGGAGAAGGGGTTGTGGAAGAGGTGTGCACTGTGGGGTGTGTGTTGTGCAAGAGGTGTGCACTGTGGGGTGTGTGATACAGTGGGAAGAGGTGGAGAGTTTGTGGAAGGGGTGACACTATAGGGTTATGGGATAGAGGGAGAAGGAGCTGGGGAAGGGGTGAGCACTATAGAGCATACAGGGGAGAGGTGGATGGGTTTATGCAGAAGTGTGCCCTGTGGGGTGTGTGGGACAGTGGGGAGAGTTTGTGTAAGGGGTGTCCACTACAGGGTTATGGGATAAAGGGAGAAGGAGTTGTAGAAGAGGTGTGCACTGTGGGGTGTGTGTTGTGGAAGAGGTGTGCATTGTGGAGTGTGTGGTACAGTGGGGAGAGGCGGAGACTTTGTGGAAGGTGTGTCCACTACAGGGTTATAGGATAGAGGGAGAAGGGGTTGTGGAAGAGGTGTGCACTGTGGGGTGTGTGTTGTGGAAGAGGTGTGCACTGTGGGGTGTGTGATACAGTGGGAAGAGGTGGAGAGTTTGTGGAAGGGGTGACACTATAGGGTTATGGGATAGAGGGAGAAGGAGCTGGGGAAGGGGTGAGCACTATAGAGCATACAGGGGAGAGGTGGATGGGTTTATGCAGAAGTGTGCCCTGTGGGGTGTGTGGGACAGTGGGGAGAGTTTGTGTAAGGGGTGTCCACTACAGGGTTATGGGATAAAGGGAGAAGGAGTTGTGGAAGAGGTGTGCACTGTGGGGTGTGTGTTGTGGAAGAGGTGTGTATTGTGGAGTGTGTGGTACAGTGGGGAGAGGCGGAAACTTTGTGGAAGGTGTGTCCACTACAGGGTTATAGGATAGAGGGAGAAGGGGTTGTGGAAGAGGTGTGCACTGTGGGGTGTGTGTTGTGGAAGAGGTGTGCACTGTGGGGTGTGTGATACAGTGGGAAGAGGTGGAGAGTTTGTGGAAGGGGTGACCACTATAGGGTTATGGGATAGAGGGAGAAGGAGCTGGGGAAGGGGTGAGCACTATAGAGCATACAGGGGAGAGGTGGAAGGGTTTTTGGCAGAAGTGTGCACTGTGGGGTGTGTGGTACAGTGGGGAGAGGCGGAGAGTTTGTGGAAGGGGTGACCACTATAGGGTTATAGGATAGAGGGAGATGGGGTTGTGGAAGAGGTGTGCACTGTGGGGTGTGTGTTGTGGAAGAGGTGTGCACTGTGGGTGTGTTGTACAGTGGGGAGAGGCGGAGAGTTTGAGGAAGGGGTGACCACTATAGGGTTATAGGATAGAGGGGTTGTGGAAGAGGAGTGCACTGTGGGGTGTGTGTTGTGGAAGAGGTGTGCACCGTGGGGTGTGTGGTACAGTGGGGAGAGGTGGAGAGTGTGTGGAAGGGGTGACCACTATAGGGTTATGGGATGGAGGGAGAAGGAGCTTGGGAGGGGTGAGCACTATAGAGCATTCAGGGGAGAGGTGGAAGGGTTTATGGCAGGAGTGTGCACTGTTGGGTGTGTGGGACAGTGGGGACAGTTTGTGGGAGGGGTGAGCACTATAGGGTTATGGGATAGAGGGAGAAGGAGTTGGGGAGGGGGTGAGTACTATGGAGCATACAGGGGAGGGTTGAAGGGTTTATAGCAGGAGTGTGCACTGTTGGGTGTGTGGGACAGTGGGGAGAGTTTGTGGGAGGGGTGAGCACTATAGGGTTATGGGATAGAGGGAGAAGGAGTTGGGGAGGGGGTGAGTACTATGGAGCATACAGGGGAGGGTTGGAAGGGTTTATGGCAGGAGTGTGCCCTGTGGGGTGTGTGGGACAGTGGGGAGAGTTTGTGTAAGGGGTGTCCACTACAGGGTTATGGGATAAAGGGAGAAGGAGTTGTGGAAGAGGTGTGCACTGTGGGGTGTGTGTTGTGGAAGAGGTGTGTATTGTGGAGTGTGTGGTACAGTGGGGAGAGGCGGAGACTTTGTGGAAGGTGTGTCCACTACAGGGTTATAGGATAGAGGGAGAAGGGGTTGCGGAAGAGGTGTGCACTGTGGGGTGTGTGTTGTGGAAGAGGTGTGCACTGTGGGGTGTGTGATACAGTGGGAAGAGGTGGAGAGTTTGTGGAAGGGGTGACCACTATAGGGTTATGGGATAGAGGGAGAAGGAGCTGGGGAAGGGGTGAGCACTATAGAGCATACAGGGGAGAGGTGGAAGGGTTTTTGGCAGAAGTGTGCACTGTGGGGTGTGTGGTACAGTGGGGAGAGGCGGAGAGTTTGTGGAAGGGGTGACCACTATAGGGTTATAGGATAGAGGGAGATGGGGTTGTGGAAGAGGTGTGCACTGTGGGGTGTGTGTTGTGGAAGAGGTGTGCACTGTGGGTGTGTTGTACAGTGGGGAGAGGCGGAGAGTTTGAGGAAGGGGTGACCACTATAGGGTTATAGGATAGAGGGGTTGTGGAAGAGGTGTGCACTGTGGGGTGTGTGTTGTGGAAGAGGTGTGCACCGTGGGGTGTGTGGTACAGTGGGGAGAGGTGGAGAGTGTGTGGAAGGGGTGACCACTATAGGGTTATGGGATGGAGGGAGAAGGAGTTGGGCAGGGGGTGAGTACTATGGAGCATACAGGGGAGGGTTGAAGGGTTTATAGCAGGAGTGTGCACTGTGGGTTGTGTGGGACAGTGGGGAGAGGTGGAGAGTGTGTGGAAGGGGTGACCACTATAGGGTTATGGGATGGAGGGAGAAGGAGCTTGGGAGGGGTGAGCACTATAGAGCATTCAGGGGAGAGGTGGAAGGGTTTTTGGCAGGAGTGTGCACTGTTGGGTATGTGGGACAGTGGGGAGAGTTTGTGGGAGGGGTGAGCACTATAGGGTTGTGGGATAGAGGGAGAAGGAGTTGGGGAGGGGGTGAGTACTATGGAGCATACAGGGGAGGGTTGAAGGGTTTATAGCAGGAGTGTGCACTGTTGGGTGTGTGGGACAGTGGGGAGAGTTTGTGGGAGGGGTGAGCACTATAGGGTTATGGGATAGAGGGAGAAGGAGTTGGGGAGGGGGTGAGTACTATGGAGCATACAGGGGAGGGTTGGAAGGGTTTATGGCAGGAGTGTGCCCTGTGGGGTGTGTGGGACAGTGGGGAGAGTTTGTGGGAGGGGTGAGCAGTGCGATGCGTATAGGTTAGCCGGACAAGGGTCACTGGGGACAGTGGGGCACTGATGAGAGAGGCAGACAGCAGGGCACCCAGCGTCACAGAGGACATGCTTGGCGTGACGTCACTTCCGGCGCCCCCCCCCCCCCCCCCCCTTCCGCATGCTCCCGCCGGGTTGGAACGCCGCCAGAGGCCCGGCTCCTTCTGCCTGGTAATGGATTTGCCCGAGAATCCCTGAATCAGGGTAACTCCGGCATCCATCATCTCCGGGCCTCGGAGCGGAGGGAGTAACCCTGCGCTCCACTCATGGTCTCCCTCCCTCTCTCGCCTCTTATAAACTAATCTCTGCCCAATCCATCCACTCTCGTTCCATCTCCCCCGCCTGCCACAGGCCTCTCAATCCCGTCATCTCTGGCCTTGTCTTTATTTCACTATCTCTTCTCTCCGCCCCTCATCCCCCTTCCTCACTTAATGATGTCCCTTTTCCGTCACAGGACCTTGTTTTCGACTTTGCGTCTTGTCTTCCCTTTCTTTCTTTCTCTTTTACTCTTTGGTGCTATTTTTTCTCTTTCGTCGTTCCCCTAACCCTGCCCTTGTTTCCCTATTTTGCCTTTCATCCCTCACTGGTATTGTTTTACGTTTTCTAAAATTCTTCACGTTTCTGTACCACCACTTCATTTTCTATTTTTTTCTGTCTACATCACTGTCCCCCCTAGTCTTTCCACTTTTTCCCTTGTTCTGCCTCGAAACCTCATCTTTTTATAACTTTCCTTTCACTTTTCTATTTTCACTCGTATGACTTTCTTTTCTTCCTCTCCTCTCTTTCTTTCTCTTGGCTTTTCTTACCTCCATTCACACACTCTACTCCAACCCCACAACCCCCTTTCTTCAAAATATTTATTTATTGTGAAATCGCCTCTTTGAAGGACACACACAAGTATGTCTTTCACAAGCTCCGGCCTCCCCACCTCCCACCAGTGCTATGAGAACTTTGTCAGACTCTTAGCAAAATTTTTCAACTAATCTAAAAAATTAAACAATCAACATCCCCTTTCACACACCACTCAGTCATCTCCCATCGACGTCCCTGACCTCCCTCGCCTTGTCACCACAACGATTTACCCTACAAAAAGCCTGTCTCCTAGAGTGGTCTTATAGAACCCATCACCACAAAGTTGCAACTCTTTTATGTTTCCAGATTCTGTCACTCACCGTTTCTCTTCTTCTTTGTCTCTTCTCTTTCGCCAACCCTCTGCCTTCCATTCTTTTCTTCTCCTCTCCTACCAGATCCCCTAGTTTTCCTTACTATTTCTCTCTCACAACTTCTTACTCACTTGTCTCCTCTCATACCCTTTCCATACTCTTTTCACTCAGCTGCCCACCCCATCGCTCTCCCCGCCTTGTTTCTGTGCAACACTCACTATTCTCCCTTGTCTCTCACCAATCCTTTTCTCTTCTATCCTTGGCCACCCACATCTTTATGTTCTCTTTTCTCTCTGATCCTTCTTTCTCTTTTCTCAATGTCTCTCTCATCTGACAGCTATCTGCATTTCATCTCTTGTCTTCCAAGCTCCTATTTAGTTTCTCCCCTTTCTCTCTCTTTTCTCCATGCTCTCGTTCCACTTCTTTTTCCTCCACTGTCTTCTTCCCAGTGTATTATTCTTCTGTCACTCTCTTATGTTGGCATTCTCCTCCATCTTCTCTTCACCCTTAACACAACTATTTTATCTCTTTGTCATACACTGTCCTCCAAAAACATTATTTTTTTTCTATTTTCCTTCTTTTTTCCTAGAATCTCTATTTTTCCTTTTCTCTGTCCATCCTTTCTCCCTTTGTGTTTCTTTTCTGTTGTTTACCGCTTCATTTACCTCCCCTCACTCTGTCCCTCTAAATCCCTCAAGTCTCTGTCTCTCACATTAGCTCATTCTTCCCCCTTTTCAGGTTGCACCCCACCAGACAGCGGAGCAGTATGGTTTGCTGAAGACATCATGGGGACATTCAGAAAGTTGACCTAGGAATGCATTTTGCTTGTTGCTTGCTATTGCCTTTGTAGTTTGCAACTCACATTTTCTTGCTTTCCATTTGCTGGCTTTTTATGTTTCATGCTGTCCAGCTTGAGTTCAGGCCTTCATTTGCCAAAACCTTATTTATAAAATCATTCCAGGTGCTCCCTTTCAGTAAACAGGCCTGGGGGTATTGTTCATATCTCATCACATTTGCTGTGCATTAAAAACATCAACAATCTTGGTCAAATGAGGATGACCGACAAAGTCTTTTTGGACAATGTTGGCAAAAAGCCCAAAAACGTCAGCAATCCTGGTTAAATGATGGTTGTTGACGTTTTTGAGTGCTTTGCCAAAATCGCCCAGAAAGACTTTGGGAATTGCGTACATTGATGCATGCAGTAAAGGATGACTATTTTGCCCAATTTGGGGACTCTTGTTTATTATGACTTGTGCAATACAATTTGTGGATCATGTTTTGGTGTCTGTATATGTGTTTTTGATGTTTTGAGGGTATAAAGACAATAAGAGTGGTCTGCTACTTTTTGCACAGTACAGTTTGGGCAGGATTTTTCCTGCCTATGACAGAGCGCCACCCCAGCGCTGGGTCGGCGTACGGGGCTGGGGCCATGGTGACCCCAAGTCCTAAAAGATGCACATTTTGGCAAGAGATGTGTTGTAGTGCTGTTGAGCATTGCAGTCCTCTTATTACTGAAACTCATGTGAGATGTGCAACTAATACATCACTGTTGGCATGTTCTGAAGTTTGAAGTCTTATACATGTGGTCCTGGGCAACCCCTATATCCTTTGGAAGTGGTCCCCAGTCCTACTTATGGCATCCTGGTTAGTCCTTCAGCCCAGCACTGAGGATGGTGCTCTGTGCAGTCCCTATATCAACAATATAGGGTCCTGGGTAGCCCCTGTGTACTGTTTTTGGGATCCTCTGTAGCCCTCTAGTCCCGTGTATGGGGGTCCTTGGCAGTCCTCCGGTCCTGTGCAAGCAGGCCTGCACACCTCATGTAGCCCATGTTTGGGACCATAGTTGCCACATCAAGACAGGGCACGCTCATGGGTGTCAATTCACCAACATGTCAGGATAGCAGAAATGACATCACACGCCATTTGTCCTTTACCTTGACTCTCACACACATGCTTACACATACATAAAAACACACCATCCGCAAGCACGCATGCAACATACACTTAAAAACATTCTTACTTAAATTAGCTGCCATATGTTGTCATATTGCAAAAAAAGTCTACTCATTTGTTTATTATATCAATAGTGAATAATATTATCTCTATTTTGTATAAAAACTCTGACAGAAAACCAGGTAAATGGAGCCCCAACCTACATCCATTAGGACGAACTGTCCCCTGTGTTCCAGGCACTGATGTTGCCATCTTCGAGGCCAGGGGTAGCATAGGCAGTGCCAGGGGTTGCAGGGTGCAAGCCAGGGATCACAACTGCGACCCCTAAGTGACCTCCATCTGCACACTGTCCTAGACTGATGAGGACGTTTCTACCTCTGCTTCTGGGTGTTGAATGTCCTTGATACCCCAGTGCTTAATTTGTGCTTGTTGTTTCCAGTGCGGAGCACCGGCATTTATTTTTGAGGGCCGGCGCTGAGTTTTCCACTTCAAGAATTTACTGTGAGAAAAAGGCACGGATGGGAAAGACGGAGGAAGGGAAAAACGAAAAAGTGTCACAAAGGGAGAAATCAGAAATCTGCAAGAGTGAGCTGATGGGGCAGGGAGTGGGTGTTAATGGATTAAAGTGGCCCGAGATGGCTTCAGGATTACACTGCCTCAGTATTCCGTGTTCGCACATTTAATTGCAAGAGCCGCATGTTCAAGAGGAGGGCTTTGGGCACCGGCACGTCTTTATTCACAAATTAAGCACTGCAATACCCCCACCTCCAGGCCGGGTGTACAGGACCCTTGCCTCCTCTGCTCACCTGGATACAGGCGACGCACCTGCATTTTATTTTACCATACAGTGAC
The DNA here is from genome assembly GCF_031143425.1 of Pleurodeles waltl. Taxonomy (NCBI): domain Eukaryota; kingdom Metazoa; phylum Chordata; class Amphibia; order Caudata; family Salamandridae; genus Pleurodeles; species Pleurodeles waltl. The sequence goes on from NC_090450.1 coordinate 36,219,011, forward strand.
ACTTAAGTTTTGATTAACATTCTAGTTAGAGCGGATTTTCTTGAGGGATGTCTTCCAGGGATGACGTTTTCAACTCTGGCACACTGCACGCTGCCATGAGGTGGGTCAGGTATCCTTTGTGGTGGTCTGGGTAACCAGACAGGGCCTTCTGCCTACATATGAACAGGCAGGGCACACCTCCTTTCGTGAAACCATCCTGCCACGGGATCAAACGTATATCTGACCTTTAAACTGGGTGTAGCTCGTTTATTTTCTTATCCACTTATATTGAATGTCAGTCATAGCTGTAAAGCATGTAATTTTATCTTTCTGCTTATCCCTGTCCTGTGCAGAGGTCACGATTGCGCAGAAAAACACATTTGTGCAGGTGTGTGAAAGGTGTGTGGGGGGGTGGCTGTGGAAGGCTGTAGATTTCAGATTATAGACTGCAGTTTCCAGTCATTTGTTTAGGCTGTGCACGCGAACAGAGTGCGCGTGTCTCTCTGTGTTTTTCATTGTGTCTATGGTTTTCACTGTGTGAGGCCCTTAGTTCCAGAGCACCGGGTGCAGATTTCAGGCCTGTGTTTATTAGCCTATGTGAATGTAAAAGTGAGGGAGAGAGGGAGTTTCTAGTATCGCGATACAGGATGGAGATTCCAGTCCTGTGTTTAGATCATGGCTGCAGAGAAAGAGAGATCTGTCCAGGGAAGAGGGGTGAGTTTGTGTGTGTGTCAGCGGGACTCTTCCCGTGTGTATGACGTGCACATGTATGGTGCGTGCACTCGTGCATCGGTGCATTTCTGAGTGGGTGCTCGTATGCATTTACTGCACAGACTGCAGATTCCAGGCCTGCCTTTAGCCTGCCTGTGTACAGGCCAGAGGTGTGCCCATGTGTATGTGTGCATGATATGCATGTGCGTGCACGCGTGCCTCGGTGCATGCCTGATGAAGGCCCGTTTACTTTGCAGCACAGCTCGCAGGTCCAAGGCCTACCTTTAGGCTGCACGTCTAGAGGCCAGATATGTGCCCCTGTCTGTGTGGGCTGTGTGAGTGTTTGAACATGCATGTTTCAGAGCACAGACACCAGATCCCTTCACCGTGTGTATGACGTGCACATCCATGTGCGTGCATGCTTGCCTGACAGCCTGTGTGCTTTGCAACACAGTCCGCAGGCCCCAAACCTACCTTTAGGCTGTCCGTGTGTAGGCCAGAGATGTGCCCGGTGGGTGTACAGGCAGAGATGCTCCCCGGTGGGTGTCCAGCCAGAGATGTGCCCGGTGGGTGGCCAGGTCAGAGATGTGCCCGGTGGGTGGCCAGGTCAGAGATGTGCCCGGTGGGTGGCCAGGCCAGAGATGTGCCCGGTGGGTGTACAGGCAAGAGATGTGCCCGGTGGGTGTACAGGCCAGAGGTGTGCCCCGGTGGGTGTACAGGGCAGAGATGTGCCAGGTGGGTGTCCTGGCCCGAGATGTGCCCCGGTGGGTGTACAGGCAGAGATGTGCCCGGCGGGTGTACAGGCAGAGATGTGCGCGGTGGGTGTACAGGCCAGAGGTGGGCCCCGGTGCGTGTCCTGGCCAGAGATGTGCCCCGGTGGGTGTACAGGCAGAGATGTGCCCGGCGGTTGTACAGGCAGAGATGTGCCCGGCGGGTGTACAGGCAGAGATGTGCCCCGATGGGTGTCCAGGCCATAGATGTGCCTGGTGGGTGTTCAGGTCAGAGATGTGCCCCGGTGGGTGTCCAGGCCAGAGATGTGCCCCGGTGGGTGTACAGGTAAGAGATTGTGCCCGGTGGGTGTCCAGGCCAGAGATGTGTCTCGGTGGGTTTAAAGATCAGAGATGTGCCCCGGTGGGTGTACAGCTCACAGATGTGCCCGGTGGGTGTGCAGGCAGAGATGTGCCCGGCGGTTGTACAGGCAGAGAGGTGCCCGGTGGGTGTACAGGCCAGAGGTGGGCCCCGGTGCGTGTCCTGGCCAGAGATGTGCCCCGGTGGGTGTACAGGCAGAGATGTGCCCGGCGGTTGTACAGCCAGAGATGTGCCCGGCGGGTGTACAGGCAGAGATGTGCCCCGATGGGTGTCCAGGCCATAGATGTGCCTGGTGGGTGTTCAGGTCAGAGATGTGCCCCGGTGGGTGTCCAGGCCAGAGATGTGCCCGGCGGTTGTACAGGCAGAGAGGTGCCCGGTGGGTGTACAGGCCAGAGGTGGGCCCCGGTGCGTGTCCTGGCCAGAGATGTGCCCCGGTGGGTGTACAGGCAGAGATGTGCCCCGATGGGTGTCCAGGCCATAGATGTGCCTGGTGGGTGTTCAGGTCAGAGATGTGCCCCGGTGGGTGTCCAGGCCAGAGATGTGCCCCGGTGGGTGTCCAGGCCAGAGATGTGCCCGGCGGTTGTACAGGCAGAGCGGTGCCCGGTGGGTGTACGGGCAGAGATGTGCCCCGGTAGGTGTGGGCTGCAGAGGCCTCGGCCCTCCATCTCTCTCTCACGCTAGAAGCAGCAGTCACTGGAGCATCCCTCAGAAGGAGAGGGAGGCGGCGGGGGTGGGGGGAGAGCGCACTGCAGGCAAAGGTGGGAAGATGAAGGGTGGCTCTCGGGGTGACTGGGGTGCGTGCCTGCCTTCACTGCCTGATTCCGAGTTTAGTATGTGCGGGTCTGACGTCAGTGGCGTAAAGAAACTTGGGGGGGCCTGAACAGTGGCGTAACATATCCCCCCGCAGCTTCCGCGGTGTGTGTGGGGGTGGCAGAGAGTCCGGTGGGGCCCCTCAGCACAGTACAATAGCCTGGGATCTCCTGAGTCCCTCCATGTACTTAGCGGGGGTGGTGGCGGTGGGGAGGGGGATTTCGTTACGCCACCGCCCCTGCAAAGTACATGGTGCCACCCCCGCCCCCAGGACTCAGGAGCTGTCAGGTCAGGGCTCTGTGCCGAGGGGTCCCCCAGGACCCTCTCCCCCTCACCGCAGGGGCTGCGGGGGCCTCTGTTACGCCACCCACTGCGTGACACGCATGCACAGCGCTGTGTAGTGGGCGGGTCTGCGTGGGGACAGCGCCTTCCTGGGTGTGTTGTAGCGCTGCATTAATGCCCATTGTGTGAAGCGCATGAGTACTATGTCGGAGGAGGGATTCTGCTCATCCGTTCTTCTGTCTCATCCCAGACAGCTCTCCTCTCATTATCTGGGAATTAGACCTCGCTCCCCCGTCTGTCATCTATGAGCCAGACACTCTCTACCGTCACTGCACAGTTACTGCACTCTCCCTCTCATCTCAGTGTCAGACCTGTCCCCCTCTCAGCTGGACTGCTCTCATCTCAGCATCACACCTCTCCATCTCAAAGCTCCCCCTCCCCACTTTGATCTCGGTCAGACATCTATCGCCTCCTAGTTACCCCACTCTCTGCTCTTGTCTGAATGTCACACCTCAGTCTCCTCTTCCCTGGACCACTCTACGCTCTTATCTCTGTGTCAGACCCCCCCCCCCCCCCCCCCCACCACCACACTTAAACCACTCCCCGTATTCATCTCAGAGACATACGTCTTTCCACTTTTAGTTTCACCTGGTGCTGCAAACGGGCTATTTTTACTCCGGGATATCATAAATTAGATGGACCAAAAACAGTCCAGACACCGGGGGTCGTGACACGATGTCGTTGACATGATATCTTCATTCGCCTTCTTCCCCCCACTCCCTGCCAACGACCGACCAATCAGGTACCACTTCAAAGCCTGTGACTCAGAATTTTGGAGTTTTATTTGGTTCCTGATACAGACCTCTCAAGTTTTGTAGGCCCAGAGTCAGGTTGGAACAGAAAATAGGCCCGGGTACCAAAACACAAGTGGCCTCCATTAGCAAATCAGATAGCTGAAAAAGGGGCCCATATTTGCACATCAAGCCAGACTGTACGAATAGGAGCTTGCTGCAGGCAATGTTTGTAGTAATATCAAGGAAACCAACACAAAATTGAAAAATTGGTCCATAAGACCATAAAACAGGGCCACAAACATTTAAAAAATTGGCCTACGCAATGACCTGTCAGACAACCCTTTCTGGCGCTGCCACATTACGCCAGTCTGACCCTGCCGTGGTCCGTACGTGAGCAGCTTATCCGGTCCAGGTTTTTGCTCTGCAGTCTGAGGCTTGTAGTCTCGTTCATCCCAGTATAACATCAAGTCTTCATACCCTGTGTGCTTTTGCTCTCCTCTCGTAGCCAGACCAAACCCCTTGGGGAACCCCTACCTTTTTGCATGAATGATGCTGACAGGAATGGAGGCCATGGCACGATCTGTTATTCTCTCGCTGTAGGGCTGGGCCTTGAATTCAAGCCTTATTTAGTAATTGGAGCAGAATTTGGTAGACTGCTGTGAGGATTATTGAGTGGGATTGAGGTATGGTGCAAATTAGGTTTCTCTCAAACCAGGTTTGTGGTCTGCTGTGGCACTTACATTGGGGGGCTCACCTGTGATGTGTTGTAATGCCTGCAGGAGTGTGTCTGCAGATGTCGCTATACATGGGAGTGGTTGATAGTTTAGAAGCAATGAGGCGGGGATGTCTCAAGGATTCAAGTGTCAGTTTTGAGGGAGCTTTGATGATGGTAGCCACTGGTGAGATTTTGTGCCTCCATGAGGGCATCTGCAAAAGATTCTTTGTGTGGAGGTGGTTGGTAGATGAGAAGGAATATGGAAGTGAGTCGGGAGTGATGAGCAGCAAACAAGTAAGAATTCACACACCAGTGATGAGCGATGTTTGATCATGGTTGTCACTAGGGCTATTTTGTACTCTACAAGCAGTCCCACACCGCACCACCTGATTGGTCGATTTATGTACAGTGTTGGTATCCTCTAGAAATGTCTTCATCTAGAATGACAAAGGCCTCATTTTACACCCACGGCTTTGCGATAAAGAGGAGGACCAGCCTGAAGTTGCTTGACAGGTTCCACTAGTTCATTCTGGTTTTCTTTAAAGATCTAGGGCTGATCAGGATGTTTGTAGGGGGTGACTGGAAGTGTGTGTAGTCTCTGCTGTCTTTGGTTAAGTAGATTGTTGCTCTTGATGTAGGTTTTGCAAGTTTCAGAGTCTTGGAGTGTTGGGTGTACATGGATGAACTCTGTTGGCCGGGATGGCTCGTTTGGGTGTGCCGCAAGTGAGCAGAGATTGGCATAGGACCATTATGATGGTAGGTCTAGTGGTTGCTCTGAGAGTTTCTCTGTGTTTTGCTCTAACAGTTGCTGTTGTTAGTATGGCTTTAATGATGGTGTCCAGGAAGGTCCTCTGTGTGTGCGTTTTTCATGCCTGAGAGTAAAGATCTGGGCTCTCTCTTCCCTGTCCGGCGGAATGTTGGGTGACTTGGGGTATGATGGTTGTACCATTGCTGGCTTGGACCAGTTTGTTGGCTGTGTTTTTAAGTATGGCGTTGAGTCCTGTTCATCGGACTCATCCAAGGGATGAGCTAAGGAGTTAGCAGGGTTAGGGATGGGAAGAGATGAGTAGTAAGATTGCTAGTAGAGTTGACAGTGATAAGACTAGCAGGCTGTATGATGACTTGCCATGAGACAGGCCTGGACTGAGCCTGAAGCCGCCTGGATTTGTTTCGTACCAGCCTCAAACTTCTGCACACAAACATAGCGACAGGCAATCTCCTGGTGAAAAATGGGGAGGAAGCAATTGTTCCAAACAAAGTTTTGGAAAAAAATTAGGCCAAATGTTGCACCATGCTGCACCATTTTTCAAATATATTGTTAAAATGCAATAGATTTTACTTGAAGTTCTGAAAGGTAACTAATGAGATATACTAGTTTTTAGAACCAGCCACAGGACCCAAGAGACATATTTTACCCTTACAATAAATCACCTGGCTCCATAATCAGACATATATTTGTCATTCCTAGATCACAGGCAAGGAGAAGTAACTCTACCTTCAAATACACTAAGAAGCAGTAACACATCACTATTTCTGTGCAAGTCAGGGCCCAATATATATCACAAAAACAAAATACTAATAGGACTTATGCTGCTATATGTCAGTCATGATGCCCCTCCGCTCCTTACACAATTGTAATAAATAGCATATTATACTCTGCACATCTACGTGTATATAGTTTTTGCCATGGTTGTTTTTCATATGTATTTGTTCTAAGAAATGAATTTAACCAAAACCAAGACGCAAGGGGTAAAATTTGTGCAGAAAGGTAAAATCACACACAAGAGATATTGTGACTATTAGGAGAGTTGTTTCCTGGTGTAAATTAATTGATACATGCAATCTGCGAGACAGTATTTCCCTGTAAGTAAAGCGCCATAACAAGTTGGTTTCCATTCCATAACACAGTGGTTCCCAGCCTTTTGACTTCTGTTGACCCCCATTTTATCATTACTGGAACCCAGGGACCCACACTGAATCATTATTGGAATCTGAGGACACCCCACTGAGTCATTAGTGAAAGCTGGGGGCCTAATCTGTTAATCTCATTTAATTTTACAAGCAGTCGCGGACCCCCTGAGGGGGATTTTCGGATCCCCAAGCGTCCCCGGACCACAGGTTGGGAACCATTGCCATAGCAGATAAACATCTGCAGCACCTTTCCTTCTTAGCTACCTGGAAGCAATGACTCTGGGTCAATTCATAAATGTAAACATGTGGGCCATATTTATAAGGCCCTTGGCACAGGGTGGCCCAGCAAGTGCCTTGCTGTGCCGCCCTGCGCCAGTGGGATTGGGCAGAAATGTGCCATATCTACAAGATTATATGCATTTCTGTCTTCTAACCCTGCGCACAAATTGCTCCTATGCGCAAACGCAGGCACCCTTGCACCGTGGTGCAAGTGTGCTTGAGTTGTGGTGATGATTGTTTTTGTGCAGGAAGGGGCACCTTCCTGCACAAAAGCAATCAATGGAGGCGATTTCCTCCTATGTGCGCTGCAGAATGCAGCACACATAGAAAGAGGAAAAAACAAGGTGAAATAAAGATATTTCTCCAGTTGCATCACTCTTACGCCACCGCTGGGGAGGCATAGGCTTTTGACACATTCCCAGGTTTACGAAACCCTGTGAGTCTGGGAATGCATCAAAATTCATGGAGGATGCGTGGGAACACCCACACAACACCCATGGAATCGTCTCCCTGATGCAAAGTAAGGCAATGCAGCGACTTGCACTGCTTTGCCATACTCCGTAACTACAAGGCCATATAAAGCCCGCAAAGTGGCTTTGTGTGGCCTTGTAGATAAGAGTGTGCAGCCTGTGCGTCACACAAAGTGACGCACCGACAGAACAGGCCGCTTGTAAATATGGGCTGTAGTCTACACATGTAGATTAAGTCATGGGTAATATTAGAATTACGTCTATGTTAAACGCTAATCCTTTTTGCCATTTGCCAGTTCCGAGTGTAGATTTATATTTAAGTGTAGACGTATGTCTCCACCCCCGCTAGAGACTCCTACAACAGGGCCGACGAGTGTAAAGGTACTTATAGACTCTTATCACATATAGATGGAGATCTCTGCCACCGCTGCAAGTTGCTTTTTCAATTTCACCTGATGGCACTAGCCATATCCTCTGGAGTGCCTTCTATTTTCTGTTCAAATACCCAAAAGTGAGCGTTCTTCTGATTAAAATGTCCTGCCACCGAAAAGTGGAGATGGGTGTACAATTAACTTACATAAAGTTTTTGCTACCCTCAGCGCTAGTTCTTTAACAATTAGGGGGTTAAAGCTCTCTAAATATGCATGATTTTGTTTTAGGTGAATTTTCAAGTATTAATTCCTATTAATTTCATTTCAGTACACACTTATGATTGCTTGCACATTAGCAGCAGACTTCTGTAGAAGATTTCACCCTGCCCGGAAGTCGTTGGTGGTGGCAACAGAAGAGGGAGCTTTCTGACGCCCACGACAAATCCAATAGATGTCAGTGCGATCAATATGAGATGTGCAGAGTGGAAATCGATGGCTCATTAGAGGTCAAAGTTCACATGCACATCGGCATTCTGATGAGATGAGGTTGGAGGGGGTTGAGAGTTAATTGTTTTTCTTAACACTGACCTGGACTGATGGGGAAAATTCAGTAAACTGCTGCACTCAGGCTGGGAACCTAGATTTCTTTCCTGTATTGTCGAAAGTGGACAACTCTGGCAGTCTTTTTTCTAATTTTCATACTTCTTGAGGTTCTTGGATTCTTAACTAAAGAATATCACATTTTTTGGTCGAGCATAGTAGCGCGCAAGAGCTGCTTTCCTGATGTGTTGGTATGTATCTGGGCTTTTAACCACACCCACCGCATGCCCATCACTATCACTTGTTCGTGGGCTTGCCCTTCAAAATTCCTTTCTTTTCATTGGTAACTGCTTTACGTTTGTCCATCCTTAGGGCGGTTTTGTTACCGCCTTGGCCATCGGCCCTGTCACATGGATAGTTGCACTTTCGCCGATAACTTTGACTGCGAGCGAACTTCTTTTTCCTTTGGTCTCTCTCCTTCGTGCTCATGGTGGCACTTTGAATCAGCTTGTTTATGTCAACTGCTTTACTTTTTATTTTCAGTTTGTGTCGCAAGAAAAGTCCAGTTAGGAATTTACAACACTATTAGCTCTAACTCAAGCAAAAGTGAGACCCATTGCATTGGAAATCCTTGTTCTAAATCACTTTCAGGCGGTGCAGAGTTGTGGAGCTACAAAATGGCAATGGGGTTGGTTAGGGAAGAGAATTGCTTTCTATTCTGCTTACTTCTTCTTGGCCCAGGGACCCCAACGAATGCATTGAGGCACGACGTCTGTGTCATATCTGCTGATCAGTATGCAGAGTTACGTCCTATCTGATATTGAGTAAGGATATGACCGAACCAGAGTTGAGACCTTATCTGGTTGCTACGAAAGAAGTTTGGCTGCAAGCAAAGTGAGTAAAATTACCCTGGTTCAATAATGTGTCCAGTACCTTGCAAACCACTGGATGTGCGGATTGCTGGCTTGAACCAGAAAGGATGACTATGGATACCAGAAAGGTCACAAAGGAAAGGTTTTGGCAATATATGTCCATCAATCAGCCATGGAAGAAGCTAGATGGGCTTTGGATGCTCAGGCCCATCATCATTTTTTTATGGGATTGCTCAACCCTTCCTCCAAAGATCAGCCACGACCCGTCCTTTAGGGCGTAAGGGCCACACCCCCCCCCCACCTTTTGCAACCTCATGAAGAGTGCTGGTCAGGCTGAAGAAAGGTCCGCCTGACAGACACTCTTCATGTTCAGATCAGGCAGCCAGGAGCGAGACATGTGCGGTTTGCGCAGATTCCTGGCTGCCTGAGCTGAACTTTGTTGGGCTGTAGAGGTTGCAGCTCCTGTGGGCGTGACATCCTTGGCTCAGCAAAGGTGCCTCAAGGCCCTCCCCCTCTGTGACGAGGGGAAACGTCACCCATTGACTCCAACCTGGGCGCTTCAGGTTTAAGCCCTGAAGCACCCAGGGCGAGTGTCAATCAGTGACACCTCGTCACAGAGTGGGGTGGGTTCAGCAGACTCACTGACCCCATCCCACTCTGTGACGAGGCTGGGACTGCTGCCCTGAGAGGGAAGGCAGCAGTCCCAACCCTCCTGGGACCTCTGAGCTGAAGCTAAGTGTGTGTGTCTGATGTTTTAAAATTAATGTTTAGTGCGTGCATGTTTGAATGTTGATGAGTGTTAATGGATGTGCGTGCATGTGTGTGTGAAAGAATGAGTGTGTCTGATCTTTTAAAATGAATGTTTGGTGCGTGCGTGCATGTTTGAATGCTGATGAGTGTTGTGAATGGATGTGCGTGCGTGTGTGTGTGAATGATTAAGTGTGAGTGTGCTTCCCACACCCACTCCCTCCTAAAATTACCGGCTGCCACTGCCAAAGATCCTTGTAGAAAGTTCTAAACTGAGGGGAAAAAAATCTACAAAAACTTAAATACAGTAGGGGCTGCTCCCCACCCCCCCACCCCCCCACCATCACATGGGCATTGTTAAAAGGAAGGAAGGCTGTGACATGGTTCCTATCAGGACTATTGAGATTGTGTACTTAAGACGTTTGCTTGTTTGATGTATTTCTTGGTCTTTCCTATGTGCATTTGCACTCATCCTGTTGTATCCTCTTTTGGAGTTTTTATTATATTGTGATATAGGGAGATATCTGTGTTTTTCTACATTCGAGTATTTTGTATCTGATGGAAAACACAGTTTTTATTACTGTTTTTATTTTTTTGCACTTTGAACCATGCTTTGTTTGTATACTTTTAATTTTTTTATTTAAAAATCGAATAAAGTCAACAACGATGAGGATGAAGAGCCTTGTATATTCATTTCAGACTAGACACCCTGCCGGTGAAACAGGATGCAGGCTCATGGAAAAAGGGCAGAAGTTGCTCTGCTATGTCAGGATGCGAGTTTCGGGGGATATAGTCTGTAATGCACGTTATGTTGTTTTGTACTTTTACCCTGAAAGCCAGAAGAGAGTACCTCCCCCCTGTAAGGAAGCCTTCACTGTGTCTGTGCGCACTGATTCGGAGCACATTTTTAATCAGGTCTCCTAACCTATATAAATAAATATATATATATATATATGGCTTGGAGAGGATCTAGGCAATTGCACTTACTGTGTCAGTTCAGAATTTTCAATAAAGTTTCTTTTTTACTCATTTTGACCTGTATAAACTATGGTCTGCACTACAGTTGCCAGTATTTACCTAGGGCAAATTGTGGGGTCATTTTGAGATGCACTTTATTTAGTGTTTTAATTTATTTTGGATGATTTTTAAATGATCTTTGCAGCTCTTTAATTAGATGTCATTCCTGCCAGCTGCGCCAGTGCATTTTTATAAGCACCAGTACTTCAGAGCCGGCTGATGGCGACGCACTTGCACTTTTTTTGGTTGTTCTTCTCCTAGAGTGTTTTTTGTCTGTAGTGTAGACTGTTCATAGTCTTTTTTATGAATAATGTTACTTTGAAACTATTGAGGTATGTCATTAAATGTAAATTGTGTACATTTTTAATTGTATAGTGAATGGGTTGTCTTTGTTAGGCTGACACAATAAAGTACTGGATTAGATTAGTAAATGACTTACAGGGATTCCCTTTCTGTTTGGTATTTACAAAAGGTGGCGGGAGAGCCCGAAGAATCTGGAAGGAAGGAAGGAGGGAGGGAGGGCTGATTGGAGCCAGGAAGGGTGGGCAGTAGTAGAAACAAGCAGTGGCCGCTCCTCCGCTTGGGAAGGAAGGGAGAATAAACTATGTTTATTATTCATTTGTTGTGAAAGGGGCGGGGCCACGGGGTGACGAGCCTGGAGGGGAGTACACAGAGCCCTCCCTCACTGCGCATGTATGTTTGGCTGGCCGTCTCCAGCCAGCCAAACATACATGCGCCGTAGGCTCTCTCCAGCCTGGCAACAGCAAGCCTGCAAAGGCTCCCAGTCTGAATGGAAGCACCCTGGCTGGGCTCCCAGCCAATCCTGACCCTGCTTTGAGCAGCGTCAGGACTGGCCGCAGGGCAGGCTGGGAGCCTGTGCCCGCCTGAAGAGACAGAGGAGAGGAGCGGCGCGGAGGTAGGTTTATTTATTTATTTATTATTATTTTTTTATTTTAAATTTATTTACACCCCCCCTCCCACGCGCTACCCCGCCCCCTGTAATCCTGGCAAGCCACAACTGGAACCAAGGCTAGCATCTTCGCCTGAGACCCCTGGATTCATGCTGCTAGAAGGAGTTGTAGACTGTGCAGCCTCACAGGGAGTCTGCACAGCCAGAGTCACGTGACCAACCAGCTGAGGCTTCCTCCTACCCCCTCGAGTATGTCCTGCACTGTTAGACTTCCAGACACTAGCATTAGATCGAGCTATATATGATGTTTGTGAGGGAAGCCCAGGTCACGGTTTGAGGACGCACTGTGGGCACTCAGGAAAGGTGGCTGTAAAAGGGACAGACGCCAGAGTTTGAGAATACAGGAATGCTGCAAACATGAAAAGTGTCAGAGGATGCTGATGGTAGGCTAGACATCCAGGGGCACCAGAAGTTAATTCTTTGAACATTTACTCCCCTCCTACCAATGATACCAAAGAATGGGACATGGCTCTTCTCAGTGGGACCATCTTTCCCTATCATTCAGTATGGAAAGACACTTTCTAAAGTTGGGAGGCCAAGACAGGCACCTCTTAAATAACTGGTATTCAGGGGCGTGAGCCATCTTCTAGACATGACTTTAGAAAGATTTAAAAGCCTTAATGACGACTGTCTCGGTATTTTCAAACTCATTAAGTACAGATACAATGGACGTCGGAATTTGGCTGATGCAGTAAATTAACTTTCCCCAGTGAAATGGGGAATAACAAATAAATTGCGTTGCTCTGTGTACTGATATCTGCATTTCCCAGAAATTTCTGGGCCTTTTTACCGAGTAATGATCCGTAAATATGAACTGCCAATATTTACCTGGGAAAAACTCCACTGGATGAAGAATACTCAAACCCACTCATACTAGGGACACATCCAAGTAGTTTTTTTTTAGGGTTGTTGCAGTGTATAGAGGTATTCGTAGCCGAGGCCTTAGTTTGTATAATCCAGCGAGACATTGGGCCTGATTACAATTTTGGAGGAGGTGTTAATCCATCCCAAATGTGACGGATATACCACCAGCCGTATTACGAGTTCCATAGGATATAATGGACTCGTAATACGGCTGGTGGTATATCCGTCACTTTTGGGACGGATTAACACCTCCTCCAAAGTTGTAATCAGGCCCATTGTCTTTGTAGTGTTTGAGATGCATGTCGATAAGTGGGTACCTTTGGTACTACCCTGCTAATACCATTGCCAGATTATTGTCCTTGCTACTCGACAGTTTGGTTTCCTGTTCAGACCTGCAAAGTAAGAGATTTAAAGAGCTGTTTTGTATTAACATTGAATGTTCTTGGATTTCATTTTTTTACGCTCTGTTTCTATTATATTAGTGCCCTAAGTGAACAGCTCGGTTAGTTTGTCTACTATCCAGATGTTGTGACCACACATATGCATCGCACCATGATGGACAGGCCCGGAATAGGAACCCAAAGCAATCCTGGCAAATTTTGTCAGACCAGCCCCCATAGGGTGTCTAGCATGCGAGCCTGACCATTACCTTGGGGCTTGCCACCCCAATCCCCGAAAATTTGGGAAAACATGTCATCCATACTGGCAGGCATTTTTTAACAGTCCTTGATCACCTTAACAGTCCTTGATCTGGGAAGCATAAACTCAGGATTCAAAATGTAATACAGTGGTTAGGGTTTTCTTTACTAATTACACATTTTTTTCTACCCAAACTAACCCTTTTTAGCAAAAATAGGATAATCAAATGCTTTGAAAAAACTGATATTTTTTCCTGTACCATGCAGTTTGGATGCAACTCTTTTATGATACTTCATAGCTAGATTATGATTCTCATTTATGAACTGCGCAGTAACAAAAGGATCCCTGTGACAAAAGCAGTATCCCACTGAGCTATATGTTCTTTGCAGCAGGCATATTAACCCTCTGTCCTTCCTTAGATAAGTCAAAACTACCACCAAACAAAACTCCTTTGTCTCTCCAGCAGGTACATTAACCACCAGAGTTATCTTGGCACTTTTATTGTTGCCTGAAAACTGTTGGATATACAAGGCACTCTGCAGTGCTTCTAAAACTGCTCCACTGCTACAAAACCGGCCCTAGTAACAAAAGTGCCCCCTCGCCCCCCACCTTTCCAGTCTCCTGGAGAAACGCCCGATGCCCAGTACAGCCAGTCTGGCCTTGATGCTGAGGGAACAATTCCTGAGGTGATATTCAACTAGAATTAGTTGTAAGTTATGCAGATCATGAGATCCCTGTCATTATCATTAATGATGAAGGAATTTTTAACTGCGGTCCATTCAGTTCAGTGACTCTCGCCCACATAAATGGCCCAGATTTCTACTGGAGTCAAGTGGGCAGCAAGTGGGGAGCAAGGACCACTTTTAGTGTATTTTTGAAAAAGGGGTGTTCAGTCCTAGAGACAAACTGGTGCGTGGCAGGGTCGGATGGGTGTTCATCACCATTTGGCTAAGGCAAGTACATTAAGGGGTCATTATGAACATAGGCGGTCCGGGCCACCATGCCGGCGGTGGTGGTAATTACCACCACCGGCATGGCGGTCCAGATTGCCATAAAATGTTCACTCTGAGCCTGCCACAGGCGGAACTCCGCCACCGCCAGGCCTCCGCCGCCAGGCAGCCTGACGATGATGGAGTTCCTTATCCAAACCTGTGTCCACCAGCCTTTCCCTGGCGGTTTCCCCTACCAGGAAAAGGCTGGCAGAATGTGGGCCCCAGTGCACTTGGCATGGGCAGTGCAGGGGCCCAGTGCACAGCCCCGTCGCGCATGTCAGTGCCCGATTTACAGGCAGTGATATGCGCGAAGGGAGCTGCTGCACCTGCCGCACTGCAGCATTGACAACGGCTCCATGTGGAGCCGTCGGCAATGTCCAGGGCCAGTGGAATGTTGATTATTCGGCCGGCGGGGTCCTCTACGGGCTGGCGGTCTGTGTTTTGACCGCCAGCCTGAACATGGTGGGAAATCCCGCCGTGTTCATAATGAGGCCCTAAGTCTTAGTGAGTGCAGACAGCTGACCGGTATCAAAGTCTGGCTGGGTCGGGTTGGAGACATCGGACACCTTGGGATTCGACTGGACGTGAGGATGAAAACAGGCCTGGAACTAGTAGTCCCACATTTCCCTAAGTGAGGGAGTGTGTCTACTGACTCCACACAATCCATTCTCCATCCTTTCAGTATGAAAATCACCACATGTAGTTGATATTCCTAATTTCAAAAATATGGGTCAGGCGGGTGCAGTAATGTTGGATCAAGTGTCCATGTACTGGTGTCGTTATTGGCACAGTATACAGTTTCGGAGAGAATAAAAAACATGAGCCTGTTATTTGAGAATAAAAAATATTAGCCTGTTATTTCCACGCATTATATAGTTTAGGGGACCCTTGTCTACAGTAGGTTTCTGTGCAATGTTGAGATTGTGCTCTAGGTTTGTTGACTTAATTTGATCAGGAGTCCTATCTCCTCACTCTTTGCCAGCTGGTCGAAAGGGCTTGTCAAAACTCTTTCCCCAACTGAGCCTACTTGATTAAGCTAGTAAATACTGCGCCATTGGGTACATTTACTTGCGTTGGTACTACTTTAGGCGGTCATCGTCCCTAAAATAAATGGCAAACAGGCATCAGGTCCATCCAGGGTGCCAAGTATAGTGACTAATGATGCCAGATAGTGCCAGAGATGTCACAAGTGGCGACTTGAGCTCAGAGTATGTACTTTGAGCCCTAGCTAGCAAACACGTAATAAGCAAACAAAGGGGTTTCGAAATTCTAAAGTAGAACTTTGATCAGGCATTGTGCATTTTTGGAATTCAACAGAGAAAATGACTGTGAGTGAATATATAAAAAAGAGTTAGAGGCATCAGTCTACAGCATCCTCTTAATATACTTATAACTCCAACAAAAAGCAGAAGGCAGAAAAATACATATGAAAAAATCTCAGTTCTAACATCACGCTGGAGTATTGTACCAGTCATTATCCCTTGGATAGCTGTACAAATTCTACCTTTTCTGCGTCCTCACCCCATATTTCTTGCCTCTTGTTTGACCCTTTATTTTTTTGCTGGTGTTAAACCTGTGTGCATTTTAACCCTGCTATCAAGAGGTAAAGGCCCACATTTTAACTTTGGCGGTAAGTACCGCCTACCATAGCGGCTACGGCCGCCAAAAGACGGTCACCGCAGCTAACATCCGTCCGCCATAATATGACCACAACCGGATTTCTGCCACAAGAAGGGTGGAAAGCCAGGTGTGGCCATGATGGCGGATGATCTTAAGGTGGCACTGCTACCACCAGCAGCGCCACACCAATAGACCGCCACCAGCCGTATCATGAAAAATAATACGGCCTGGCGGTGTTTTGCTGACGGGTGCTGCTGGCGGTAGCAGCGCCCCTTCCCGTCCTCTGCCGTAAGACCCCCTGGATGCAGATAAGTTGGGATTCCGACAGGGGAGGGGGTTGGGGGGGGTTGTGTGTGTGTAAGGATGTATGCATGAATGTGTGGGTGTGTGCGTGCATGCAAATGAGTGTGTAGTGTTGCTTGCATGTGTGTGTGTGCATATGTGAGAATGTGTGTACGAATGCAAATGTGAATGTGTGTCTGCGTGTCCGTTTGAATGTGTGTTCGGATATGTGCGTGAATGAATGGATGCATGCGTGTATGAATGTGCGTATGTCTGTGTGAGTGAGTGTGAATGCATGGTGTGTGCCTGAGAGTGTGCCTGTATGGGGGGATTCGAAGGGGAGAGCGTGGATGGAGGGGGGTGGGGGTTGTTTGGGGAGTGTTGGGGGGGACCTCCTACCAGTGACAGGGAAGAAATTCCCTGTCACTGTTAGGGCCACCGCCATGGTTTTCGTGGCATTATGAATGCCACGAAAACCATGGCGGTAGGCAGGGTCATAATTCCGCCGGTGGGACAGTAGCGGCCGCCGGGTTGGAGATTGTTATCTCCAGCCCGGCAGGTGCTACCGCCATGGCGGTCGGTGTGGTACATTGGCTGGTTAGCTTCAGCCAACCTGACAATGTCATAATGTGGTGGTATGTACCACCAGCCCGTTGGCGGCACTACCGCCACATTTCCACTGACTGCCGGGGTCATAATGACCTCCAAAGCGTCTTACCCCCTTTAAATTTGGTCGAATCGGCATATTACTAAATAGTATATCAAACATACATATAAGCTCTCAGTATATGGTACGAAATGCACCCACGGCTTTTATTGTAAATGTCACTAGTGGATTTCAGCACCTATCACGCCACCCACTACAGTGTTCCAGACCTTCCAGTCTAGCCTTGCTGTAGCAGTGTAAAAACTGCAGTTTGACGAGTCAAAATAAACCCTTTCACAAGGTTAAAACCTCTGTTTTAAATGTTAATAATCCACCCCTATGTAGGGTTTATCACCCACAAGGAAGAGTGCATGCTATTTAAAAGTAGGACATGCAAAAATTTAATGTTATCATGCCCTTACAGTGACTATAACCCAGAAGCTATTTTTCACTGTGGCACGGCTAGCTGTCCTGTTTAGAAAACCAGAGTACAGATGGAAAATCCTCATACTTTGTCTCTGGAATGGTACTAGCTATAAAAATAATTTTAAACTATTTTAATAGTTATCAAAACTCAATTAAATGGAGAAGTAATATTTTTAATACATACTATGAAAGAGTAGTTTTCAGAAAGTTATCTTTTCTTTGCATAACATTCCTGGAAGCTAAATTTGCATTTGCGCACCCACTTCTGCCAGACAGTAATTAGAATTTCAGTAGGGGTAAAAAAGATTAAAGTGCCTCCCAGGAGTATTCAACAGGCTGACCTGAACGAGATGTGCAAACTAGAACCTGCAGCATATGCAGGTGGTGCCCTGAGCATCCTTTTGACATTACAAAGGCAAATTGTGATTGACAGGTCTCTTGGGATTACATATAACACTCTTGGGTGGCACCTGTGAAAGGAAGGGAAACAGGATGCCAAAGAATTGTTGTGTATGCCTTCACTGGTTGCTGAAAACCCAACTTTTGTTCTGCCGGACTTTTGTTTCTGGGTTTTGCAGATAACACCGGAGCAAACTTAAAATGAAGTGAAACTGGAGGCTAAAACCATTCTTGTGTTTTCACTGTCTGGCTGCCAGAAAAACCTACTTTTCTTCTACCAGTCTCTAGGTTTATTGTGGATACAGTGGCTGCCTCAAGCTGGATGTTAGTGTTAGATGTGAGAGGATGCTATAGTTCCCATAGTACACTCCCCACACCCCCGCTCCCCCCAGCCCACAAAGTCCAAGTTAGGTTTGGTCAAAGACTTTCGCTATCTTGAAAATACCCAACGTGGGTAGAGTGGGCCCCCGAAAGTTTGACCCAGTTGATTAGGACGTACCAGGGAGTCATTCCCACTAGAGGTGGGTGAGCCACTGACAGTTCGATCGAGACCCAAGCCAGGCTCTGGCTCAGTCAAATGTCCTGTTAGAACCTCAAGCCCATAATGAGCAGAGGTTTCATGTGACCTTTGCCTGCCTCCCTCTACCCAGGATCTGGCATTGCAATCAGAGCAACTGACAGGGAAACTGGGGATGCAGTTTTGGGTCTCCGCATAGGTTCAACTTCCTGTGATTCTGGGCAAATCACTTAGGGGGTCATTCCGACCCCGCCGCCCGCCGGGCGGAGACCGCCAGAAGACCGCACCGCGGTCAAATGACCGCGGCGATCATTCTGACTTTACCACTGGGCGGGCGGGCGACCGCCAAAAGGCCACCCGCCCGCCCGCCCAGCGGGAAAGCCCCAGCAACGATGAAGCCGGCTCCGAATGGAGCCGGCGGAGTTGCTGGTGTGCGACGGGTGCAGTGGCACCCGTCGCGATTTTCAGTGTCTGCTTTGCAGACACTGAAAATCTGAATGGGGGCCTGTTAGGGGGCCCCTGCAGTGCCCATGCCAGTAGCAAGGGCACTGCAGGGGCCCCCAGGGGCCCCACGACACCCGTTCCCGCCAGCCTCTTCCTGGCGGTGTAAACCGCCAGGAACCGGCTGGCTGGAAGGGGGTCGGAATCCCCATGGCGGCGCTGCTTGCAGCGCCGCCGTGGAGGATTCCCTGGGGCAGAGGAAAACTGGCGGGAAACCGCCGGTTCCCCTTTTCTGACCGCGGCTTTACCGCCACGGTCAGAATTGCCCCAGAAGCACCGCCAGCCTGTTGGCGGTGCTTCCTCCGTCCCCGGCCCGAATGAGGCCCTTAATCTCCCCATGCCTATAAACGATGCATGTGATCTTGTGTAATGTAACTGGTGCTCATGGAAAGCACTTGGCCAGTGTGAGCTGTACTTAGAAACTGCAGAAAAATTAACTAAAAGGTGAAAACAAAGTCTTAACATTAGGAAAGACAAACAAATATGCATTTCCTGCTGATTTGTACAGTGAAACCATAAAACATGGCTAAATCATGGCTTCTTCACTTAATTTGTGTGATCTTAGGCAAATATTTTATTTCACAAAAACTCTTTTTTCATCATTATCACACATGAAAGCACTTTAAAATATGTGAGTTTAGATTATCAGTTGTACAAAAATATCACTTTTAATAAGTACTTCTCAGAGCAGTGCTATAATGTGCCTTAATAATGTCAAAGCTTCCACATGTGAAATAAATACACTTTTTTGATTTTTGAAGAGATCATATCATACTCTAGTTGATGCTTGTTGTGTTATTTACATTGCAAATATTTTTAGGGCTCAGCTTATGAACAGGCTGTAAGATCCAATCCAGACCTTTGGCTCTGGTCTGGCTTCACTCTCCCTCTTTAATTTATTGACTCGCCCACCTCTAATTCCCACCCACTAACTTAACCCAGGCATAAATGTGTCCAGGCACCTACATCAGAACACTCCTGGACCAGAGGAAGATCAGATGCGGACTGCACCTGCTGTCTTTGACCTGAGAGGAGCCCTAAAGAACTGGAGATGCTCCCTCTTGTACCCAGGACACAGATGTGGACTCCAAGAGTCATAAGGCTGACCTCCTATTCAAGCTTCAGGGATACGACAAGCTACAAGAGGACTTTCCTGCTACTGCTCAGCTGATCAGTGGCAACCGGTCCTGGCCCCTCTCTGACACCCTATTAGTCCCTAAATGCTTCCCTTGATGTCCTGGATGTTTTAGTAGTGTTCTCCTGTGGTGAACTGGGACCGAAAGGGCTAAGGTTAGAAGGAAACATCCTTGACCAGGATGAACTTGCTTGGTTATCTAACCCATGCTCCATCATGGTCAGTGTCAAATTGCGCCTATGTCCAGTCTGTTAAGACCATTGTATTTTATGCTTCTTGGCACTATTTATGCTTAAAACATAAAAAAATCATATCTCTGTTTCCACTTATTGTATTTGTTTTATTTTGATGTTGTTTTGTTTATTACAGTTACCCTTTATTTATCTAATTCGGTTTGAGATTTTTATTGTTCTTGATTTTGACTTTATTACTGTTTTGGTACTACATAAAGACTTTACACATTGCCGTAAGTTAAACCTGTGAACTCTGCGCCATCGCTGAGAGGGCTGAGCTCAGGTTCATTTAGTGACTTTGAGAGTTCGTCCTGACAAGGCTTGTGATTGTTCCTTGATGGGGTAGTCACCCACCCCAACTAGTATTCCAATTCCCCTTTGGCCTGTAGTACTGATCAAGACATGTATTTGATCCCTCCAAATTAAAACTTACTTAGTGGGATCTAATACTTCAACAGTACTACAGGCCAAAGGGGATTTTCAAGTGATATTGAAGATAACTGTGAGACAATTTCTCCAAGTTTTGTAGCACTCACTGATTTTGCAGCAGTACTCTTGATGGCACTGCCAGTTTTCATTTATAACCCGGGGTCAAGGGTATACTGCACTCCAAACGGGATGGCAAAGTACTTTCTTAGCTTCAAATAATAGCAAACAGTATTGGTGGTACCTCCCATCCCTTAGGCAGAGAAACATAGTAATGGGCAATGTAGAAAACAGAAAATGAAGAAATTGTCACAAAGGTGCGTAACAGTATGACTGCCCTACTCCCAAAGGCAAAAGTAGTTAGTGGCGTCATCTGGATCCACCGAACCTCTATAAACACATAGAATACCAAACGCACTCTCAACATCCAGTCCAGAAAGTTAGGATGCGTTGTCATCCGATGAAGTCCAAATCTTTTATTGGTATATGGCGTAAGTAAAAGTCTTCCAAATGTTACAATTTCTTGTTACAACAGCCGAGACATGTTTCATCACATCCGTGACTTTTTCAAGGCTAATCTAACATACTGAAAGGTCCAATCCTACAAATTGAAGTGATCCAAATGGCCAATTATACGAGCCAAAAACAACCTTGAACACACCAAAATGGTAGAGTGTAATACTCTGAATGTTTCACTAGTATCTAAGTCAAATAATTCAGGTTAGATGTGTGAAACTGGCCCTCACCCATCAGCACAGGTAAGTTGAAATAGGTATCAGTCAAAGTCTATGCACAGAACAGGACCATGATAAGTCCCACCATCTGAGATGCTATGTCCCCTTCTGAGTCAGGAACCTGTGCAACCATAACGGTTTGGCGTGTTCAGGGTTGTTTTTGGCTCATATCATTTGTCACCGATGTGACAAAACACGTGTCGTCTGATGTGAAAAGAAATTGTAAAATTTGGAGCACTTTTATTTATTCCGTATACCAATAAAAGCTAGACTTCATCGGATGATTATGCATCCTAACCTTCTGGTTTTAGATACTTATATTTGGACTGGGTGCTCCGAGTGTGTTTGGTATTTTATGTGTTTATACTTACTTAGCTTACCTGGCCCTACTGGAGCAGCCTGGCCAAGCACTTAAAGCTGACTCCAGAGGAGTTAGTTGGTAAGGATTTGATTTAGAGTCTGACGGATGGATACTTCATCACAAATGTGACAGGCAACCCATCTGCCTTAATACATGTGCATCAGGATATAATGCATTTGTAATAAGGTGGATAGGATTTCCGTCACATTTGTGACGGATAACTTATCTACAAACCTCTAAATCAGGGCCTTAGATACATAAGGGTATAGTAATCACAAAAAATAAAACAACAATTCGAAGTTATAAATTCTGTTTACATGTAGGGAGGGTTAGATAAAATAAGCCCAAACACAATAAAATAACAAACGCTTGTGGCAGTTTCTATAATGAAAATATGACTGTGCAAGTTTTTCTAGCACTTTAAAATGTAACTAAGAACTTTAGGTTTTAACAAAAGAGTGACTGCATCATATTGTGAACAGAGCCAGTCTTCCAAAGTACCAACACACAGAAAAGTCTCTGGGAGAGGTAATTTCCATAGAATTCGAATTTAGTAAGGGTGATTGGTATCACATGCATCCAATCACTGAAAACAATGAAAGATATCAGAACTGAGAAACTCCATATACATATCAATGTAATGTGCTGAGGTGTACTTCGGATAAATTAAGAGTTATATAATGTTTCATTTGCGCAGTAGCCACAGAATATTGCAATCAAAATTCATCAAGTCAGCCTATGTGTATCCATCAGAAAAACATTCCAATAGTAAACTACCATTGGTCGTGATATGTGGTTGAGTGATGCTTGGCTTGAATATGTCATCAACGTTTCGGTCTCTTACATCAAATTAGTACACAGGACCATCCTCAGGACAAGGTGTAGATGATAAAAAATGAGTAAACCTTGCAATAACCAGAGACAAGGCTGGACTGGCCAGACCGGGCATCGAGCATTTCCCCGGGACGTGGGAAAGAGTGGGGTGCCACTTTTGTTTCTGGGGTCCGATGTTGTAGCACTGCAGCATTCCTTGCATATCCAACAGTTTCAGGCAACAATAAAAGTGCCTTGAAAACTCTGGTGGTTGATGAACCTGCTGGAGAGAGATTGGGGTTTTGTCTAGTGGGAACTTCGACTCATCTACGGTAGCGTAGAGGGTTACTATACCTGCTGCAAAGAACGTATACTGTAAAGATCACTGAACAGTATGTTATGTGCATTGCTCAGTGGGATACTGCTTTTGTCACGTAAATGCTTTTGTTACAATCATAATTTAGCTCCATGAGCTATACATTTCCATTAAAGAGCTGCTTGCAACCTGCATATTACAGGTTAAAAAGGTATGTTTTTCTCAGTCTTTGATTATCCTAACCTTGCTCGAAAAGGGTTAGTTTGGATAGAAATAAATTGTTATTATTAAAGGCAACCCTAACCACTGTGTTACATTCTGAATACGGATTTTATGCTTTCCCAGACCAAGCACTGTTAAAACATATTTACCAGTGTGGATGGCATTTGAATTCTGCACCTTGTAGTCCCCTTTGTCAACATTTTCTATACATTGATTTACACACTTATGATTCATTGTCTCTGTATGTTTGTGATGTAAAGTTCCGAACATAATACGCTGGTAAGAGAGGTGCAATAAAACAAATGAAATACCTGTGAGAGAGGGACTATAGAGAGATGAGAGGCGCTGTTAGAGGGTGATGGGGAGGGAATCATTGAATAAAGATTTGTATCCTGGTGCGCTGTAAGGTCATCATTTGCTATACTTTAAAAACAAATACAACTGAATATACAATGGAAAATGTGTTGTAGAATGCACTCTTTTGAGATTTTTTTCACACATTTTCCACTATGCACCCTAAAGGGGCTCGTCTGATTACATTTGTCAAGGATGCAATGGGTTCCCAGTCTGGCCCTGACAAGATAATATTGAAAGGAACTGAATTCAGATGAGCCAATTGTAAGAAATAAACATAGAATCGCTGAATCTGGGAATCAAGAATCAATCCATAACTCTACATCGGGAGCCCATCAATACAGGATGGTCTTCTGTACTCATTTGACGTGGGTGACCAAAATATCAACAATGAGGAATGCCTAGATGGATGGGTAGATAAGATAGGTAGCTAGTCAGACTAATAGGTAGATATATATCAGTGGTTCCCAAACTGTTGTCTGGGGAACAATGGGGGTCTGCGATGAGTCTTCAGGGGGTCTGCGACTGCTTCGAAAATTAAATAATAATAACAGATTAATGAAGTGTATCTCAATAAAGTGGATAAATGTACAATTGATAATCTGGCATAAACATAGTATAAATATCAAGGAATTTTAAACCGGAGGCTAAATTTAAAATGGCATTCTTAGATTGAGATTGATTTGTGGGAGCAGTGCAGGTGTATCAAACAGAATGTAATATGGATGATGTGTAGCTTCAATTCAATTTAGAAAGGCTACAGCCTTCCTATTAAATTTAAATTTCTTATTATATTTGCAAATTAATTAAAATGTGCTATGATATGAGTATGTGTTTGATGAATGCTTGTGTCTATATTTTTTGTGTATAGTTTTGCGTTTCAAATCATCGACAAGGTTTAGGCCGGGGGCCCTGGCTTCCAATGATGACTCAGTGGGCGGTCCCGGATTCCAAAAATGACTCAGTGGGGGTCCCTGGGTTCCAATAATTACTCAGTAGTGATAAAGTTGGGGTCATCAAGAGTCAAAAGGTTGGGAACCACTGGTATAGATCAAGACAGACTGCCATTAAAACCCCCAAAGACACTGCCCTTCTGTGCTAACCCATTTTCTAAGAATGTTACATAAGGCCATTTTCTCCCCTGCCCAGGCGCACATCACAATTGCCTGCATGCTTGTGTCCGGGCTCAAAGAGCTGTGTGTTTCCCTGTAATCCTCTGAGCTGCAGGCCGCTTCATTGTTCTGCTTCCAGAGGAGGACAGCTGTTGCTGCTGGCACTCTTTTCATCTTAATGACATTATTTCTGGTTATCCTGACCTCCAGGGGGGATTCCTCTCCATGTTGCCCTTGACGGCACACTCCTGCGGATGTGTGGGGCCTGATGCATGTGATGTGTGCTGCTGTCCTCCCTTGTGACTACTCACGGAAAGCCTTTCACAGGGTTGTACCTTTGGAGGGGACTGGGAAAGAAAGAGGTGGGGTGAAGGAAGGGGTACAAAAACATAGGAACAGAGAGAAGGGAGCAGTGTTGTAGCCAGTGTGTCCTGGGCCCTAGTGCACCAAGGAAATGAGACCCCGGCTGCTGTTTGACTGTAAAATACATCAATAATCAGGGTTCAGTGGATCCCTCTGGCCTTTGGGCCCTGGTGCTGCTGCACCAATGGTAGCTACGCCCCTGGAATGGAGAGAGAGCACGCGGGGGCGGGGGTGTGAGGGAGTGCGCCTGAACGAGGACACAAGATGTCAGCTTCTCTCCCTGGGCCTCTCTTGCTTTATATTTGTATCTCAACATTCCTGTGGCTCTCTCTTTTTGAGGTTCAACATTGCCCACTTTCCCATTGCATGCCAACACCCCCTCATTTTCTACCTTCTCCCGTTAGATCCCAGAATTCCCACAGCCCTCCATAAACATTCCAAAAACCCTTTATTCTCCAGTTGCACCCCGACATTGCTGTTACATTAATCTCCTTGTACCTCAACATTTCTCTTGCTCTCTCTGTCTGCCCTGGCACCCCATTCTCTCCCTTTCCATCCCAATATTCCCGTTGCAGTTCAGCATTCCCCTTGTTCTTCCTGGTCATTCCAACATTCGCTTTCTTTCTCTGTCAATCATTGCCCTCCATTTGCATTCCCTTGTGTCCCCTCACTTGCCTTTTCATGTTAACCACTCTGAGGGCATCTCTAGGAGAATCCTATGTTACCACTCCTAGCAGCAATAGTGTAGAGCAGTGGTTCCCAACCTGTGGGCTCGGGACCCCTTGGGGTCCACGAAGCCTCCCCAGGGGGTCCACGACTGCTTAAAAAATGTAATAATATTTGGTCCCAGCTATCAGTAATAACTCAGTGGGGGTCCCCGGGCTCCAGTATTGATAAAATGGAGGTCCACAGAAGTCAAAAGGTTGAGAACCACTGGTGTAGAGCAAGCAAGGAAATAGCCCCTTTGACTGCTGTTGTGGTAGTAAAATACAACAATTTTGTGGGGTCAGTGGGCCCCGGTGCCACTGCACCAATCGTACCTACCAACCTGTCGGCCTAGCAGCAGAAATAAACAAAAGGGCTTGAATTAAAGATTAAAGACACTGGGGTCTTCATCAAAAGCCATATTCTGCCTCTTTGGGAAGTGCAGATTAAATCTAGCATATTCAGGTTTCGGGTCTGGTTGCACCAGATTCCCTCGCTTTCCTCTTAGACTGCAAGCCCTCCCTCCAATCCTCCGATTTTAACTTCACTTTGTATTTTCATTCAGCCAGTTTTGGAATTGGCATACATAAGCTACGGAAACTAAATGTTCTAGTTACTTAAAATTAACAATATCCATCATAAGGGGGTCTTACCTTGAGAGCAAGAGAAGGAAGTCGCTGATAGATGAGGGATAAGGGGATGTAGGTCAGACCCATGACAAAGTTAGGTTTCAACAGAAACAAGCATTGGCAATTCCAATAGGTATCACTTATGCACGAGCTAGTAGCTTCGTGAATGTGTTTTAGGCCATGTTGTACACCAACGTGGCTGCTGTTCAGCATGGCTAAAACTTAGTGGCATAGAGGAAAGTTGTATGAAATGCCGGCCAGTCAAATAGCAAACAGTGGAGTGCAAGAGAGTGTCATATATTGGGGCGGCTTAGTCTGGAGTTGTGTAGAGTGGCATACACTGGAGTGGTATAGGGTAGAGCGGACAGGTGCAGAGTGCATTGGCGTAGAGTGTTGCAGAGTGTAGTGGCATGGAGTGAAGGGGCATAGAATTCAGCAGCTTACGTAGCAGCATCGTAGAATGCAGTGGCATAGATTAGAGTGCTGCATAGTAGAATGGAGTGGTGCAGAGTGGAGTGGCGCAGAGTGGAGTGGCATAGAGTAGCGTGGCACAGAGTAGAGTGGCACAGAGTGCAGTGGTGTAGAGTGGTGTAGAGTGGAGTGGTGCAGAGAGGAGTGGCACAGAGTGCAGTGGTGTACAGTGGTGTAGAGTGGAGTGGTGCAGAGTGGAGTGGCATAGAGTAGAGTGGCACAGAGTGCAGTGGTGTAGAGTGGTGTGGAGTGGCATAGAGTAGAGTGGCACAGAGCGCAGTGGTGTAGAGTGGTGCAGAGTGGAGTGGCACAGAGTGCCGTGGTGTAGAGTGATAAGTGGTGTAGAGTGGTGCAGAGTGGAGTGGCATAGAGTAGAGTGGCACAGAGTGCAGTGGTATAGAGTGGTGTAGAGTGGAGTGGTGCAGAGAGGAGTGGCATAGAGTAGAGTGGCACAGAGTGCAGTGGTGTGGAGTGGTGCAGAGTGGAGTGGCATAGAGTAGAGTGGTACAGAGTGCAGTGGTGTAAAGAGATAAGTGGTGTAGAGTGGCATAGAGTAGAGTGGCACAGAGTGCAGTGGTGTAGAGTGGTGTAGGGTGAAGTGGTGCAGAGAGGAGTGGCATAGAGTAGCGTGGTACAGAGTAGAGTGGCACAGAGTGCAGTGGTGTACAATGGCGTAGAGTGGAGTGGCATAGAGTAGAGGGGCACAGATTGCAGTGGTGTAGAGTGGTGTAGATTGGAGTGGTGCAGAGAGGAGTGGCATAGAGTAGCGTGGTACAGAGTAGAGTGGCACAGAGTGCAGTGGAGTACAGTGGTGTAGAGTGGAGTGGTGCAGAGTGGAGTGGCATAGAGTAGAGTGGCACAGAGTGCAGTGGTGCAGAGAACACTGGCATAGAGTAGAGTGGCACAGAGTGCTGTGGTGTAGAGAGATAAGTGGTGTAGAGTGGTGAAGAGTGGAGTGGCATTGAGTGCAGTGGCATTGAATTCAGCAGCTTACCTAGCAGCTTCGTATAATGCAGTGGCTTAGATTAGAGTGCTCCATAGTAGAATGGAGTGGCGCAGAGTGGAGTGGCGCAGAGTGGAGTGGCGCAGAGTGGAGTGGTGCAGAGTAGAGTGGCACAGAGTGCAGTGGTGTACAGTGGTGCAGAGTGGAGTGGGTAAGAGAAGAGTGGCATAGAGTAGAGTGGCATGGTGCAGAGAGATAAGTGGTGTAGAGTGGTGCAGAGTGGAGTGGCATACAGTTGAGTGATGCAGAGGGCAGTGGAGCAGAGTAGAGTTGAGTGGCATAGAGTGCAGTGATGTAGAGTGCTGAGCGGGATAGAGTGCAATGGTGCATAGTAGAGTGCAGTGGTGCAGAGGGCAGTGGCATAGAGTGCAGTGGTGTAGAGTGCAAAGTAGAGTAAAGTGGTGTAGGGTGCAGTGGCATAGAGTGGGGTGGCACAGAATGCAGAGTGGAGTGGTGCAGAGGGTAGTGGCAAAGAGAGCAGTGGTGTAGAGTGCAGAGTAAAGTGGTCTAGGGTGCAGTGGCATAGAGTGCAATGGTGCAGAGTAGAATAGACTGGCGTACAGTGAATTGACACGGAGTGCAGGGACATTGAGTTTAGTGTTACAGAGTAAAGTGCATTGGGGTAGAATGCATTGGCATAGAATAGAGTGGAACAAAGTGCAGTGTTGCAGAGTAGTTTAGAGTAGAGTGGCGTAGATTGGAGTTCTGCAGAGTTGATTAGTGTGGCCTAGACTAGAGTGGTGTAGAGTGCAATGGTGTAGAGTGGCAAAGAGTGCATTGGCATAGAGTAGCGAGGTACAGGGTGGAGTAGACAGCACTCTACTCTGCACCACTGCACGTACACCATTGCCCACCAGAACACACTACAGCATTCCATTCTAAGCCACTGCACTCTATGCAGCAAATGTGACAAGATAAGAAGAAGACTTAAAGGCCTGTTTACAGAAAGGGAGTCTGTGCAAGGGACCAGTGAACATGGTTTAGGCAATGGAAGGAACAAACTGTACCTGAAGAGCCTAAAATGAATTAAGTCAGCAAATAGAAAGCCAGAAGATGTGTGTTACAAACCACAAAACCAATGATAATCAACGGGTGCAATGCATTCCAAGGTCAACTTTCTGAGAGTCCCACCTAGGCTACGACCTAAAAAGTGATACGATTATATGTAAATATTTCTGTGTGTTTGCAAAGAAATGGTGGGTACTTGTGTGCGTCTGTGTGAAGCAGTGCGTATGCACATAAAGTGGTGCGTTGAGTATGTTTGTGTGGGTACAGCAGTGATGTTGAAATGGGTGTTTCTTAAGCAGCGTGTGACTGGTATGGGGGGATGCTTGTGTGTGTGTTGGGATGTAGTCCTTGTGCATGGTAAAATGAAGGTTATTACGTCTACAGTGTTATTTATTCCGTGTCTTAATTTGGGGGGCATTTCTTCTGCTTGGGAAGGAAGGATTGGGCAGGTAAAGCCTGAAATGGGAGAGGGCAGGAAGGAGACAAGAGGTTTTTAGGGAGAGGTACAGTGTATAGAGAGGGTGTAGTGTGCTGCGTCATCAGAGAGGCTTTTTCGTTGGATGTACTGGACAGCATACTAGCACAAAGAGCACAGGTGACCGCCATTGGACAGTACAGGTACACAAACATGACGCAGTACCCTGTCCTCCAAATACTCAGTACGCCCGCCTTCTTTAGAGCCGGGAGGACTGTCAGCTGTCCATCGCAGAGATCCCATTGGATCAGTCAACGGAATGGTTCCTCCAATGGCCTGACGGAGTAAAGAGGCGTCCAAGGAAGGGCATTACATGAAAACTGATGGTGGCTTTCCACCAACCGGCTCGGGGAGGTTCACAGACGCTGTTGTGGCCTGCATCCTTTGCTAATATTCTTTTTATTAGAGTGTAAAGGATAGTAGGTTTGGTGGGACATCTCAGCTGTCTGCAAGACCAGTTGCTAACATTTCTTTAAAATATAAACAAAGTGTGCTTTGACTCCTACCAGAGGAGTATTTTGCCCTCACCTCTTGGTATTGGCTGCAGGGTGCATCATTCCGCCTCCTAAGCAGTGCTTGCATCTCAAAGCATCTCGAAAGCACTCTGAAACATCACAAGGCAAATTCTGTATCCCATAGATGCATTGAAAACATTGAAAGCGGGCTGTTTTTAAAGTTTTGACCAGCATCAAATGCAAGCCAGAACACTTAGGTGTGCCAATGATTTTTTTATTTTTTTTTATTAGTTATTTATTTTTTTGCAGCTTTTAGAATTTTCGTATTATAGAAAGATTTTTCACTTCAGAACGTCAGTGCGCTGTAGTATATTTTTTTTTAAATGAAGGTAGCAAAGGCTTTTCTTAGGTCCCCACCGATTGCAGGATTCACGAACATCAGTACTGCCTAGTGTTGATCCAATCTCTTCCACCATCCCTACTTTCTATTTTTGTCCTTTCTTTCTTTCTCAAACTCCCCATTTACCATTGTCTCTTTTCTGGGTCAAAGTCTGGTGAAGAAAAGTAAGTCTTGCTCCCCAAAAACAAGTGCCCGCGCCCACCAACAGCACAAATTAAGCACCGTCAACATGAAAATCATGCCTTTTGTAAGGCAGCTTTGTGTGATGATTAAAAAAAATATATATATATGTCTACAGGAATATACTTCAGAGATAGTGTTTTCCATCTGAAAAATCACAGTGTAAGCTTGTACAGATAAAATCTTTTTCCGGAATGGAAACATGCTCCAAATATTCAGATAGCACGCCTGCACCCTCGCTTTGCTACGTGAGAAAAAAAAAGTTGCCTGGGAGAAGGTGGCGTGAACTAGGAATCCCTGGCAGTAGGGTGAAAATGAGAAACTTGGCAAAACTGAGGGTTAAAAAAAACCGTACCACAACCCTATGTTTTGGGGCAAAAACTTTGCAACCCATTCCGGCACAGGGAGGCTTCGAAAAAATGGCACAGTGAAATCGACAACATTTCACTGCAGCTTTTTTCTGCTATTTTTAAATGCTGCTCAGAGCAAGCCTTAAAATGATGCACCCATTATATTCAATGGGCCCCCCTGTGATTTGCTGCACTAACATCAACATTTTACGCTACTGGAGCAAAGCGCCACAATAGTATAAAAAATGTTGACGCTATTGTGCTAATGACCGCCATGGTGCGCCGTAATGTAAATACAACGCAGCCATGGTGGGCTCAAGAAAGTGGCCCATCATCCATGATGCGTGCCTTTCTTGTAAATATGCCCCTAGGTGTGGGTAATCTGTCGGTACCCGCCTGGGCCTTGAGCTTAGATGGCTGTTGCACTAAGACTCTGGCGGCCTCCGATACAGGCAGGTGCCTGACAATTCCGAAGGATTATGACAGACTCTATAGGAGGTAAGGTTAGCAGTGAAGGAAAGGATTCAGTCATGTGTCAGGTTGGCGGGGCTGGGGCAGGCAGTCTCGCCCAGGTTAGAAGCTCTAGAATGGAGTATTTTGAAAGAAGTGTTGCTGGTTTTGGGTTGAACCAGTTGCTCGCCAGGTTTGCAGGGGAGGGACTAAGGGCCAGATGTAGCAAGATACGATTTTGCGAATCGGAATTTGCGAGTCGGTGTGACTTGCAATTTCAGATTCGCAAAATCGTATGCAGAATGGTGTCTCAGACACCTTCTGCGAATCGCAAGGGGGTCGCAAAGACCCACCTCATTAATATCAATGAGGTGGGTCGCAATTTGCGACCCCCTTGCGATTCCCTGCACTCACAGGGATGGTGGCCTGCTGGAGACAGCAGACCACTGTGTCTGTGACTGCTTTTTCAATAAAGCAGTTTTTTTTTTTGGTATTGCAGCTCTTTTCCCTTAAAGGAAAATGAGTTGCAATACAAAATAAAAAATGAAACCATTTGGTTTCATTTTTTCAGAGTAGGCAGTGGTCCATTGGACCACTGCCTTCTCTGAAAAAACATTTTGTGTGACATTCACCAAGGGGAAGGGTTCCCATGGGGACCCCTTCCCTTTTGCGAATGAATTAGCACCCACTTCACGTGGGTGCTAACTGCAAATTGCTTTGCGACCGCTTTCGCGGTCACAAAGCAATTCTGCATCGCGGTGCGAGTCACAAATAGAAAGGGAACACCCCTTCCTTTTTGTGAGTCGCATTCCCATTTTGCGAGTCGGTACCGACTCACAAAATGGAAATGTGCATTGCGATGCCCGTTTTGCATGGCGCAAACTGCGAAAATCGCAGTTTGCGCCATGGAAAACGGTTTGTACATCTGGCCCTAAGTCACTTGCATGCTTGGTCAGCGGGACTGTGGTTGAGTCGACCACGTCAGGATAGCAGGGTTGGGGCAAAGTCAGTTGCACGAATTGCCAGGAAAGTAGGGCTGGCATAAAGTCGGGCACAGATCAGGAAAGCAGGGCTGGGGCAGAGCCTGCTGGTTGCATTGAAGCATGCGCATAAGAGGAACGCAGGGCTGGGGCAGAGTCAGGTGCTTGTCAGGGGTAGCCTGACATTCTGCGTCAAGGAGCTGTCAGTGCACCTGCGGAATTCTCGGCCAGTCCAGGCTTCAGTCCGCTTCTTCCGTCCTCTCATCAGCCTCCGGGCCCCGGGGAGCAGCGCTTCCCGAGCCTGCCGGAGAATGTTTAAAATTCATCACCAGCTGCGCCTCCGGGGCTGGCTCCTTCTTTTCTTGTTTTGTATCGAGCACTAAGTAGGTCAATTCGATTCTCCTGCAGCCGCCTTCCAAGGGAGGGGGAAGACTCCAAAACCTGGGGCAGACGGAGAATGCAGCAACAGTAAGCCTGCCCTCAAAGTGTGCACACGAGTGCTGCAGAGGCAATGCAGAGGGAGGACTGCTGCAGGGGCAATGGGCTCTCAAAGCCCTCTGAGGGCTACTGAAGGGGCAACGGGCTCTCATAGTCTGCTGCAGGGGCAATGGGCTCTCACAGCCCTCTGAGGGCTACAGAAGGGGCAATGGGCTCTCGGAGCCTGCAGAGGACTGCTGCAGGGGCAATGGGCTCTCACAGTCTGCTGCAGGGGCAATGGGCTCTCACAGTCTGCAGAGGACTGCTGCAGGGGCAGTGGGCTCTCACAGCCCTCTGAGGGCTACTGAAGGGGCAACGGGCTCTCACAGTCTGCTGCAGGGGCAATGGGCTCTCACAGCCCTCTGAGGGCTACTGAAGGGGAAATGGGCTCTCACAGTCTGCTGCAGGGGCAATGGGCTCTCACAGCCCTCTGAGGTCTACTGCAGGGGCAATGGGCTCTCACAGCCCTCTGAGGGCTACTGAAGGGGCAACGGGCTCTCACAGTCTGCTGCAGGGGCAATGGGCTTTCACAGTCTGCAGAGGACTGCTGCAGGGGCAATGGGCTCTCACAGTCTGCAGAGGACTGCTGCAGGAGCAATGGGCTCTCACAGTCTGCTGCAGGGGCAATGGGCTCTCACAGCCCTCTGAGGGCTACTGAAGGGGCAACGGGCTCTCACAGTCTGCTGCAGGGGCAATGGGCTCTCACGGCCCTCTGAGGGCTACTGAAGGGGAAATGGGCTCTCACAGTCTGCTGCAGGGGCAATGGGCTCTCACAGCCCTCTGAGGTCTACTGCAGGGGCAATGGGCTCTCACAGCCCTCTGAGGGCTACTGAAGGGGCAACAGGCTCTCACAGTCTGCTGCAGGGGCAATGGGCTCTCACAGTCTGCAGAGGACTGCTGCAGGGGCAATGGGCTCTCACAGTCTGCAGAGGACTGCTGCAGGAGCAATGGGCTCTCACAGTCTGCTGCAGGGGCAATGGGCTCTCACAGTCTGCAGAGGACTGCTGCAGGGGCAATGGGCTCTCACAGTCTGCAGAGGACTGCTGCAGGGGCAATGGGCTCTCACAGCCCTCTGAGGGCTACTGAAGGGGCAACAGGCTCTCACAGTCTGCTGCAGGGGCAATGGGCTGTCACAGTCTGCAGAGGACTGCTGCAGGGGCTGTGTGCTCTCACAGTCTGCTGCAGGGGCAACGGGCTCTCACAGTCTGCAGAGGACTGCTGCAGGGACAGTGGGCTCTCACAGTCTGCAGAGGACTGCTTCCGTTGCATTGAGCTCTTAGGGTCTGCAGGGGACAGCTGCAGTAGCAATGGGCTCTCACATCCTGCTGATGGCTACTGAAAGGGCAATGTGCTCTACCAGTCTGTGGAGGAATGTGCTACAGGGGCAATGGGCTCTTATAATGGCCTCTTACAGTCTGCAGAGGGCAATGGTCTCACACAGCCTGCTGAGGGCTCCTGAAGAGGCAATGGGCTTTCACAGTCTGCAGAGGACTGCTGCAGAGGGCAATGGCCTCTTACAGCCTGCTGAGAGCCACTGAAGGGGCAGTGGGCTTTCACAGTCTGCAGACGACAGCAGCAGAGGGCAATGTGCTCTCATAGTCTACAGAGGACTGTTGCAGAGGTAAAGTGCTCTCAGAGTCTGGAGGGCGCTGCTGCTGGGGACTATGCGCTTGCATAGCCTGCTGAGGACTGCTTCAGGGGGCATGGCAATGAGATCTCACAGCCTGCAGAGGGCTACTGCAAGAGCAATGGGCTCTCACAGTCTGCAGACGTCTGCTGCAGAGGGCAATGTGCTATCACAGTCTGCAGGGAGCTGCTACTGCGGACAATGGGCTCTCACCATCTGCTGAGTACTGCTGCAGAGGTAATGTGCCCTCCCAGCATGTTGAAGAATGCAGCAGGGACAATGGCCTTTCACACTCTGCAGAGGGCTGCTGAAGGGGGCAGTGTGCTCTCGCAGCATACTGAGGACTGTTGTATGGGCAGTGGGCTCTCACAGTCTGCAGTGGGCTCCTGATGGGGACTGTGTGCTCTCACATCCTGTTGAGGACTGCTGCAAAGGGCATGAGCTCTCAGTCTTCAGAGGACTGCTGTTGGGAACAATGTACTCCCACAATCTGCAGGGGGCTGCTGCTGGGGGCAATATGCTGTCACCATCTGCTGAAGACTGCTGCAGAGGCAATTTGCTCTTACAGCATGTTGAGGACTGCGGCAGGGGCATTGGGCTCCCAGTCTGCTAAGTGCTGCAGGGGCAATGGACTCTCGCAGTCTGCTGAGGACTGCTACTGGGAGCAAATTGCTGTCATAGCATGCTAAGGACTGCTTCAGAGGCAATGGGCTCTCACAGTCTACAGGACTGCTGCAGGGTGCAATGTGCTGTCACAGCACGCAGAGAACTGCTGTTGGAGCGATGGAATCTCACAGTCTGCAGAAAACAGCTGCTGGGGCAATGTGCTGTCACCATCTGCTGAAGACTGCTGCAGAGGCAATTTGCTCTTACAGCATGTTGGGAACTGCTGCAGGGGCAATGGGCTCTCAGTCTGCAGAGGACTGATATAGGGGCATTGGGCTCTCACAGCATGCTAAGTGCTGCAGGGGCAATGGACTCTCATAGTGTGCGGAGGACTGCTACAGGGAGCAATGTGCTGTCATAGCATGCTGAGGACTGCTTCAGAGGCAATGGGCTCTCAGTCTGCAGGACTGCTGCAGGGGGCAATATGCTCTCACAGCATGCAGAGAACTGCTGTTGGAGTGATGGAATCTCACAGTCTGCAGAGAACAGCTGCTGGGGCAATGTGCTGTCACCACCTGCAGAGGACTGCTGCACAGGCTATGAGGTTTCACAGCATGTTGAGGACTGCTGCAGGGGCAATGGGTTATCACAGTCTGCAGGGAACTGCTGCAGGGGCAATGTGCTTTCACATCTGGCCGAGGACTACTGCAGGGGCAATGTGCTCTCAGTGTTTTTGAAGGACTGCTGCAGAGGCAATGTGCTCTCACAGCATGTTGAGGACTGCTGCGAGGCAATGGGCTTTCACAGTCTGCAAGGGGCTGCTACTGGGGGCAATGTGCTCTCACCATCTGCAGAGGACTGCTGCAGAGACAATGTGCCCTCACAGGATGTTGAGGACTACTGCTGGGGCAATGGGCTTTCACAGTCTGCAAGAGGCTGCTACTTGGGGCAATGTGCTCTCACCATCTGCAGAGGACTGCTGCAGAGGCAATGTGCTCTCACAGCATGTTGAGGACTGCTGCGGGGGCATGGACTTTCACAGTCTGCAGGGGACTGCTACTGGGAGCCATTTGCTGTCATAGGATGCTGAGGACTGCTTCAGAGGCAATGGGCTCTCACAGTCGGCAGGACCGCTGCAGGGGGCAATATGCTCTCACAGCATGGAACTGCTTCTGGATCAATGGAATCTCACAGTCAACAGGTACTCGGACAATGTGCTCTCACCACCTGTGGAGGACTGCTGCAGAGGCAATGAGCTCTCACAGCATGTTGAGGACTGCTGCGGGGACTTGGATTCTCACAGTCTCAAGGGGCAATGTGCGTTCACATCCGGCAGAGGACTGCTGCAGAAGCAATGTGCTCTCACAGCATGTTAAGGACTGCTGCGGGGCAATGGGCTTTCAAAGTCTGCAAGGGGATGTTACTAGGGGTAATGTGCTCTCACCATCTGCGGAGGACTGCTGCAGAGGCAATGTGCTCTCACATCATGTTGAGGATTACCGCATGGGCAATGTGCTCTGTGTTTTCGGAGGACTGCTAGTATAACGTGCTCTGACAGTCAGCAGAGGGCTGTCATGGGGAGCACAAGTGCTCCCACAGTCTGTGAAGACCACTGCATGTACCACTATGCACTCACCGCTCGTAAAGACTGCAGAAGGTGGCAATGTGCTCTCACTGCATGTAATGTGCTTTTACGGACTGCAAAATTCTGGTATTGGGATAATGAAGTTTTGGACTTCCTCAGACAGTCCAAGGCAGAAAGACAAAATCGGTTCTGCCTCAAAATCCTCAACTTTAAATTCCGAGAAACAAATACCATTCCCTTATTTTCTTAAATTCTCTCACTTTCATTTTTTTATTTTATTCTTGTTTCCCATGTTACCTTCTCCTTGTTTTCTTTCTCTCGTCAGCCACTTTCTCTCGTCCTTTCTTTTCCTTCTACCATCATTCTTTTCCAGAACTTCTGTCCTCCATTACTTCTCTTTCCTTTACCGCCAATACATGTTTCCTTCTCTTCCCATTCATCAGTTAACTTCCCCCCAAAACATTTCCCCTTTATTCTTTACTTCCGTTCCCTATTTTCATTTTAAAAAAATTTCTTTAATTTCTCCTTTATTCACTGTTTTTCGCCTTTCCCTCACTTCTCTTTTTCTGCCCTCCACCAATTTCCTTCCTTTCATGATTTTCCCTCCTTCCCCTGGCCTCTTCCACTCGCTTGGCCCATCCGCCCTACATTTCACCTTCTCTTCCTCCCCTTTTCTTTCAGTCTCTCCTTCCTTACCACCTTCTCTCAATTCCTTTTTTCCACCCACCCTTCTTTCTTCTTTTCATCTCTTGCTATCACCTTCCCTTCTAACGCCCTCCTTTCTTTTTTTCCTTCCTTCCATCACTTCCTCCCACCATTCCTTCCTCTTTCACTCTGTTCCTTCCACCTTTTTATGGGTGAGCGCAAAGCGCTCCGTCCATTCTGTAATATCCCTTTGGGCTTCAAACCACGCCCAGGTCACGTAAGTCACTTTCATTGGTTTGTGGGCTTGCCTTTTAAAATCCGCTGCTTTCATTTGTGAAAGGCATGCATACGTCATGCCTTTTCCGGTGTTTAGTCCTCCTACACAGCACCGGTAAACTACTGAAAACATACGAGGCTCGATGTTTTCAGCATGGTGTCCAGACTACTTCATCTGTTTATTTTCCACGCAGCGCGATCGTGCTGCATTTTACATAGTGCGATCAAGCTGCATTTTTTTTTATTTACAACGCTAATAGCTCTAACTCGAGCAAATGCGAGACCCGTTACATTGAAAATGCTTCTTTATACTTTGCCCCCTCCTCCAAGTTATTTTGTTTTTCACAATTTCTGATACATTTGACCATAGGCGCCTGTTCTGAATTTTAACTCTATAATTTATTCTTTTTTTATTGATTCACCAAATACAGTGAAAATGGTGGGTCAAATGTACAATGGCTCATTCTTAGAATGTCATGGTAAATTTTTTGCTTCGTTATATTCATAAAATGACACCATATTATTGAAAATATTCAGGTTTTCCATGCACATCAGACCATAATAAGCGTTTTAAAAATAAATAAAATAAAATAAAAATACAAAATTAAAAACACAGCTATTAACAACCCAAGAAAGAGGACTCCAATAACCAACACGTTATTTGGCGACATTCGTAAATCAGTGCAATAGTACTCTCGGACGTCGTCGGGTGACAGTCTCAAATTCCATCAACAAAGCGGAAATCAGAGTTTTTGATTTCAGAAATACCACCAGGGCATGCGGAATCTTCTGCCAAATATACTGTCCATGAAAAAAAAAATGCTTCTTTATGTTTTTTTCCTTCGCATGCCCAATCGGTAATTGCATCGACATTGTTGTGCGCCAAAAAAATAAATAAAGCCCGAAGAGTGTCCAAAAAGTCCTTCCCACGCCTTCCCACCCCAAAAATACTGATATATATACATTTATATCTATATAACATGTAGAACAGAGAACAGCCACATGTTTCAACAGCCTTGTGTTCCGAAAATCTCGCTCCATTGACTGTCATGAAAAATAAATCTAGGGTCAACCCCCTTCAGATGCAAATATGAGACATCAGACGAGCATATATCATTTATAACAAAGATTTGGGTATAAAAATACAAATATGAGGAGTTCTGTTAAAAAGGAGCGTGCCATGGTGCGGATGACCATTGGGCACCATTCTTGGCACCAAGACCGGAAGCTCATGCAAAAAAGATGGAGCAAATAATGTCATTTATTATCATTTTTCTTTTTTTTGCGTTTTTTGTAGGTTTTTTTGGGTGACAGCAAAAGGAACCACTGTCTTGAAAGTCCTCCTTCCCATCGTCGCTGCTGGCTTTCTGTCTTTAAATGTTACCCCCCCCCTTTTTTTTTTTTTTTTTTTGCTTCCGATCTGCTGGTATGTTGCTAAGTGAGGGCAGTGGGAGATTTGAAAATGGCGGCGTGGTTTCGGGTTGGTAGGTCTTGTCCAATGACACATGGATGGAGCGTAGATAAACCTTCGATCACGGACAATGGTGTATCTATATACATACATATATAGATAGAGCTATAGGTACATTCCACGACTATATACTAGTACATGACTAGATTCATATAGATGAGATGATAAAGTGCAATGCTAAACAAAACCGCCCCCTAGTGGGGACGCTAATGGTTCTATCAATGTGGAGTGAAAAATCTTCAGCTCACAGATAAACAGCACCTTAACTTGGGTTTCAACCACCTGTCGTGGGGGCTGTGGGGCTTCTGAAGCCCCCCGACGAGGTGCAAGGCTTGGGGAAGGCTAAATTCCCCCACCAAAAAAAACCTACATATTGAGTTCAGCGTGGTGCGAAAAATACAGGCCCTTTTTGCAGAAAGAAGAAGCCTCAGAAATGGGGGGTGGGAGGGCACAGCAGGGGGTGGCAGTCTCTGGGTGGCCCGAGGGTGGAGCAATGGCAGTGGTGGGTGTGGTTCTGAAATGGACAGCCCCTATAGAGATGGATGTGTTCTAAAATGGACCGTTCGCAAACAGTTGGCTATGTTCTGAAATGGACAGACCGTAAAGGGCTGGCCATGTTCTGAAATGTAGTATTCGCAAACAGCTGAGTTTGTGCAGAAATTGAAAGACTGTAAAGCACTGGGTATGTTCTGAAAAGGACAGTTTGCGAAACAGCTAGGTATGTGATGAAATGGGCAGTTTGTAAAGGGCTGGGTATATTCTGAAATAGACAGTTCCTATAGACCTGGTTAAGTTCTGAAATGGGCAGTTTGTAAAGTGCTGGGTATGCTCTGAAATGGACAGTTTGTAAAGTGCTGGGTGTGCTCTGAAATGGACAGTTCCTACACAGCTGGATATGTTCTACAATTGACAGTTCTTAAAGTGCTGGCTACATTCTGAAATGGACAGTTCCTATAGAGCTGGGAATGTACTGAAATGAGTGGTTTAAAAAGAGCTAAGTAGGGGTGTAAATGGCCAGCTCCTGCAGAGCTGTGCATGTTCTACACTGGACAGCTTCTATAGAGCTGTGTGTGTTCTCCAATGGAAAGTTCCTGCAGAGCGCTGGGTGTTCTCCAATGGACAGCTCCTGCAGAGCTCACCATGGTGCTGAACTTGACGTGCCCATTGAGAAAGACATGGTGCGGAGTTAGGCGGCTCCTAAAGAGCGAGGTGTGGTTTTGAAAATATCAGCTCTTGTACAACTAATTATGTGCTGAAATGGAAGGCCCTTCAATGAAAAACATTGGTTGATATGCGGAGGCCTTATAGATAAAGGTGTATACTGAATGCCGGCTCCTATGGAACTGGATGACGTTCTGGGATGGGCAGCTGACAAGATGATAAAATGTACTATTCACATAGGTGGTTATTGTGTTAAAATGGCCATGAGTTTGAGAAGTCCTCCTCCTAAAGCTTCTACGACATTAAAATGGTCCTCCCTAGAAAGACCATGCTCAAACAGCTAAACCCTAGAGAACTCAGTATGATGTGATTGACAGGTCCTATTGGCTGAGGGGAGCCCTAATATCTGTTTTCACCTACAGAGTTTCCCCAAAATAGACATCCTAGGTAGAGCGGCTCTGAAGAGTATAGTGGCCCGTAATGGGGCGGTTGGCCGATATGTCCATCTTTTATGGACACGGGTGATGCAGCAGTAAGCACTTCACCCAGAGGTAAGGATAAGCAGAAATGGCTGCCTCTAGGGAATGGGTGGAAAAACCATCAACAACACTTGTATAATCAATACATCTATGCTACCCCCTGAGGTAGAGACAATGTGACCCATGGAACAGCTCTTTTTTCAAGCAGAGAAAAGATCCAGTGGGTTTAGTGCTGAAATAGACAGATACCTTGCTGACTGTCCTGCATCTATAAAGCCCCTCTGGGTCTAGAGCTGAAGATGGCAATTGCTATGCGCTGTTATTGCAGTGGAAGGCTCCCCTATGGCTCTCCTAAGAAGCAGGTGCTAAAATGAACCACCTTCAAGCAGCTGGTCCTGCAGAGGATAGCCCCATGTGTGCTTGTACTGAAGTACATAGCTGCCATGCGCCTGGGTGTTGACAAGGACCTCTACCAGAGCCTTGTGCTGAAATAAACAGTCCCACATGGCTGTTTCTGCACAGAATTTCTGCAATGGGTCTCATAGTTAAGCGCATGGCTACTCTATGGCCAGAAAGCTCGTGCAGGGATCGTGCTCAGAAAGATCGCTAATAAGGAGCACGTACTAAATGGATAGTTCCCCAGGAGGCTTGTGCAGCGGCAAAAGGACAGTGCCCACTTTGCTGGTGCTGAAGTGGACAGCTCACATGTGGTTGGTTCTAAACCAGATACTTCGAGTGAACAAGGAAGTGGTGTGAGCAGCTCGGTGTTGATGCTAAAATTGACAGCACCCCACAAGAAGGTGCTAAAGTTAATTGGTTCCATGCTATGGTCCTGCACAGGATATCACCAATTGTTATAGGGCTGAAGGGGCTGGTTGCTATGCAGCTCGTGTTGACATGCTGAAGTGGCAGCTGCTAAGGATCATGCACTAAAGAGGACAGCTCCCATTTGGCTGGCCTGGAAGATGGCAGCTCCCCAGAGCCTGGTACTAAAGGTGACAGTTCCCCTGGGCCTGGTACTAAAGATGACAGCTCACCTGAGTATGGCACTCGAGGTATTAGCTCCCCCCCACACCTGGTGCTAAAGGTTACAGCTCTTCTGTGCCTGGTACTAAAGGCGACCGCTAACCTGAGCCTCGTACTCAAAGTGACATCTCCCCTTGGGTCTGGTACTCAAGGTGACAGCTCCCCTTGGGTCTGGTACTCAAGGTGACAGCTCCCCTTGGGTCTGGTACTCAAGGTGACAGCTCCCCTTGGGTCTGGTACTCAAGGTAGGTGATAGCTCCCCTGGGCCTGGTAGTAAAGGTGACACCTCCCCTGGGCCTAGTACTCAAGGCGACGCTCCCCTTGGGCTGGAACTAAAGGTAGGTGATAGCTTCCCCGGGGCCTGGTACTAAAGGGGACACCTCCCCCGGGCCTGGTACTAAAGGTGACACCTCCCTTTCATTCCGTACAAAAGGTAGGTGTTAGCTGTGCTGGGCCTGGTACGTAACGTGACAGCTTCCATTGGGCTGGTACTAAAGATAGGTGATTGCTCCCCTGGGTCTGCAACTAAAGGTGACAGCTCTCCTAGGATTGGTACTAAAGGTAGGTGACAGCTCCCCAGGGCCTGGTGCTAAAGGGAACAGCTCCCATTGTGCTGGAACTCAAGGCGAGAGCTCCCCTAGGCTTGTACTCAAGGTGACAGCTCCCCTGGGCCTGGTACTAAAAGTGAAAGCTCCCCTGGGTCTTGTACTAAAGGTAGGTGACATCTCCTCTTGGGCTGGTACTAAAGGTGAGAACTCCCCTTGGGCTGGTACTAAAGATAGGTGACAGCTCCACAGGGCCTGGTACTAAAGGGAAGAGACAGCTCCACCGTGGCCTGGTACTACAGGTGGCAGCTCCCCTGGGCTCGGTAACAAAGGTGGCAGCTCCCCTGGGCCTGGTAACAAAGGTAAGAAAGGTGACGGCTCCCCTGGGCCTGGTACTAAAGGTGGCAGCTCCCCTGGGCCTGGTAACAAAGGTAAGCAAGGTGACGGCTCCCCTGGGCATGGTAACAAAGGTGGCAGCTCCCCTGGGCCTGGGTTGGGTACTAAAGTGGATGCTTCCTGGTGAAGGTGGGGGATGGTGGACAGTGCCAGCAGCTGGTGCTGAAATGGACAGCTCAAATGAAGCAGGTGCTGACGTAGGCCGCGCCCCTGGGGCTGGTGCTAAAGTGAACCGCTCCCATGGGCTGCTGCTGAAATGAACGCGTACCCGCGCGGAGGGTGGCGCGCACCGCCCCCGCGGTACCGGAGGATGGGGCTGAAATGGACAGCTCGGCAAGGACGTGCCCTGGCCGCGCCTCTGCTGGACGGGACGCCGGACAGGTGGCGGGCGGCGCCATCAATGGAGACCGTCCATCGGCTTGGGTCCTGGTGTTTGAGATTCGCCAGCAGCCTCAATGCCTTCCCCTTCTCTCATCGCTGTGTCCACAATCCACAAACATGCACAGCCAAAAGTGCTTTAAAAATCAGAGGAAACTGTCTGCAGATCTCGTGTGCAGCCTCCGGCTCTGCGCCTTACACCCCGGAAGACGACTTGTCCGCCATCCCTTTCAGCACCTCGTCTATTCGGTCGTCCTCGATGACCACTGCGGAGGGAAGAGGAGAGACGGAGCTAGGGTCAGAATGTGCAAAGATGCAGGCGGTGGGAAATATACTACACAGGCAGAGCTCCCTCCTCCCCTCCCCGTAATTCAATCCATCAATGCATCCATTTGTATGTCTGCCCGTCTATCCATTTAAGTCTGTCCATCCATGCATCTGTCGATTCTTTCAACCATCTGTTGCTCCATCTGTCTGCCTTCTTGTCCATCTATCCAACCATCCATCCGGCTGCTTGTCCGTGCATCCATCCATCCCCCCCAAGTCAATCCATCAATGCATCCATTTGTATGTCTGCCCGTCTAGCCATTTAAGTCTGTCCATCCATGCATCTGTCGATTCTTTCAACCATCTGTTGGTCCATCTATCTGCCTTCTTGTCCATCTATCCATCCATCCATCCATCCATCCAGCTGCTCGTCCGTGCATCCATCCATCAGTTCATCCATCCATCCCTCCAGCCATCCGTCTGATTACTTCTCTATCCAGCCCGCCATCCATCCATCCATTCACCTGTGCATTCATTCATCTATCTAACCCTCCATCCACCCGTCTGCTCGTCCATCTGTCCATCTATACTTCTGACTGCTTGGCCGTCCCTCCAGCCATACGACTGCCCGAAGCCCATCTTTCCATCAATCAATCAATCAATCTGGCTGCTTGGCTTCTGTCCCCCACCAATTATTGTCTGTCTGTCCATCCACCTGTCAATCAGTCTATTTAGCCATCAGTCCATTCAACCTTCTTTCAGTCCATGCATCTGTCCATCCCTCCAATCATCAATCTTCCCATCCCACTAGCCATCTGTTTAAACCTTCATCTCTTCATCCATCTAACCCTTTCGTTTATTGATTCATCCACCCGTTCATTCATTCGTCCTCCTGTTTATCCATCCATATAATCATTCCTTCCATTCATCTCTCCATCCATACATCCATCCATCATCCGTTTGACCACACATCTATCCATCAGTCTGTCTGTCATCCATCGATCCCGAGAAGCACCCCCACGCCTACATATACAAAACAAAGATGTGCGTGTACATATACAACAGGTATACTAGCTGTGTTGTGTATCGAATGAGAGAATATTGATACGCAGTATCATTTATTTAAAGAATTTAAGAACTCCCTCATGTGTCAAACATTGTTTAAGGGAAAATGCAGAAGCCATTAATCGTGACAGGCAATGGGCACACGGATCACACTGCCCCCTGCGCACGCATTCTGCTCGCTTCGGACCCTGTTGTGATCTGTTTTACTAAATATTCCTCATATCTCCTTCAAGCACGTCTCACTGGAGCTGGGACTGTGTAGTCTGTGTGATATATTGTGGTCTACGTCAACAGGATGCTACCACGATAGGCATATATCACGATAGATTAATCTGGTAGGATATTGTGCAAAACTTGGATAGCTCAAGAGGTTGCGCTCACGATAGGTTTATATTGCAAAATATAGTAGGTTGATATCGCAAAAGATAGCACAATAATATTGCAATAAACAAATATCACAATATGTTCTATCTTAATAATGTGATATCACAGCAGGGGGCGTTGCTACAGCAACAGACTGACATCACAATAGACACAGATCTCAGTAAGGATGTATCACACCTGACTGTTTTCCTATTAAGTGGATATCGTGTCTCATGAGTGCTTCCTATCACAACAGTTCCAAACACAATCGGTTAGTTACGTGAAAGGTCGATTTTACTGCAGTTTGATATACCGGGCTCATATCGCAACAAGTTCATATCACAATGGATTCGACTATCATTATAGGATGATATAACAATATGTCACATCAGAATTTCAATGGTAAACACATGGCTGTGATAATTTGTTTACCATCGGTGGCTTTAAACCAACCCCCTGCCCCCACCCCACTTTGTCTATTGGTGGGAGTTGGGGGTCAGGTCGTCTTCCACAGCTCCCAGCAGCAATGAGGTACTCCCAGTACACCCCCTCCCCCCACCCAAACACACACACAGAACAAAAACGCATGACATAAGATGCGACTGAGCGCCTTCCCCTCCCCCACCCCACACACAGCCGGATCCCTGACAGGTCTCGGCTGTTGTGCGACTGGGGCAGGTGAGAGGGCTCTTCGGGGTGCGCGAGACGTGATTGTGTGCTCTGTCGTTCCCGGTGTAAAGCGCACCACTAATCCTCTGCGGGGCTCCTAAGCGCCTTATGCGGTATTATTCTACGATACCGTTTTTTTTTCACCAGGCACCCCCGATTTATCGACTCTGATTTTATCACCAGCCTTCATCCGTAGAAAAGTGTCTGACACCCCAACCGCACCCTCCCGTCTCAGGTTCTGTGCAAGGCTGGCAATTGTGATCACGAATGGTGCAAGCAATTTCTTTCAACTTCCCTC
Source organism: Pleurodeles waltl (assembly GCF_031143425.1). Taxonomy (NCBI): domain Eukaryota; kingdom Metazoa; phylum Chordata; class Amphibia; order Caudata; family Salamandridae; genus Pleurodeles; species Pleurodeles waltl. The sequence continues at coordinate 36,263,963 of NC_090450.1, forward strand.
TGTGTATATTAACCTCATCTTTAGGCCTGCGTGTTTATGTGAAGGTGTGTGTGTTCGTGTGCATTTCTTAATGAGGAGTGTGTGTATTTAAGACAGTGTAGCTACCCTTGTGTGGCAGCGTGGCCGTGCTCGTATATTTGTGTATAAGAATGTCTGGGTATGTGTGTGTCTGCGTATATACGTGTTTTGCATGGTTGTGTAACTGCAGTGGACCCGCTGTCTATGTATATGTGTATATATATAAATATATATGTATATATATATATATACACACACACATTTATTTTTGTCTGTGTGTATATATGTTTACGTGTGTGTCTCTGTATTCACGTGTAGGCTCTGCAGTGAGTTTATCACAGCATTGCCGTGTGGATGTGTACTTAGTCACGGATGCGAGTCTGTGCAAGCATGTGTGTGCGCCGTGGTGAGGCCGTGTCCCTGCGAGCATGTGTGGGTGTGTCAGCGCAAGTATGTGTGCGTAAGTGCCTTTGTGAGGGTGGCTGCTAAGTGTATGTGCCTTTGTGAGGGCGTGTCTGTACAAATATGTGTGTGTGTAAGTGCCTTTGTGAGGGTGTGTCTGTGCAAGTGTGTGTGTATCTGCCTCTGTGAGGGTGAGCCTGTGCAAGTGTGTGTGTGGGTATCTGCCTCTGTGAGGAGGTGCCTGTGTAAATGCGTGTGTGTATCTGCTTTTGTGAGGGTGTGTCTATGTGAGTATGTGTGTGTGCGCGCGCCTTTGTGAGGGTGTGTCCGAGTATACGCACATTCATGTATACATTTGTGCATGCGTTTTTTGGTGTGTGCGTGAGTTGCCAATTAAAACAAATTGTCAACAAAGAGACAGTCCAGTGCCTAGATGCCAGAGAGCGCTATAACGGCTTACAGTGGGGCAGCTGTAAGAGGCTTATTTTACAAATAAACCACTCCGAATACGCACCTGAGAATAATTAACTGTACGAGTTTCTATGTGTGTATCTACTGAGCTATAAATGCACCTGAATGTGTCAATAAATACACGTTATCACCCGTTAGATGTCGTTTATCTATTCTCCCACACCCTTCATTGTGATACTGTTGTCTATTTATCAATCTTCCTTGGCCACTAGGTGCCTCTGTCCAGTGGCTCGTCCACCCATCTCTCGTTCCCCCAACCCATCAAGCCTCTTCACTTAGCCAATCCCCCGTGCATTCACCCATCTATCCAGGAGTCCACCGACCTCTCTGTTCATATATCGATCTCTCCAGCCATCCAGAACTCTCTATTCCCCATTGTTTTAGCGCCTCTCTTCCGTGTTATTATACCCGGTGCGCTACACCGCTCGCACCTACTGGCCACACTCATAAACTAGATAATGTGTGCCTTACGTGAACTCGCACATATGAGACGGTTCTAGAAGACATGCGGGCTCGAGACCCCTGCCACTGCACGAGACATCTAGAGCCCAGGAGTGGGGAACCCCCGAATTCCTTTGGGGGGACAGCTCTGTGATCTCTTCTCCCCCCGTAAGCAGGCGCTGCTGCATTGCACACACCCTGCAGAGGACCAGAAGTCCAGATGCCCTACGGGAGATTCCAGCATCTTCCAGCCCAGGACAGCTGCTAGGAGGGAGGGACGCTAGCACCTTCAAGCCCAGGACAGCTGCTAGGATGCAGGTACATCAGCATCTCCCACCCCAGGACGGCTGCTAGGGTGCCGGGACATCGGCATCTTCCAACCCAGGACGGCTGCTAGGGATCCGGGACATCGGCACCTTCCAACCCAGGACGGCTGCTATGGTGCCGGGACATCGGCATCTTCCAACCCAGGACGGCTGCTAGGGATCCGGGACATCGGCACCTTCCAACCCAGGACGGCTGCTAGGGTGCCGCGACACCAGCCACTTTCAGCCCGGAGCGGATGCTGGGATGCAGGGACACTAGCATCTTCTAGCCCAGGATGGCTGCTAGGACGCACGGACACCAGAATCTTTCAACCAGGACAGCTGCTAGAATGCCGGGATACCAGTATTCTCCTGCCCAGGACGACTGCTAGGATGCTGAAACTCCGGCATCTTCCAGCCCAGGACGGCTGCTGGGATGCAGGGACATCAGTATCTTCTAGCCTAGAACGGCTGCTAGGATGCAGGAACACTCAAATATTCTAGCCCAGGATGGCTGCTATGGCGCAGGGACACCAGAATCTTCCAACCCAGGACAGCTGCTAGAATGCCGGGCCATCAGTATCCTCTAGCCCAGGGCGGCTGCTAGGATGCAGAGACACCGGCATCTTCCAGCCCTGGACGGCTGCTAGGATGCGGGACATTATCATCTTCTAGCCCAGGACGGCAGCTAGGATGCAAGGACACCGGCATCTTCTAGCCCAGGACGGCTGCTAGGATGCAGGAACACCGGTATATTCTAGGCGAGGACGGCTGCTAGGGTGCAGGAACACCAGCATCTTCTATCCTAGGACGGCTGCTAGGATGCAGGGACTTCACATCTTCTAGCACAGGACGGCTGCTAGGAAGCAGGGATACCAGCATCGGATAGCTTAGGACGGCTGCTAGGATGCAGAAACACCAGCATCTTCTAGCCCAGGATGGCTGCTAGGAAGCAGGGTTATCAGCATCTTCCAGCCCCGGATGGCTGCAAGGATGCAGGGACACCAGCATCTTCTAACCCAAGACGGCTGCTAGGATGCATGGACCAGTATCTTCTAACCCAGGACGGCTGCTAGGATGCAGGGACAGCAGCATATTCTAACCCAGGACGGCTACTGGTTGCTGCTTGTGGACGCGTAAAGCCAGCTGGACAGAATGCTGCATGGACAGCTCGTATCCATCTCGTCTGAGACGCTGCCCTTCACGGATCTGTCACAGACCCAATGCCTTTGGGGTGGTTCTTACACATATATTAATTCATCCACTTTTTCCCTAAAGGTAAACACCAAACATCCCGGGTCTGGGGTATTTTAGTTGGACTAAAAATAAAGTCCCAAGATGGCACACCGCATAAGCTTCAGGAGCCCCGGAGAGTTCCCCGGCTGCTGCAAGGCGCGCACCTGCTCTGCGAACCCCTTTCACACGCACAGCAACTAAACCTAGCGCCTTACGCCCAGCTCCGAGGCGTCCTTACCTCTCTTGGCCCTCCCGATCTGACCCAGCTTGGGAGGCCGCTTTTGCTGGTTGCCCCCGAAGAAGGAGCTGGTGTCCTGCAGGCGGCAGCTGAAGGAGAGCTGCCCGTCACTGTCGGAGCCATAGCGCGCCATCTTCTCCTCGGAGTAGGGCAGGATCTCAGACATGGTGCCGGGGAGACGGGACAAGCCTGGGGTGGGAAAGCGTCCGATGCTCCGGCGGAGATGGGCAAGTGCGCGCAAGGTGGCCTCTTGCGCTCCGGGCTGGTGCCGTGCGTCCTCCTCCGAGGCTCCGCGCTGAGGATGGAGCGAGATGGAGCTGCGAGCCCTCTGCTGTCCCTGGCAGCCTTTGGAGCAGTCTGGGAGAGTCCTACATCATAAAAGAAACCCCAGGCGGAAGGATGAAGTCATCCATCCGGGGGCCGGCCGAGGAGGGTCCTCCTCCTCCTCCCAGCCTGGCACCAGGAGGCAGGTGTGGAATAGCAATGAGGTGCTGCTGCAGAGCTCGCAGCCGGGGAGGGGGGAGGCCCCGAGCACCAAAACACTCGTTATCTCCCTTTCTCCCCCCTTGCATCAGCCGCCCAGAGTTCAGCCTTTCTTGCTGAATGTGGTTTCCAAGCCCGTAGAATGCGCCCCTTTATTAAGCTTCGTTTCCCGGGCTCATTTGTGTTAAAGGTAATTGATTCTGTTCTCCCGGCGCGTGCTCTCCCTCCCCCTCCGCAGAGCGGAGCGCCATTCACAAATCCACCCCCCCTCCTCCTTCTCACCTTCCAGTCTCATTCACCTGTCACTGTTGTATTATGGATCACCCCGGCCTGGCCTGCGCTCCTTCAGTCTCTGCTTTCCCGCACTGCTGCAGGTTGCCCCCTCCCTTTGGTAGTGTGGGCGAGACTCCTGATCTACAGCCCCTCCGTGCCCCTGATGTATTACATCCGTGACGTCATCAGGCCTCTCACCCATGCGCCCAGGTCATCACTGCCTCAGTGTGTAATACACCATAAACAACAGAGTGACGTGGGGACATGGCATGTCTGTCTCAAAGCACCTACCCGTGCTGTGTCTTTAAAGATGGCGCACCTATTGGCATCTAGATGTTTATTTTGTGTACCTGTGTGTCTGTGGTGCCTGTATGTACTTTTGCAATTGTGTATATGTCCATATATGTTTATTCATGGGTCATGGTGTTTGTATGTACTGGCTGAATGTATGGTGTTTGTATGGTCTTCATGTAAGTGTGGTAACTGGTTTGTGGGCCACTGGGCAATCAGGGGGTCCTGGTCCCCAGTTTTGACAACTCAAGGCTTTCATCGCTGCCATCTTGGATTCCTCCACTGGTGGAGCTAAAGGTGAACGCCAAGTTCATCCCTTCAGCACTTGACCCTGAGGGTACTGAAGCAGGGAGGTCTACGAGTTACTCAGATAGGTTGGGTGGCCTCTGAGTGATGTGAATATTATTAAAAAGCATAGTCCAATCAGTACATGGTTTTATAAAGAAAAGTACTTAATTCTACACCCAGCTAATTCACTATATGTGAAAGGTGGCAGTATTTCTGAAAACTGGTAAAACAGGAGGTGCGGGCAGGAGGCTGCTGATTGCAAGTGGGGGAGAGCCAACCCTTTGCCTTCTCCCACCGCACAGACCTGTATAAGCCACTCTTCCCTGTGAAGATCTACCTCGTAATTCTTTAGTCTTTGGAAAGCAATGATTGCAGGTCACTGGTACCCAACCTTGCCCGATTCTCACTTTGAGCTACACACTTGGTCCCCCGTAGTCTGTGTGTGTGCATGCGTACTTCATCAACAGCACGTAGCGGATAGTGTGGTCACCCTTAGGGGCAGAAAGGTTGCGCTATCACTGGCACATGGAGGTGTGATCACCACAACCCTCTCCTCTCAAAGGGTCCAGGATGCCCTTCTTCTTCCCCTGGATCCCTGGATCCCTTACCCCCAGAATGAATAGAGACTCCATCTTGGTACAGGTCCCACTGGCTCAGGGTTTGTGTGGGTAAGCGGGTGTCCTCAGATGCATTCTGGTTTCTATGCACCAGGATACCTGGGCCCAGCTGTGAGGGCCCAGAGGGCACACAAGTTCATAGGGGCAAGATGAATGGTGTAAACCAAATGGGCCTGATCGGTGCTTTGGGTTTAGGTCCTGGAGCCCACCTAGGTCTGTCAGTATTTTCCTGTACCCAGGGTACAAGCTGGGGGTACATGCCGGTGGACAGGGTCCACCCACTATTTCCACCCTGCTAAGAAGTTGGGCCACAGTAAAATATTGTGAATTTGTCCCGGTGCAGAGGGCCCCTTTTAGGAGCGCCTGCATACACTTTAGGCAGCTCCTGCACGTTGTATGCTTTCCTTCATTCTGAGCAGCAACCTGCAGGACGAGGAAGGGGTTTCTTAGTTTAAATTCCTGCTCACCCAGGACAAAAGCCAAAATTAAGGGGTCACCAGGCCTCCTTTTGCTTCCATATCCTCGTTGGAAGCTGGCTGGAGCCTCACACCTTGCTGCAATGGAGGAAACACTCTTCACATTTACTTAGGAGAGACATGGTTTACACTTTATCCAGTCCTTGTATATAAGATAAATGCATGTACTGTAAGAATGTCTGATGTGTTGGTCTGTCCCAGTATTTACAGAAATAACATTTTAAATACCACTTTTTTGCTTTATTTCTTTTTTCAGGGCTACACAGGTTCGAACTAGGAACCCAAAGCAGCCCTGGCAAATTTTATCAGACCAGACCTCACAGGGTGCATAGCAAGGGATCCTGACCACTACAGTGAGACACAGTAACAAAAGGATCTCTGCGACTAAAGCAGTATCCCACTGAGCTATGCACAGAAAATACTGTTCTGTGATCTGTATAGAACAGGTCTTTGCTGCAGATACATTAACCCTTTGTGCTACCTCAGATGAGTTAAAACTCCCACTTGAAAGAAACTCCAATCACTCTGCAGTAGGTTCATTAATCACTAGAGTTATCTTGGCGCTTTTATTATTGTCTGAAAACTGTTAAATATACAAGGAACTCTGCATTGCTTTTAAAACTGCTGTACTGCAACAAAACCACCCCCAGTAACAAAAGCCACACTCACCCTTCCAGCCTCCCAGAGAAACGCCCGACGCCTGGTACAGCCTTGGCGCTACTCACTCCAATTCAGGGTGTCAGAATGTTTTACATCATACGTAAACATTATACATTAACAATCAACTATATGAGTGTAAATCAATGTAACAGGTGTTACATATTACAGTGAAGGTTACAATGTGTAGGAGACACATGTCCTTCATAGCTCCCTGTGCTATATTAGAAGATTACAAGTTGTGAACTGCAAGTTACAAAATAATCCTTGTGTTAAAAGAAGTACCCCCACACCTACCTACATAAAATAAAAATCTGGCATCTGCCTGTTACATGATAAGCTTTGCAGGAGACATATTATCCCCCATGTTGGTTAGATTCAAAACTTAGACTAGACAAAACACACATCCCTTGAACGAATTCGTTAACTTCCTGAATTATTTTACCATTATTATTATCCCCTGAGATTTAATGGGCACACAGAGATCTCTGTACGAGGGGCCTTAACCTCATAACATATTTTAAAATGCAGACTTTGCAACCAATTATACAGAAATGACTTACTGCCACATTTGTCCTTGCTGTCAATTACTTTGTGGCAGAGTTTTTATAAAATAAATGAATAAGTTGAGGCCCAGATTTTGTGTCGGGTTGGGTAACTTTTTTGGCACAACCTCAATGCAAAATCTCACTTGTTGAATTTTGGAAGCACTCAAATATAGCCGTGACAGAACTGCTAAACATATGTCTGAGGTGTTATGATTTGATGCCACTTCCTGAGAGGTCATCAGTTGGAATGCCAAGTGTGATGTCACGCGCAGTGACGTCGTGTGACATGATGTCACTTGCATACTGCCTAACTTGGTTTGTATGACCACTTTGTTTTTTAGGACTTGTGCCCTGTCTGTACCCCAGTCATTTGAGGGGGCACTTATCAAAGTGGGTGTTGCTGGGGAAAGGGAAAGACTGAGTATATCTCAGACCAAAAGTGGAGGCAAACAAGGCACACAAATTGGGGCTTTCAGGTAAAGGGTAGAGCTTATTATAGCAGGGTCATCTTAGTTTGTGGGACCCGGTCAAGACAAGTTAGGGAGCCTCTACTCAGAACAAAATTTAGTTTTATTATGCATTTCTTGCTAATTCAAACCTGCATAATGCCAAGCAGTACTAAATTATATGTCATACTTTAACACAGCCACATAAAAAAGTTGAAATATGTCTTGCTCGTGAACCCAAAGATCCTTAAAATGATACAGGGTAGAGAAATAGCACTCGTAGAGGTAGGCAGGTAGGGAGAGAGGGTTAGATAGAAAAATAGGATAGGCAGAGATTAAATGGAGAAAAACTAGAAATAAAATTCAGTATTCCAGGATCTCCTTGGAAGATGGAGTCCCTGGGCAATTCCCCATTTCACCCATGCCTTGAACCATCTCTGTACCACAGTTTCTTGCAGTTCTGCTTGTCCTCAGGGACGCAGGGCCTTGCAGAGTACACTTCAGTGTCCCTCGAGTCCGTCTGCATAGATTTCTGCCAACCGCAGTCAGCAATCGCTTGGTTCAGTGGCACACTGTGCACAGGACCCACATCTGGACAAAACCGTCCCATCTAGGTCCTCACACTGAAGTATTAAAAAAAGTGATGGATAGAATGCTTTTATTTCAGCCACTGGTAACTACTCGAGGTTGCAACCCAAACCATCTGTTTTTTTGCACACCATGCAGCCTCATTTTGATGAACCTTGCTTTGTGCCACTGGAACCAAGCTATATCCAGCTAATGAGACTTAATAAGGGCAAAACTGGTCTTGAGTTGCTTGTGTTCCTGGTCAGCGAGGTCCTGGCTCGACACTTCAGACTGGACTGTTCTTACTGGAGCAGAGTCAAGATTGATTTACATTTGTGTTCTCCTGGAATCCATACTCCAGAGGTGGGAGGGTGTGAAGGGGAGGTAGAAAATCAACAGTTTTTCACTCTGGAGGATGCCATCGCTAGTTATATTAGAGTTTAGCTCTGCACATAAATGGACACTCAGGGCTCAGGTGCTGTCGCTGAGCGGGCTACGTTGAGCACAACAGGGGCGTTGTCAACCCCTTGCTCTAGCAGCTACAACAGGGTGAGGTTCTTGATAGGCCTCTTCTGTCTGCAACTTGGCAGACAAAGACTCGTAATAAACATGAAAGAGTGGGGGGTGAGTGAGAGTATGGATGCATGGATGGATGAAATGCATGGGTGACTGACAGCATGGATGGATAGATGCATGGATGAATGAGTGAACGGATGATGTAAGGATGGAGGAGTGAGAGGGAGGAAGGATGGATGAGGGAAAGGATTAGTTAAGGGTGTATGGGTGGCTGATGAAAGAAAGGATGAATGGACTGGCGAGTGAAAGAATGGATAGTTGAGTAAAATGGTAAATGGATGGCTGGGTGGAGTGAAAGCTAGATTGACGGATGGAGTGAAAAGGTGGATGGGTGGATGAGGGGAGGTAGGTGGATGGATGAGTTAAAGGGAAAGTAGATAGATGTCTAGATGAATGGGTGGGCAGATGGATGGGTGAAAGGGTGTATGGATGGATGAGTGAAAGTGTGGATGTATGAGTGAGAGAAAGGATGGCTGGATGAGTGAATGGGTAAATTGATGGATGAATGAGTGGAGGAATGGGTCAAAGGGTGACTGAATGAGTGAAAGGATGGAAGGCTAAGTGGAAGGGTGGATGGATAAGTGAAAGGGAGGATGGATGGATAGATGGAGTGAAAAAGGTGGATAGATGGATGAATGAGTGAAAGGGTGGATATTTGAATTATTGAAATGATGGATGGATGGAAGGGACATGGATAAGTGAAAGGATGGTGACAGTGAAAAGATGAATGGATGGATGGATAATTTTGAAGATTGGTAGGTCTGTTATGAATGGGCTGTGGATGGACGAATTTATGGAATGGTGACAGACTGACTGATGGATTAAAGATTGAATTGATGACAGAATTAAAGGTGAAATGGTGGATATCAGTGGGTGGATGGAAGAAAAAAGGGTTGAATGGACAGACGCTTTGATAGAAGAGATAAGTAAGCTCTTCCGAGGAGGGTTGTCATGACTTGCTTCGCTTGCCTGATGCCATAAGAGTTTTTGTTCAAAGTGGGGGGTATTTTAATTTTCTGGCTACTTCCTTGGTATATCTCAAACTCATCCTCAGACCTCTTTAGGATCTCTGAGGTGCAGGCATCCCTGGCTGCTCTTAGAATGATGGAAGCGGGGCTGGACATCACCATTTTGTGCTGTAGACACCAAGTCCTCTTGAAGGACACCATTCACACACAATATAGACTCCCAGAAAAGCACCACATACCACAACCACACACAGAACAATGAGGGGAGCTAAAAGTATACCTGCTATGAGGTAGTGGATGGATTATCGATGGGTAGAGAGGGCAGTGTCCTCTATGAGGAGATTTAGATAAGATGGATTGTATCCGGGCAACAACATATTGGCACCAGCCCTCAGTCTCCCAATAGCCTTTTGAGTGGGCAGTAGCCACCATCCTCTATAGGTGGAGGTACATCTTATGTATACCCTCAAATCAGTAAAAAAAAAAAAAAAACCCGCATAGAGAATCCTCAATGGTTTTGGGGACGTTCTGGCCACCAAGGATTTATTTATTCATGAATTCGCTTTAGTGGTTTAATCCAAAGCGCTTTACAAAAAGTAATGAGATAATGTATAAGAGCCACAAAATGTTTACACATCTCATTAGAATAAGAAAAGAATCTAGGGCTGGACAAGAAGAATGAAATATGGAAATGCAGGGAAGGTAATAAGATGCTTAAGATGGTGAAATGGAATCTCACTAATGCACTTGAAAGAGAAGGGCAGGAAGGTGGAAAGGACACCAACTGGAAAGTCCTGCAATAAACCACCCCAGCTCAGCCACAACACCCCAACACAGCAGAAAGTCTATGGTAGATGACACACAACTTACCAAATCCACGCCACCACAGGAAGGCAACAAGCGGTGCCAGCTCTCTTCATGATTAAATGGGGTCCTAGGCTACGCCCTTTGCTGGGCAGTAGTCAAGGAAAGCCCAGTGGTCACTAGTCAGCTAACTTTATTCGGTCATATTAAAATAGACCACAAAAGTACAGTAGAGTCACACACAACAAAGTATAGCTAAACAAAACAAAATTAATCTAAAATGCATGTTTAAAATGCATTGAAAATGCATGTAAAACACTAACGCCACATAAGATACATGAAAAAAGGATGGTTTGCTAACAGGTTTCGCTAGAGTGTGGGCATATCAGAGGTATGTAACTAGATTCAAATGTACTTCGAACCGTGTGAGTATGAATGCGGCCGAGATAATGCAATGTCTTTGTATTAAAACAATATTCACACGGTGCTTCGAGGAACTTTCACAAGTCTGGTTGCCATGATTAAGATGTTAAGTCAAGGCCTGCAACGGGGGAAAGCTACACTGTAGAACTACCCAAGAAATGTTCTGGCCTTAGCGCCAGTGGTATAGGAGCTATAAGATAACAAACAGAGGTGCAAGGTGGCCTACCATCCGTTATCCAGAGGGTAGAATGAAAGAGCTAAAGAGAAATATGTGCTCTCCCACCCTTAACTGTGGTGGAAGGGTCTCCTTTTTTCTGTGGTTCTTTGTAGGTAGCACTTTGACACCTTTGGGCATAATGCACTTTAGAAATAATAAATACATACAAATACATACAACTACATTCATATAAGGTGCCAGTGAATACTAGCCTTTTACATTACATATAGTCTGTGTTTCTCCAGCACTTTTTCTTTATATATTTTGTACTGGTTTGCTTCCTTCTTTTGGGTGCTATTGTAGACACCATGATGCAGTCTCCTCCTGACTTCAGTATGCCTGGGAGGGGCGGCTGTGGTGGGCGGACTGGAAAGCGAGGAGTGTTTAACTTTCAGTACACCCATAAGCTCCAGAGGTATGCCAGCAAACAGATTCTGGATCAATAGAGCACGGTCTTCCCTAATGAACAGAAGTTTTTTTTTTCATCTTCCTAGATAGTGTCTCTTCTTCCCTTGGTCCCAGCAATCATTTCATGCAGTTGCTTTGCTATACGGAATATATCAAGGGCCCTATCCTGGACACAGAGCTTTGTAAATTTAATTTAGCTGAAAATTGTTTCTACTACCTGGACCCTTTCCAATAGACGCACAATGCAACTCATTAATGGACTTGTGAGAGGTGGTGACAGATACTGATGTATGGTGTCCCAATATGGTTTCCGCCCCAGACAACATTGTGTCATGTACTGGTTGTTAAAGGGCCTATACGCACGTTGCTCAGACCAATTATAAGGGCTTCAGTATACTCTGAGGAAGAACTACTATAATGCTGTAAGAAACTTTTACCTACTGAGGGTAGAAAGCTCTAAATTAAACAGAGTGAAACCAAAGAGAAGCGTTGACATGCTGGAGCAGATGGTCTATATCAGTCATTAATGGTCCTCTTATTCTCTGTTGTCCTAAATGGAGCTTCCAAAAATCCAATGCTGTAATATAACATTATAACCCAGCACCAAGGGCTGTACCCGTGATTAAAGGCCCTCTGCACGAGTCATAACGCAGAGCCACTGAAGAGGGCCAATAGAGAGAGAGGGTCTTTAACACATAGTTTAGGCCAAGAATAGCTATAATGATATTAGGACTTTTTACCCACAGAGGGTAAAAATTAAACAGAGTGAAAAAGAAAGACAAACATTAGAAGGTTGGAGAAAAGGGTCTATTCGAGAAATTATTGCCCATCTCCCGTATGTATATCTTTAATGGGGCTCCTAACATTCCAGTGCAATAACAGTACTGTAGATGTGACTGTCTTCAAGGGAAAAAATAGGGGGAAAAATAGGAAAGAGTAATTGTGTCTTCACTAATTTACTAAGGGGATGCTCTAAAAGTTGGAGGATGCATGGCCTTTGTCAGAAAAATGTCAGATGCCTTGTCCACCCACTTCATGGTTCCTCCATCCCATTTAAAGGTGGGGGAACTACGCTGTTTCTGCCAGGGGAGCCCAAGCTGATTCTCCTACCAGAAACAGTCTACCCAGTGGTCCATCTGCTACGGGACCGCTGGGTCGCAATCGGAGTAGCCTCGCCCTATATATAGCAGGACAATCATCATTGGATTTCCCTGTGGTTTGAGGCAAGGAAGACAACCAATACCCTGATGGACATGGAGAAATCTCCCTGGGCGTCCGGGTCATAGATGTTTGTATTTCTCAAACAATATCATGCTTTGGAAGTTTGTGAACTACAAAAATGGATGCATAAAGGGCAAAAAAAAATACAGCATTCACTAAGCATTCAGACTTCTCTTATGTGCATCTGCAACATCTTCAAATGCACTTTCTGTAGAGGGATCCCTAATATAGCTGAGATTCCTTTGATATTATGGGGAGTCCTCTGCTAAGGGTCAAGCCGGGGACTCCGTAGAGTTGATGGGCTGTCCCTGAAAGTGTTTCCAAAGGCAAGTCCTAAATTAGGCTTTTCAGTCTTTAATCTCTGCAAATTCTATTCAATACAAACATTATTGTACAGGTGGCCCTTAGGGTCATGATGGACCTTGGAAGGCACGCCTTAACACTCACTCCTGCCGGACATGCCAGAGATGTTGGGTACTGGAAAACGTCTGCACCACTGTGTTTGGAGGGGATAGACCAGGTGTCAAACATGGCCTCGAATAGCTATTTGCTTCTGCCCCTAGGGATTCACTGGACCGATGCCAGTCACCCGCAGAACGGAGAATGAATATAAGGCGCTTGTGGTCTTACGTTGATACCCAGGCAGAAAGGAGGATAAAAGGGATGTTGTAGAGGCCTAAGGGAGGTCTGCCACTGCAAACTGCTCACACACAACATTGCTAAATTTCCAAACCATGGCCCAGGGATATCTTAAGGATTTTGGGGTGCACTGTGCCAAACATAATTTGGGACCCCCTGCTAGGAACAACTCTGAAGTTAATATCCATTTTCAGATCTTTCCAGCCCACAGCATCTATGGTTTGATCCTTGACAACCCTCTTTGTTGGCCCCCAAACCTTTAAGGGGTCCCCAGTTCTTCAGGGGGCCCTAATTCAGTGCAAAGCCTTTGAATATTTATGAGATATTGGAGACGGGAAGCCCCTTTTCATTGTGCAGGGGGGCCCACCATGTCTCAATAATATTTGCACGGAGGCTACTGGAAGGAGTACCTTTAATAGACCAAACATCCCTGTTTTTGGCCTTCGAAAGATTGTTGGATTAATCTTTGGATCTCTTCAATTTGAGATACTTAAGGCTGAATTGTGAGGCAGAACATTTGTTAATGTTCTACACAAGAAAGTGCCAGGAATTAGATTAAATACCAAAATGTGCCAAAACCCTTTCTGAAATGCATCCTTAATGTGTTTACACTATTCATTTACCTCACTCATGTGCTCAATGAAGTGAATTAAATATGTGAGCTGGTTGCAGCTGTACTGATGACAACATATTCTCAAACATTCAGTCGTAGAAAAGCTAAATTAAGTGGCACATTGTATTTTAGAATGCCAAACACAAAGCAGTATTTAAGGACTCATATTTAGATTTGGTGCGTTACAACCTAAACTGTATATTGTGTAACCCTTCAATCTGGAGCAGAGACCCGGAACACGCTAATTAATCCTCACCATTAGTATACACCTGAGATTACCTCACTATCACCAGCAATTAATTCAAATATTGATCAGCATAGGGCAACATAGGTCCCTACTTGCACCCACAGAAAAATGCTCTAGAACCCCATACAATTTCAGTAATTTCTGGCCCAATGTTATTTATATTTTTTTTATAAGACCTCAGTGGTTTTCTAAGGGCATAGCCAAGGTCATCTTTATTGAGTCACACCTCACAAAAGAAGCCATGGTCTTTGACTATTAACAAGAATCTCTGGCGTTCAAATCATGTCCTGTTTATGACACAATTTAAACCTTTTTCAGCAATGACAAGCTTTGATTCAGCCCTTACATTAAACAAAGGAACTCAAGACCGTGTTCCCTGTATATGTTATTGATAGTCTATTGTCCATGTCAAGAAGGTCTTTACCTTCTAGGTTGAGACCTTGTAAGGAACACATGGGGTCACCAGACACAGATGGCTGGATGTATTTTATTATTTGCTAAAATATTTATGTAGCATCCAGCGTCTTATTTACCAGTTTCTGTGTTCACGATTAAAAGAAATTCAAGGGGACACAGCACCGGCCTTTCAGAGTCAGTGACTTAAGTTGACACCAGGCCTTGCTTGCCATCACTTTTCTTGTGTCACTTTTCTTGTGTTCTCCTTTCCTGGTTCCTCTTCCGGGTCAGACCCTGCCCCTGTGCCTCATTCTCTGTGTTGTTTGCTAGTTGTCTTCCATCTTGCTGCTGGTGTCCCGGGGATTACACTGGTATCCAGGTTGATTTCTGGCTTTGCCATTGTTTCATCCATACTGAAAAGTGTTACACTGCTTAAGCACATAGTGCCTGAACCTGAACCAATAGTACCACTCTTATACTTGCCATTTCGTGTCAGAATGCACTCCACCTTGTGCATCAGAGTCAGACGGCGTACCAGTCCGAATCCTGCCACCAGTCCAGACCGGGTCTTACCAGCGCAATTCTACAACACCAAGCGCTCTTGTGTTTTATTTCCCTATTTTCCACTTCTTTCCTTGACCAGGTGAAGCCAGCAGCGGCTGGCTTGTATTTACAATGGGGTGCACAGGAGGAGGGTGCAAAAAGAATAAAATAATTTTAAAAAGCACTTACATGACGACAATCTTCTCTCCACGCGTTGTCTCTCCAGCTCCGCCGTGTGACGGTCACGGGGCCCAGGAAGCTGCACAAACCAATCCTGGTTCTGCTTTCATGCTAGTAAAAATCATGAAACCAGCATCAGGATTGGTGGGAGGGGTCCCTCTCAGCGCACACAAGAGCACTGGAGGCCTCTGCTTTTTCTAACCCAGGTGTCTTAAGACAGCTGGGTTAGAGAAGTGTAAAGTGTTCATGTCAGGCTGGCCGTCGCCAAAGCTGTGACGGCCATTCAAAGGGACATGCGCACTTTAAACAAGTACAAAGCTCCCTTCTGCCACTCAGCAGCAATTGCCCCGCCCCATCCTGAAACTCGGTGCAGGACGGGGTGCTGAAAAATAAAATGGTAATAAAGTTTATCACCATTTTATTTTTCCGTTATGGGGCATTGTTTTTGGTGGGGCAACGCTCCTCTGCCCACATGGAGGGGCTGCCCTTGATGAGGGCATACTCAACATCTACAGAGAGACTTGGAGAAGGCTAGGATTGTCCATGAATCCATCACTCCAGCCAAGCTTAACTCCTGAATAAGTAAACAAAGAAACTCTAAGCTCATACGAACAGGGCATCAAGAGGCAATTCAGAATAACTAACCTCCTGGATGGACAAGACATACAAATAACTACATTGATACTCAAGGAGATGTGGTGTGAATCACTTCGGAGCATCACATGGTAAGACTGAAGCTCAGTAAGTTCCTCACCCACAGCAAGCGTTACAGATCATGTCTGCAAAATATTTACCTGAAGGAAAGCCGTGCAAATGCGTCATGTTACAAATGGTAAGATACAGACGATATTCACTGGGTTGACAGCTGTGCAAAAGAATCCTTTTAATCACACAGGACCACGCAATGCAGGAACAGGAGGGTGGGGATCTCAATGCACAGTCACGATAGACAGAGAGGAAAAGTGCTTGTCAGTCAAGGAGGGAAAATATGCACATGATATTGTCTTTGCAGAAAGCACTTAAACATCACACGAGGAATCTGAAAATCAAAGAGACAGGATGGTATCAGATTGGGAATGAAGGAAGCCGGGAAAGGAAGTTAAAGGCTGGAAAAGGGTGTGTTCAGAAGTAGTGGGAGATCAGGAAACAAGGTTACATTGAAAGAGTGCTAGCTCCGGAAACAAGGAAGCATTTCAGAAATGTGCTGGCTCTGGAAACAATGATACCCTGCCAAACAATGCAAGTTCAGGAAACAAGGATGCACTTCAAGACTGTACTAGTTCAAGAGACAAGGAAGCAATGCTGAACAGTGCAAGTTCATGAAACAAAGAATTCCCTATAGCACAGGGATCAGGAGTCTCTGGAAACCTATAGTCATCCGAAAAGAAACAGGAGGGCAATGAAGCAAATAGACGCTTGAGATGCTCACCAATGATCATACACAAGAGCTGGTTCCCTCACTCACCTTCAGTCCGCAAGGGTGGAGACAAAGTAGAGACAAGGGTATTCTAAGGTATGAAAAATCATGGAGACTGCGATAAACCCTGGCATGGACCTAGAAGGCTAGTCAAGATTTTAAAATTTTGCCAGGAAACTGAAGATCAATTTTGGGATAGGTCTACAAAGTTGAGGCTTTTTTGAAATATAGACTTTGGGAGGAAAGTCAATCTGTGTGTCACAAAGCCCATGACATGCATTCAGTACATGGATATAGCAGAAGGTTAGGGATCTTGATCCAACATTGGAAATTCCACCAGACACTAGAGGGCAGGGAGAAAAATGCGACCCTAGGTATTATTTATATACTTTTTCGAAAGTTGTCAGAGTTCCTAAGCAGAGATCAGGTACTGCAAGAATGGCTGGATTTGGAGGGTGTCGTAACCCCCAGGTCACTAATAGGCAGGAATATATCACTTTATGACCTTTGCTCCTTTACCCTATGGTCTCAAGGGGGCTGGGTGTTCCTATCTGTGGTTATCTGGACCAGTGAAAAAGCCATTATCCAGTGCTCGACCAGATGGACAGAGATGTTTTTTGTTGCTGTTTTATTTTTTGTTTTTTTCCCTCCTCCTACTCCTCCTTCTACGTGCACTGGCTAGAGTAATTACAAAGTCAGGCTATAGTGAGCATCCAGGTCAGTGAACCCCTGACAAAACTTACCATTCATTTACCAAACACTTTGTTTTTCACCATGCATTTTTATTGAAAAGTTTATTTCCCCATGGAACTATATCCATATGATTTAAATATTTGATTAATCACAGGAAAGGTTTGTACACATTTGTAAGGAGACTGGAATAGATGTAGGCACACAAAGGGTTACTAAGTAATGAAGCAATGCTTAATTTGTAAAAAAAATATATATATCAATGAGTGCCAGGGTCCCAGGTATTTCACAGACGTCCATTGCAGGTGACACCTGTCTGTGCTGTCGAATGCCACCAGGGCATTACCTACTACTGATCACATCAAACCAGTGAGACATTTTGGACTATTCCAGGTCACATGAAACTGAAGGGATGCCCTGGACGTTCTAGCTTTAGCATTTAAAAAAAAAGTATATTAAACAGTTAAAAGTTCCACAAGGGTACTCTTCTGAAAATTTAGACACACAGCACCATCATGTAGTGGACTCTGAGAAATATGTGCCGGTGTTTAGAAATAACTGCTGGTGCCCAGCACAGGAATATACTGGCACAAATTAAGCACTGTTTAACTGAAGGCATGTATCCGTAAAATGTATTTATTACACATTTTCCCTGCAAGTACTCTATTGATTTACATTATTAATACTTATGGCATGTTAAGAAGCAGTTGTAAAATAAAGACTTTGAGCAAATCACAACTGTTAGCTTGCATCATTACATTTAAATGCCAAAATATAACAATGCAAGGATAGTGCTACAAGCATTTATGCTGGAATGGGGCATCCATTGCATTCTGGGGGGAGATTTGTTAATGCAGTAATATTGTTTAATGTGTCTTACCAACTAGAAGTTACCTGCAAGCATTACAAAAGGTGTCAAGGCCATAGCGTTTTCTTGTTAACCAAACTTAAGACATCTTGGCCCATATTTATACTTTTTTTGCGCCGCGTTTGCTCTGCTTTTTGACGCAAAAGCGGCACAAACTTACAAAATACAATTGTATTTTGTAAGTATGCGCCGCTTTTGCGTCAAAAAAAGACGCAAAAGCAGCGCTAACAAAGTATAAATATGGGCCCTTGTCTTATAGTGGACATGTTACCAGCACGATATTCACGCCTCCCTTCGGGTCTACGCAGTGGAAAGAGGTCCAAGACTCCCTGTAGCGCTTTATGTCTTAAGCTCATACTTGTCCTAGAAGTGACAAAAATGGGGAAGCACATTATACATCAGTACTAGAACAATAACATGCTAATGTGCAATCTTTAAAGGTCCTATGCAGCCCCCTTACAATTTCAACTGAAGAACCAATGTTTAATTGAACACACGGCATACATAAGTGAAGAAAGGGGATCTGTTTTGTTGCCAATGTGATAAAAGCTGCGAATACAAAGCAGAAACCTGACTAGATGAACTACACATGTTTGAGTCTGTGAAACTTGAGCTGTGTGTGTGTATTTATAAAACTAACCCCGAGGAGAGCTTACAGTTCATTATGCTGTACAGTGATCAATATTTTATAACTAATATTTCAGTGCAAGACTGACTGTGGAACATTAATATCATGTGAGGTGGCCCCCCTCAAACGTGTGAAAAATCATGGGGGTTTTGTTTGACTCCCCAGACTGCAGTAAAAGGAAAGTGATCCAGTAAGCATGCATTCTTGGAGTCCACTCATTTATTCATTGCCCCACAGTAATGTTGCCTGTACCACCTGCCAAGTAAATATGTTTTGCATCTGAGAGTAGTTTGCGTTTTAAGGGCATTGTTTAAAAAATATTCCAGTACGACTTTAGTTATATGCAGGGCCACTGGAATTATGTGGCAGAAAGGGCCAAAATATGCGGCAGGGTTGACAAATTAATGTGGCAAAAAGAGTCTGGTTATGCATTTACAATGTCAGTAGCTCCAACTGAAGTAAATATGAGACCTAGTACATTGCAAATGCTTGTTTACTGTTGATTTGTTTGGGTCGGCAACAAGCATTGATCTTAAACCCAGGTTTACTAAAGATTTGCATAGGGTGCTCATGTGAGGACAAAACATCCCAAAAAGACGTGGAAGAAAGCATCACTCAACTTTCACCCGCAAATTAGTTTTTAGGTTGAAAGCTTCCACAAATGCACTTATAAATGGCATTACCACATGTCGGGTGAAGCCCCTGATGATGTATACATCATGTAGTGGGGACAATAAAACACTCACAGGAATCCACGCAAACCCATGCCAACTAAATCACGCAAAGTAACACAACCACATCCAAAGCGAATGCCAAATGAAACCAGGCGTAAACGATGAGTAAAAGTGAGCTGGGTGGATTCATGTAATTTTTCAATGCAAAATACATTTACTAATCATGAAAAGTATATATTTTATATCATGTACTACGTAGTATAGGCTTCACAAGGGAAGTGAAATGTAAATTTCAATGCAGTACAAAACATGTACCCTTAAGCATTTGTCTACGTGAAAATAATTGTACTCAAGATTATGGTGGTCATTACAACCCTGGCGGTCGGTGTTAAAGCGGCGGTAAGAATGCCAATAGGCCGGCGGAAAAAAAAATTGAATCACGACCATGGCGGAAACCGCCAACATAGACAGCCACTTTAACACTCCGACCACCATGGCGGTACAAACAAATAGCTTGACGGTCACCGCCAACAGACAGGCGGAGGACAATGTACCGCCTACAGTATCACAACCTACCAATCCGCCACCTTTTCTGGGGTGGATTCACCGCAAACAAAAACACGGCGGAAACAGGACTTCGAAGGGAAAACGCTCACCTCTACACACCCCACGAGGAATCCGGACGCCATGGAACCCAAGTTCCAGATCCTGCCAGCCCTTATCTTCTTGCTCCTCTACCAGGAGCACGAACTCTGGCGGCGAAGACCACGGTGAGTACTGCACCTACGACACAGGGGAGGGGGGAGGGAAAAAACAGGGACACACACACGCAACACCCCCACACTCACCCTCACCCACTACAACACACACACTAATACAGCATGATACATTACAGTTACACCCCCCAAACCCCCTGGAAGAATGCAAAGACAAAAGGAAAGGAGTGTAACCATTGTGATATATTAAAATCCAGTACGCAAAAATATATATACACTATAAACAAATATATACACCAAGAATAGTAGTCCAAGTAGTGCTCCATTGAAGTCCGTGGAACACTGGGCTCACACGGCTTGGGCGAGGCCCACATTCAATCCCCGAACATGACGGAGAGAACACTGCAGGGGCATCAGATAGCAATAAAACAGGCACCTCAGGGTGAAGGGAAAGGGGGGGCACCTCAGCCGGTTGAGTGCACAACGCCAAATCCACGAGGGGGCCACATGCCCACTGTTAAATCCTGGGAAGGGCAAACCCACAATCTCTCAAGTCTCTACAGTGGGTGGGTTGCCCACTGTTCCATCCTGGGGAGTGCAAAGCCACAGTCTCTCAAGTCTCTACAGTGGGTGGGTTGCCCACTGTTCAATCCTGGGGAGTGCAAAGCCACAGTCTCTCAAGTCTCTACAGTGGGTGGGTTGCCCACTGTTCAATCCTGGGGAGTGCAAAGCCACAGTCTCTTAAGTCTCTACAGTGGGTGGGTTGCCCACTGTTCCATCCCGGGGAGTGCAAAGCCACAGTCTCTCAATTTTCTACAGTGGGTGGGTTGCCCACTGTTCCATCCTGGGGAGTGCAAAGCCCCAGTCTCTCAAGTGGATAACAGTCTCCACTGGTTCTGCAGGGGGCCTTGTGCCCAGAGTGCTTCATCCTGCCAAGGACTGAGGTAGTGGATGTGAATCTCCACTGGTTCTGGAGGGGGCCTTGTGCCCAGAGTGCTTCATCCTGCCAAGGACTGAGGTAGTGGATGTGAATCTCCACTGGTTCTGGAGGGGGCCTTGTGCCCAGAGTGCTTCATCCTGCTCGTGACGGACTCAGTAGCGTCAGTGTCCTTGGCGCTCATGGCCAGCGGTGCTTGTTGCGGCGGTGTCTTTGGCAGCGGTGCTTGTTGCGGCGGTGTCCTGTTCAGCGGTGCTTGTGGCGGCGGTGTCCTTGGCAGCGGTGCTTGTGGCGGCAGAGTCCTGTTCAGCGGTGCTTGTGGCTGCGGTGTCCTGTTCAGCGGCCCCTGTGGCGGCGGTGTCCTTGGCAGCGGTGCTTGTGGAGGCAGTGTCCTGTTGAGCGGTGCTTGTGGCGGCGGGGTCCTTGGCAGTGACTCATCTGCTGGCGGTCCTGTCTGGCCTAGTGGGGCTGGTGCTGGCGGTCCTTTATGCCCCAGCGGGGCTGGTGCTGGCGGTCCCTTATGGCCCAGCGGAACTGGTGCTGGCGGTCCTGTCCTGGGCAGCTGGGATGGTGCTGGCGGTCCTGTCCTGGGCAGCGGGACTGGTGCTGGCGGTCCTGTCCTGGGCAGCAGTGCTGGTGCTGGCCTCCTGTGCAGCAGGGCTGGTGCTGGCGGTGGCCTCCTGGGCAGCGGGGATGATGGCGGTGGCCTCCTGTGCAGCAGGGCTGGTGCTGGCGGTGGCCTCCTGGGCAGCGGGGATGATGGCGGTGGCCTCCTGGGCAGCAGGGCTGGTGCTGGCGGTGGCCTCCTGGGCAGCGGGAATGATGGCGGGGGCCTCCTGGGCAGTGGGGATGATGGCAGTGGCCTGCTGGGCAGCGGGGATGATGGCGGTGGCCTCCTGGGCAGCGGGGATGATGGCGGTGGCCTCCTGGGCAGCGGGGATGATGGCGGTGGCCTCCTGGGCAGAAGGGATGATGGCAGTGGCATCCTGGGCAGCGGGGATGATGGCGGTCTTCTCCGCCGTGCTGCTCTTCCCAGACTTGCCGGGTCTCTTGTGCCCCTTCCCCACCTTGGAAGGTGTCACAGCTGACTCCACACTCCCACCTGTACCCCTGGGAACGGCTTTGTTGGCTGGAGTCTTCCTCATCTCCCGCCGGGCACTGGCCAACTTTTGATGCTTGACAGGTGGGGGACTGTCCGTGCTGTGGTTCCGTGCCACACTGGGTGCCCTGCTGCCTGGTGCACTCCAGATTCCGGTGACTACAGGCACCACTGGTCCAGGAGATGTTGTGGCTGAAGTGCTAGGTTGGGACCTGGAGAGTCGGCCCCTAGGAGACTGACGGGGTGGGGGAGGTGAGGGAAAGAGGTCAAGGGTGGACAGAAAAAGTTTCTTGGGAACACTGGGACGGGTAGCTGGAGGGGGTTTGGGAGTGGAGGAAAAGGTTGTGGTTGTAGGAGGTGTTCGTTTGTTGACTTTGGGTGAAGGTGCATGTGCTGTAGGCTGTCGTGAGGTGGATGGCTGTTGGGTGGGTGTGTGGCTGCGTTTGTGTATCTTGGGAGGGGGCGTCACAGACACACTGGGAGAGGACACAGGGGATGTGTGAATGGTAGTGAGGGTGGTGACTGCACGTGAGCGGGGTGTGGTGGTGTGTGTACTGGTGATGGCAATAGTGGCTGTAGATGTAGTGCATGCAGGTGTGAGTGGAGACGAGACTGGGAGGGAGACAAGGAGGAGGGGGACACAGTGGAAGCAGTGGATGTTGGTGTGTCTGCATGTGTGTGATGCTTGCGCGAGTGCCTGTGGGATGTGTGGTGCTTATGTTTGCCTGAGCTTCCCTTGTGTGTTGACGTGTGGGCATGCTGGTCTGAAGGTGTGCTTGGGATAGGCTGAGGTAGAGGGGATTGGGTCTGGGTGGAGGAAGTTGGAGGGGGGAGGCCCAAGACAGAGACAATAGCTGCCATCAGTGCTGAGGCCAGAGTCTGAAAAGCTCGCTGAAGGACCGCCTGACCAGAATGAATGCCCTCCAGGAATGCATTTGTCTGTTGCAACTGCCTTTCTACACCCTGGATGGCATTCAAAATGGTAGACTGCCCAACAGTGACGGACCTGAGGAGGTCAATGGCCTCCTCACTGAGGGCAGCATGGGTGACTGGTGCAGGGACTGAGGTGCCTGGGGCGAAGGTGATGCCCACCCTCCTGGGTGAGCGGGCACAGGGCAAAGGCTGAGGGGCTGTTGGGAGTGCGGTCCTGGTAGGGTGGTGGCGACTGTACCTGTAGATGCGGGGGCACAGATCTGGCCGCCACCACAAGGGAGCTCCCATCAGAGGACGAGTCCGTATCACTGGTGTCAGCTCCTGTCCCCGCCGTGGAGCTCCCCTCGCCCTCCATCCCACTGGTGAATTTCCGAGTCTGTAGTGTCGCCCTCCAGGGCCATGTGGGATGCAGCTCCCTCCTGCTCCAGTGCCACAGCTCCTCCGCCTGATGATGCTAATGCACACAAGAACAGGGAGACCACAAAAAGGGGGGGAACGACAGAAGAAAGACATGTTGAGTGCATGCATTACAGCTACCGTTGGCGGACACGACAGACACAGAAGCCCCCTCCACTATGCCGCGCACTTGGGGTCCACTGTTCAATCCCTGGGACATGGCCTACAAGGCTATGGCCGACATCTGCACACATGGATGTCACAGGAGCCTGACTAGGTGTACTTGGCACTGTACACAGGTGGGGTGGGGTGCCACAGGGTCTTCCAGAACAAGGGGACCTAACTAGCACACTCGCCCTGGCCTAGGGAAACCCACAGCCCACCTCCCCCACCCAGACACCTCCACTGCGTGCAAAATCAGCAGAATGAGAGTGTACTCACCCCCTTGTGGCTGCTGTGATACCCTCAAGCGCCCATCCAACTCCGGGTACGCCACCACCAGGATCCTGAACATCAGGGGGGTCATGGTGCGACGGGCACCCCTCCCACATTGGTAGGGCATCCCCAGCTGGGCCTCCGCCGTCTTCTTGCTCCAGCGGCGAATGTCCTCCCATCTCTTACGGCAGTGGGTGCTCCGTCTGTGGTAGACCCCCAGGGTCCGGACGTCCTTGGAGATGGCACGCCAAATATCCTTCTTCTGGTGGGCGCTGACCTACATGAATTGTACAGGGGTAAAAGAAAAGTTATTACCAACTGCACTGTCACAGTCATTGGCCCCCATCCCTACCCTTGCCATGTGGCACATGCACTCACCGTCGTTTCATGCACGCCTCAATCTCCCCCCCCCATCTTTCATCCACCCCACTCCACACAGGCATAGCCCATACAGCATGCTCCCAGTGTACTTACCTGTTTGTCTGGAGGACCGTAGAGTAGCGTGTACTGGGGGAGGACCCCATCCACGAGGTTCTCCAACTCCTCCGATGTGAAGGCAGGTGCCCTTTCCCCAGACGCACGAGCCATTGTCTCTTCCAGACCGAGGTCACAGCAGCACTTGCAGTGTAGGTCCTCTCCTGTTGAAGATCAGGTATCGAGTGATTGAACAGATAGAAAATGGTGGTCACATCCGCGGCGGTGCGTACCGTCACCGCTGGTGTACATCGTCATTGGCTCCTGGGACCCATAGGGTCCAATGCTAACCAATGCAGAATTGCGCCGCGGTCTTCGACCGCCTACCGTGACAGTGTACAACGCAAGCGCAGTTACCTCACATCCCATTGTCCCACTTTACAGGTCAGGCAGCCGCCATTTCAGGGGCCCACATGGCTTAATTTTTAACTGCGTCACACATACCTAGGCCTTGCCTCAACACTCATACAGGCCAGATTTCGGATTATGATTCGTGTTCTGTGTAAGCTGTGGGTACGTACCTCTGAGTTTGTTGACTCTGTGCTCGCTGTTGTCCTTCATAGGCACCGTCCGATGGGACATGTGAGGAGATGGCAGCATCCTCCGGTGTACAGACCGCTGGTGGACCTGTCGACAATGGAGGAAAGACATTTGATGATCACCTACAGGCTTGATCGTGCCACAATCCTGGAACTGTGTGCCCAGCTGGAGCCAGACCTGATGTCAGCTATCCGCCATCCCACAGGAATCCCCCCTCTAGTGCAGGTGCTGTCAGTACTCCATTTCCTTGCAAGTGGTTCATTTCAAACAACAGTGGCCATAGCATCAGGGATGTCCCAGCCTATGTTTTCCAACGTGTTGTCCAGAGTGTTGTCTTCCCTGCGGAAACACATGCGGAGCTACATCGTTTTCCCTCAGGTGGAGGATTTGCCTACAGTGAAAGGTGACTTCTATGCCCTGGGACATATCCCCAACATCATAGGTGCCATTGATGGGACACATGTGGCTTTGGTAACCCCCCCGCAGGAGTGAACAGGTGTACAGAAACCAGAAGAGTTATCATTCCATGAATGTGCAGATGGTGTGCTTGGCAGACCAGTACATCTCCCATGTGAATGCCAAATTCCCTGGCTCAGTGGACGACACTTACATCCTGCGGAATAGCAGCGTCCCTTATGTGATGGGTCAACTCCAGAGGCACCGTGTGTGGCTATTAGGTGCGCACCTGGAAGCAAGTCAGTGGGAATGGTTGTCTGGGGCTATCCCTACAGGTTAGTGTGTGTCTAACAGTTGCCCTCGCCATTTGCAGGTGACTCTGGTTACCCCAACCTGTCATGGCTACTGACCCCAGTGAGGAATCCCAGGACAAGGGCGGAGGAACGCTACAATGAGGCCCATGGGCGGACTCGGAGGATTATAGAGCGGACCTTCGGCCTCCTGAAGGCGAGGTTCAGGTGCCTCCATATGACAGGTGGATCCCTGTATGCTTCACAACTTAGCTTTGCGATGACAGGTGCCTTTTCTGCAGGAGGATGGTCCAGATGGCAGTGTTGTGGCAGCTGTGGAGCCTGTGGACAGTGAAGATGAAGAAGCAGAAGAAGAGGACATCGACAACAGGAACTCGGTTATCCTGCAATACTTCCAGTGAGACACAGGTAAGAATACAAACATGCCTACTACATGTACTTTAACACTACTACCTCTCTACTGTCTGTCGTTTTCACCCAGTGTATGGTCACTGAGTTGTAACTTTCCCTTATGATTTCACAGATGTGGGTCCCACTGTGTGACATCTGCTTTGTTTCCTCATGGACTAGAGCTATGTTGACATTACAATTGAAAGAGCATTTTGTCACTGTAATTGCTAATACACTATTTCGAAATCACAGACAGACTCCAGATTGTTTTGTGCTTTAAGGGTGTTTTTTTCACTGTTCAATATTGGAGGGGGTTGTACAATGGTGAGGGGTGATGGTGGAGGAATGTCCATGGCAGAGTCCAGTCTATTAGTCTCACAGGTGCATTGCCTAAATGGGCATAGGAAGTGGAGCTGGGGCAATTTGAGGATGGACAGGGTGACAAGGTGGGACAAAAGAATGACAATCAGGGAGGTCTTATTTCTTGGCGGGGGTCTTGCCATTGTTCTCTGTCTTTGTCCTGGATCTCAGGGACCGTTTGCGGGGTGGTTCTCCCTCTGCAGGGGGTGGGGTGCTGGTGTGGTGGTCCTGTGGCGGTACCTCCTGTCCACTAGCGCCTGTGGAGGTGGTGGGCAGTTCATCGTCCAGGCTAGTGTCAGGGGCCCCTTGTTGTGCCACAGTATCCCTCCTGGTGTTGAGGACTTCCTTCAGCCCCCCTACGATGGTGCCCAGGGTGGAATTTATGGATCTGAGTTCCTCCCTGAAGCCCAAATACTGTTCCTCCTGCGGCCGCTGGGTCTACTGAAACTTGGCCAGTACCATTGCCATCATCTCCTGGGAATGGTGGTAGGCTCCCATGATGTTGGAGAGGGCCTCGTGGAGAGTGGGTTTCCTGGGCCTGTCCTCCCCCTGTCGCACAGCAGCCCTCCCAGTTCCCCTGTGTTCCTGTGCCTCCGTACCCTGGACCGTGTGCCCACTGCTACTTCCCCCAGGTCCCTGTTGATGTTGGGGTGGTGGGTTAGCCTGGGTTCCCTGTAGTGGTGGGCACACTGCTACCTGACGTGTCCTGGGGACAGAGGTATGGGCCCACTGGGTGGGTGCTGTGCTGGTGTTTCAAGAGGGGGGAAGCTCTCTGGTAGCCTGTGACTGTGTCAGGGGAACCGACTGTCCAGAGGTCACAGATGGGCCAGGCTGGTCATCTAGATCCAGTTGGACAGAGCTGCTGTCATCACTGTGGGCCTCTTCTGTTGGTGGTGTGGACATGTGTTGACCCTCCTGTCCGGTGACGTTGGGTAGGGGTCCTGCAGGGGTATAAAAGGATGTTTATTACATCTGTGTGTGGCATGGTGTGCAATGGGTGGGTGACCCTGTACCCCAGTGCTTGCATTCCTGTGTGGGTACTTGTGTGATGGTGGTTTAGGGGGGTGTATGGGTATGTGCAGTGGCCATGCTTTGGTGATGGGTGTCCATGCTTTGTTGTTGCATGCAGGGCTTGGTGTTAGGATGTGTGGTTTGTGATGTTGGGACATTTGTGAGGAGTTGGAGTGATGGGGTGAGGGTGAGGGTGGGGGTATGTGATAGCATGCAAGTAGGGTGGGGGATGTAATAGTTAAGATTTGACTTACCAGAGTCCATTCCTCCATCTACTCCTGCAAGGCCCTCAGAAGGCAGAATCGCCAAGACTTGCTCCTACCATGTTGTTAGTTGTGGGGAAAGAGGTGGGGGTCCGCCACCAGTCCTCTGTACCGCGATGTGGTGTCTTGAGACCACGGAACGCACCTTCCCCTGTAGGTTGTTCCACCTCTTCCTGATGTCATCCCTATTTCTTGGGTGCTGTCCCACTGCGTTGACCCTGTCCACTATTCTGCACCATAGCTCCATCTTCCTAGCTATGGAGGTGTGCTGCACCTGTGATCCGAATAGCTGTGGCTCTACCCGGAGGATTTCCTCCACCATGACCCTGAGCTCCTCCTCAGAGAACCTGGGGTGTCTTTGCGGTGCCATGGGGTGGTGTGGGGGATGTGTGTAGTGATAAGTGGGGTGATATTTAGTGGTGTGTTGTGTGAGGTGCGTGGAAGTTATGTGGGTGATGGTATTGTGTGCCTGTGGATGCTTGGTAGTTGTTTGTAGTGTCTCTCTCTGGCCTTCTCTCAGTAATTTTGTCGTAGGGGTTTGTGGGTGATGTGGGTGTGTGTTTTATATTGTAATGGGTGTGTGGGAGTGGTGTGTGTATGTGTCTCAGGTGTGTGTATTTGGAATTGTCCAATGTGGTAGTGTTTTGTAAATGTGTGTGTATTTTGAGCACGGCGGTGTGTACCGCCAATGGAATACTGCGGTTGAATGACCGCCGCGTGGATTCGTGTGTCGAGATAGTGTGGGCGTATTTCTGTTGGCGTGACGGTGGAGGTTTTGTTTTCGCCAGTTTATCACTGACCTTTGGTGTGGCGGACTTGTGTGGGTGTCTGAATTTTGGCGGATTCCAAGCAGTGGGTCATAATGATCGTGGCAGAATTCCGCTGCCGCGGCGGTGTGTTGGCGGTCTTCTGCATGGCGGTAAATGGCTTTTGCCGCCAATGTTGTAATGAGGGCCTATGTCTCAAGTAGAGAAGTCATGCATGGCAGTGCTGAAATGGAAAAAAAGACGTGCAGGTACTCTGTTCCAGAGTACCTGCTGGTATCTGAGAAGTGCAGGTACTCTCCAATTAAAAGTATTAGGTTTTTCTTGAGAAGTGCAGGTACTCTCCCTCTCAAAATAAAAAAAGTGCCGGTATGCAGTACTGGACAGTACCGGCCTATTTAAAGCACTGATGCATGGTACTGCACAAGCGCCACAGCGGTGTGGCGCAGCACCTGATTACATTTTGGGTCATGCAAATGTGCTATTTATTTTTGCATCTGTTTTTCTGCTATTCTTGAGCGATGCACATGCCCTTCATCTCCCTTAAAGCTATTAGAGTTGGGGCCTTACCACCCCAACTGTATCAGGACAATGGGAAAGGTCTCTCCTATTCCGTTGTAGAGCAGGTATTGTCCATCAGTTGTTCAGATTCCCAGTAGGGCTACTTGGCACCTGGGAATGCCCATGTGTTAATGAGTTGACTCGGAATCTCTTGGATTCTATTATTTTTGTATAGTTTCTGTTCGTTTTACTAAACAATTTTTTGTTCTTATTTTTAAATAAACATAATTTGCCCAATGCACTGTTGCTCTCTTCTTTTTGCAATCATTAAACAAGGAGGGTGCCTGTCTTAGAGCAGATTTCCTCCAATCTGCTCCGTAAAGACGGAAATTGATGATTTTCTAAAGAAATTTGCACACTTCAAATGGCAAAATGTATTTTGAATTTTATTGCATGTAATTTTTACAATGATCTCTGGTATTTTACATATGTCTTGGACATTCCAATAAAGATTAATTTAATTGAATCGATGTTGCGCAGTAAATATGACGCAGTGCTTAATTTGTCAGTTTGCACAATGAAACTGGTCTTCATGCATCATTGCTTTGCATGAAACTCAGGCCCATATTTACGGGCAATTGGCATAGGGAAGCGCTTCAAGTTGTTTTGCTGTGCTGTCATATGCCAATGTGAAAGGGCAGGAATGCACATTATTGATGCAATACAGCACATTCCTGTCCTTTCTCGTGCGACGACGCACAATTTCCTGCCTAGTGCACTATGGTGCAAGGGTATCTGCGTTGCATGCAGGATAGTTTTTGTGCAGGAAGGAGCACTTTGCTGTGCAAAAACAACCAACAGAGGGGTTTTTTTCTTTCTATGTGTGCTGCAGAATGGAGCACGCATTGAAAGAGGAAAAAACGTAGAGAAATAAAAATATTTCTCCTCGTTACGCCACCTGTGGTAAGGCGTAAAGTTTTGACGCTGCCCCAGGTTTAAGTCACTAAGTAAATCTGGGGTAGTGTCAAAATCCATGGGTGTTGCATGGGAAAACCCACCGCAACTCCGATGGGATGCCCCCCAGTGCAAAATAAGGCAAAGCAGCGACTTGCGCTGCCTTGCCTTACTCTATATATATGAGACCTTGAAAAGACACGGAAAGTGGCTTTACGTGGCCTTGTAGATACGGGTGAGAGCTTTGCACCGTCAGAGCGTCAAAAAAAGTGATTCTCTGGTGGCGCAAGCCTCTCGTCAACATGCCCCTCAGTCAGTGCTTAATTTGTAAATAAAAAGGTGCTGGTGCCCAAAGCCCTCCTCTTAAACATGCGGCTGCTGCAATCAAATGTGTGAAGACAGAATACCGAGGCGGTGTAATCCTGAAGCCATCTCAGGCCTCTTCAATCAATTTACAGCTACTCCCTGCCCCTGCTGGTCACTCTTGCAGGTTTCTACTTTCTCCCATGGTGACTCTTTTTTGTTTTTCCCTTCAGCAGTCTTCCCCATATGTGTCTTTTGCTCGCAGCAAATACTTGAGGCCGAAAAATAAGCCCCGGCCTTCAAAAATAAGTGCCGGTGCTCAGCACCGGAAACAACAAGCACAAATTTAGCACTGCCCTCAGTACACGTCTGCCCTTACTGAACCCACTTTATTTGTCAGGACTCGAGCACAACCAAGCCAATGTCTCTGCAACAACGTGGATGGAGGGCTCTGACCAAGTTCATTATTCTCGCTTCAATAACCCTCCCACTGTGCTCGACGCTTCAGATCTCTCAGGATCACGTCCTATAAAATATAAAACAACAAGGGCCAACCTACTCCAGCAATAATCTCTGAAGCACAAATCAATAGTTATTTTAAGGGCCACCTTGAAATATTGCAGGAGATTGCCTGACAGCTAGTTTCGAGGTGGGATCAGGATTCAGTGTGCCTTAATTAAAGCCGGGGCCACTGGAGTTATTCGATTGTGCGACTGCGGACTTTTTCCACATAATTATGGTTCTGGCACATTTGCCACATAATACATCACCTGTTGCATAATCTACAAATGTAAACAAAAAAAAATGTTTCCAGCCCGAAAGGTTCACAAGTTATTAAAATAAGCAACACTTGATGTTGAATGAAAGGCCTTTTGCAAAGTTTGACTGGTCACCTTTCTGTTGCTTAATGCTATGTTTGGGTGTTAAACTGGTACTAATGAGTTGCACCCTGTGCTCAGACCGGGTTAACAAGTGTAAAACTGACAAAAAAATAAAGTGATAGTATCAGAAAGTTTTGTCGCACATTATGCCAAATAATTTGCAGTTTCTTGCCACCTAATATAGCCAACCCTGCCCATAATTTGGTCCTCTCCTCCCGCATAATTCCAGTGGCCCTGATTAAAGTCTCAGAATTGCCACTATGAAAGTGTGCTTAATTTAATGAGAGACTTGAAGCATTTATCCCCATTTATACCAAATCTGGGGCGCCCATGGACAGCTGTGGCAGGATGTTGCAGGGCACCCTGGGAGCATTCCTGGACAAGTTCACCAGAGTCAGGAAACTGTGTCACACTGAAGAAACAGGATTCTCAAAACACTGTATGTTTACTCATGTGGATTCACACCTACATTTGGAGTAAATTCACAATTTTGTGGGATTCTCAAACAATTCTAGGAGTAGTTGTCGGAATCTGAGACATCACAACTTTCTAGGAGTACTCAGAGTCGTAAGCATTTACACAACTATATGTGCATGGTGCACATTTATGCACTTGTAAGTTATTGGAAAAGGTGTGTTTGTGTCTTCTAACTTTATCTTTTTCTCCACTGGGGACATATTTTTTCTCTTTGGGGAATCCGGTTCCCCTCTCCCCATCAGTTTTGGGAGTGTTCCCTTTCCTTTTCCACCCTGGATTTACTCCTACACTTGAAAAGAGTAAGGTAGCATTGGGAGTTGTGCAGAGTGGGAGTACCACAGTGAATTGGCAGATCTCTCCCTTGACAAACTCAGAGTTCCCCACCTCATTCACCGGTAGGAGGACCACCAGGTTTCCTATATAGGGGCCCCAGTTGGCTTCACCATCAGAAACATTTCACTGGCTACTCATGGTAGCCTCAGAAGGCCTGTTCCCTTCAGAGTGGGCCTTCTGACGTATTGTCACTGCTGCAGGCCACTGAACAAGACATGGGGACCACCTTTACCTGCAAATGAGGGCCATTTATTTTTTATATTTTAGAAACAAACCTCGGCTTTGTGAGTTTGTGTTTTAACTGTACAACAATCCTAGCTCATCTGGTGGTGATATCTAAATTGGGTGGGTGGTCCTCTTGTGAGGAATTCCCGAAGGATTAGAAGTTCTGGCCCGTAGAATGGGATATAAGAGGGCATATGACTATTAGAACACAGAACATCTGTTTTTCCACCCATTTCCGATGCATATTTCAGGAGGCTTACCTGCTAAAATGTGGATAGGAAAAAACAAATGGGGGCCGCTGGTTAAATGCACAACTAACAATTGCAATGCAAATGGAAACCCTTATTTCCACCTGCATTGGAATGAAAAGGCAGGCCTCGAAAAGTCATACAAAATGTTACCAGACCTGCAGGTCTAGTGGCTTAAATAATCTACTCGACCTAACTGTAATGCACTTTACTCATATACTGTTCTTAAATTTTGAGATCTTAGGCAAACATTTTATTTTACCAAGATGCCCTTTTCTTCATTATCACATATGAGGGCACCTTCTATTATGTGAGTTCAGCATTTCTGCTGTACAAAAACGCTTTTGTTTGATTTAATAAACTTTACTTTTGCTCTATATATAATAAATGTCTAGTCCACATATAGGGTACACATGACGCCAGACTTGCCTCTTAATTCACTAATACAATTGTCAGTTCATGTTTAGAAACTCACTTTTAATGACTATATTTCTAAGGATAATGTGGCAGCCTAGTGTCAAATATAGCTTGCATATTCCCATTGAAACAAACTTTCCCACTGAAAGAGTACAAATGAAAACGTGTGGAAATTGGGTTTCAGCAAATATTTATCATGAGCATTTCACCAAGTAAAGTGTTCTTATTTGCTTGGATCCTATTAATCTTTTTTCCATCACACTTAAGAATTTAAACCATGCCTTCCTGACTGAAATATATTTTGAAATATTTGTACAGTTAATTTCCAAGCTATTTAAATACTGACATCATGCAGCCTTTCATTTCATCTCCCTGTACCCCTGGAGGATTGTCATACAGTTCACTTTACTTTTGTTTCTCTGACAGCAAAGTTAGAGGATTTTGTAAACACCAATCTCCAGGATAAAAGAAGCTGCAGTTTGTAGGAAGACACAAACTGACATCTGACATCTGTCTTTGAAGGCACAGCAAACGTGACAAGACAAAAAGCTCTCAAAGCATCTTTATTGATTGCTCATCCACTTTCTGAATGAATAGAACACCTATCAGGCCAGTAAGCTCTAAAAATAGTTAACCCGACAAAATCTGGCTTGCCATTTCCAGTGGGCCCATAGATTTTTTGCACCTCTAAGACAACACGTAACACAAACAATAAGGAGACTCACATTGGTGTTCCTGCCCTAGAACATGTGTTACCAGCCAATGAAAACAGATTTACTCCTGTGGATTGGAGTTACACGAGCTTGGCTCCCTGATGTCCCAGCACATAAAGAGTCGCGGGTGGTGCCAGGAATGGGTAGAGGGGCGGGGGCAGCGCGGGGAGCATGTGTTGCTGGGGGCAGTAAAAAAAAATTATAATAATAAACTTACCTGCCCCTCCGTGATCTGCTGCTCCCCCTCTAGCTGTCTCTCCTCTTCTCCCCCCCAACTAATCCTGACGCTTCTCTCATGCTGTTACATGAAAGAAGTGCCACGATTGGCCTGAGCAGGCAGAAATGTTGCTCAGGGAGGGAGTGGAGCACTGCACTTCGTCTCCACCCGACTGTAAAATACAACCGGGTGGAGAGTTTCTAAGTGCGCATGTCAGTTTGGCCTGCCTCGGAAGGCCTGCTAAACTGACATGCGCAGTTAGAAGCGCACCACTTACTCCTCCTCCACTTGTTGGCCCCGCCACGCCCCCACGAAAGCGGAAAAATGAAAAGGATAATAAAATATTTTTATTATCCTATTATTTTTCTGCTTTCAGCATCAGAGGGATGCTCTTCTGCCAAGCGGAGGGGCCACCCCTGCACATAAAGAAGCCTCTCTGGTGGTGGTGGGAGGAGTGGGTGGCATAGAAGTCCTTCAACCTTAAGGTGGAAAGGGGAACACATTTAACTAGGTGTGCTTTACCAAGGTTCTGAAACTTTAGAAAATAGAAGTGTAACAACAACTAGGAAAATAAAGCAATTATCAGGCCCAAAAATATTAAACACCACATATTTAGGAACCGTCCTGTATTGAGAAGTCAGTGACTAAACTGGAACCAGAGATTCATGTGAAATAACTCACAAAGAACCTTAACGAAAGAAAAGCAGTGTTGTGAATGGTAAATGGTAGACCTGCCAATCTTGGCCTCTTTGGGTAGGGACCCAATTAATTTACAGATACTGACCTCTGAAATTATACTCTGTTTAAGGGTAATAGGCCTGCACACCCTATGACTTATCCCCAACTGCCTAGCAGTTCTCTGGGCCAGGAGGGAGCCCTTGCTGTAGTTCCCTTCACTGCACTGCAGATTTGTAGAATGAGGGTGGGGTAGGCATTGTATTCCACAGGGTATTTCCCTAGAGGACAGGAGCCATTGAGGACAGGCTTTGAAAGCTCAGGTCCACTCCTGGTGCCTTTGCCTCCCCAGCTCCCTAAGGTTAATCGCAGCCGGTGCGCAGAGGCTCAGAGAAAGAGAGATGAGGAGGGTGAAGGTAGTGAGAAAGCAATCGGAGAGGGAGAAGAGAAAGGGAGAGGAGTGATGCAGAGAGAGAGAGTGGATGAGTGGAAAGTGAGAGGGAGTGCAGGTATAAAGAACGAGCGCTCTGGCTTGAGCAACTTTGCCAGAGCCTCTATTGGTTCCCCTGCCCAGACTAGTGCAGAGTGGGCACCATGTTTACAGCACTCACTCTGTAAGCTTTTTTTGTTTACAGCAAACAAATTTCCAAAGTGGGAGCTTATTTCTATGAACAAAAACAAATGGCGTCCTTGTGCAGGGAGTTTTCTCCCTGCATGTGGGGCCATTCTGCATTTTTTTCTGATACATGGCAGACATGGGCAGGGAAAAATTAGTGCTCTCAACCATTACTATGACATGGTGGTCTCTTGGCTGACAGGCCAACAGGTCAGAGGTTTACTTTGCTGGAGCCAGTTGGCTCTGCTGGTTTAAACTCAGTGTTTATTCCAACTTTAAATAGAGGGAGAGGGGGAGAAGGTTTGCCATTGTTGGAGTACCACTGAATTATGGCAGTGCTCTCACACCACCAAACTCTAAATAAGGCCCTTAATCTCACAAACGCTTCACCTTACTTGTCATGAACTTCATCTCAGAAATATTTAGAATTTTTCTCAAAGATTCTTGTACTTGACCTCACATTTCTGTTGCTCTAATGTAAATTTATCTTGAAAAAAACAAAAGACAAGAGGTGTTTGGCAAAACAGGAACAGTTTGTTTAATTTAATTAAACATTACGGCTGGGAAAACAGTTACAGAAACGGGGTCTGAGGACTGTCTCAAAGTACAGTTGATCTGAACGTTTTTTTAATACATTTCTCTGTGCACCAAAAAACAATTTCGATATTCCTTTTTTGGTAAAGAATGTGAGCAGTTGTGTGAGCGCGCCCAAGCTTACCTGTTTAGTTATAGTAACTAATAAGCAGACGCGTCCTTAAGGCCAATGCACCTTTTGACTCGTTTAAGATGATCATACCCTACGCAGCACATAAAGACATCAATTAAACAAAACAAATCATTAGAGAGCCAGTAAGGAACGCACCATGCCCCATTTGGCCACGAATACCCACACCTTTGATATCAATTAAAATCTTTATTTCCCTATATTAACAATGCTAAGATTTAATGTAAATTAGTCTTAAACTTAAACCCATGTGATAAAAATATAAAAACAACACAGGCTGACCAAAACGCCTAAAAAATCTTAGTTTTATCAGAGCTACAACTATGACTTCGATAGCGACAGTACAGATCAATAGTAATAATAATTGAGCAAGCCTAATAACATATATTTGATCAGCAAACTAATGTTGTTAGTTTGTTGTCAAAGCATATGAATAGAAGGAAACACCTCACTAACTCCTGATTAGCATCAGAATGTTGGGCTTCATGCAAAAGTCTTAGTAACATGAATTTAGACAACAACTAGCAATGGCTCTATCTAAACAGCAGTTGGTACCTGGAAAACAAAAGACAAAACAACAATACGCAACTTTCACACATTACTGATCCTTAAGGATCAGCAAACAGCATAAACTGCATCAGAAGAACATCAGCATCAGGACATAGGGGACTTGGGAAAGGGGGGACGGTTCAGAATGGGGACTCTAAGTCCTCCAAACCATCGAATTAATGTCTAAGTCATGCAGCAACGCTACAAGCTCTACGCACTGAGCGCTAAAGTAAACACCAGCATCATTGCATGGAGCACAGGAAATAACTCAAAAAAGATAAAGTACCAGAACATCAGTAGACAGGTTGGCAAGAGTCAAAATGACTCATCAATCAGTAAAGAGAAGTGGCTCTGTAAATCGGCAAAGAAAGATTCGCCCCTCACTCCAAGTGCAGGATAGTTAAGACAAAATTGTCCCACGTAGTCCATTGGTCAGAAACATCTTGCGATGAAGATTGTCCAATTACAGATTCACTACATATCAGAAAATATGTTAGACAGACATCCGCACATCACTGATTGGTTCTTCTCCATTTGCGTACATCCAGTCGATACAATAAGAATAAACCTGTAGAACCTTTCATTCATTATCAGAAAATTCATTGTTCTTCTCCATTCCAAATACGCTTCGAATCAACAGTTACAGTGATGTAGAAACATTCTTGGATTACACACCATTTCCTCAAAAGAAATAAATTTTTGATAATACAAGCTCTGAACAAGTTTGAGGTTTAGACAAAGAACTTGTTATACAGCGGACATGAGATTGTTCTATAAACATAACAACTTACAATGTTTTGGCAGATGCTCAACTTAACCATGGCCTTGTTAAAACTTGAGGCCTTTTAGTTAGTACAAACTAAAGTTCATAATATTTAGCTGCAAGTATGACAGAGTAATGCATTTTCAAACATATATAAACTTCTCAATTCATATTAATACATAATTAGTTAACAACCCCATACACGATTGTGGCCAATCAAGTAGGCACATGAGTCACATGTTATTTTCTATGTTAGTTACATCTTATATGTTATGTCAAATACAGGAATACATGTAAAAATTATTATCGTTAATTTCAGTGCTCACAGTTGTCTTGAAGTCATAAATAAGGTCCCTGATAACAAATGCAGGTGGGCCTCGACCTTGCATGGACACAATGAGGGCCAGTGGGAAAGTGTCCACGTGTCCGTCATGAGGGGGTCGTGATTGCGGCGTGTTACTGTACGTGCTGTGTTCTGGTTGGCTAAATGTTCCTAACTTTATATGGCATCTGACTTTATGGTGTTTTGGGAATGTGCGCACCCCTCCGGCCACATATGCTTTATTGGGCCCAATCTCCTGAGACCATTGTGGTGTTGCTGCGTCTATCTGTGGGATAATCTGAGTTTCCTGTTCGTGTGTTTGTCTGCCTGCTATGTGGTGCCTCACCTGTGACCTGTCAATCATTAATCTCAAGCCTAGGTCTCAGAGCCTGCTTGAACACATATTTCTGTGTCGGGGTTGATGGGGAGTTCCTGATGAGTGAATTCAATAATAGTGATGCAATTTTGTTTTTTATATGTGAACCTATCATGATGCACATCAACATTGATTTTTCCAATATTAACATTTCCATATATTTTTTGCAGCTGTCAAGGACTGGATGCAGAGGAGGTGCAGTGACTGTCTTTCTTCCTTGCCCGAGGAGTAGGGTGACCGTAGCCACAGAGCTACACTGCCACCCTCCACAGTATATACGTGGAGGTGTTAAGTGTTGGACTAGGAGGCTCGAGTTTAGCATCAAAACAACACAATGGGTGAAAAAACACTCCTTAGGCAATTTAGTAGATCTTGATTCAAGGTAGAGATAACACTGGCGCAATCAGTCAGGTGCCACATTTCTGACCTCAGGAAGGAGAAAAGGGCCAGATAAAGCGAGGGGTAAATTCCAGAAGATCACAAGCCAAACTGCTAGAGGCAATATCAGGACAAAATTAGTTAACAGACTTCACCTCACAGTTTTAGGACTACTTCTCACAAGTCACTGGGCCTGATCTAACAGCTCCTTGGATGGCTTCTTCTCACAGCTACATGACAATCTCACAACTCCACGATCTTCCACTCAAAGCTTTTTCTACTTCATTTAATTGTGCTATAGACTTCACCGCACCATGGAGTGCATCTCATGGCCCCCTAGGGTTCATCTCACAGTTCTTATGGACTCGTTCTCACAACCTGATAGACTTAATTTCAAGGATCCATAGTCTTCGGCATAGTGCTCCAAAGACGTATCTGATCACTATGACTCCATCTCATCGCTCCATTGGATTCATCTCATTGCGCCATAGACTTCATCTAATTGCTTCATAGGCTGCATCTAATCGCACAATAGACTCTACCTCACACCTCCTGTGACTTCATTGCATAACTCCATACAATTCTTCTCATGGATCCATAGTTTATGCCTCATTGCTCTATAGGTGTCATCTCATTGTTCCATAGACAACATCTCATTGCTACATAGGCTTCATCTCCTCACTCCTTAGGCTCCATCCAATCGCTGAGTAGACTTTATCCCATAGGCCTTCATCACAGCTCCATGGAATTCATCTCATGGCTCCATAGTCTGTGTCTCATTGCTCCATAAATGTTACCCCATTTGCTCAAGCTTCTGGACTTCTGCAGACACCTACTTGGACTACAACATTGGTGATGCTGCTGATATTTAGCAGAGGGAAGGGTATCTGCATGGGCAGCAGGTGTGCGTCAAAGAATGTGGGGATTTGAGCAGGAATCAAATCAGCGTGACTGGTGTGTCTCCATGGCCCACATGTCATGGCTGATGGTGGCAACTTCTTTTGACATCTATTGCCTGGCAACTTTAAGCTCCCACATGATGTCTCATCGAGCAAACTGCTGAGGAGGAAGATGAAAAAGAAAATCTGGTGTGATAATTACAACCTCCACCTAAGTGTTGAGCATAGCGGATTTATTTTGGCACGTGTCTCTCGCCTCATTGTTTCAAAAATAGAAAAATTGACAACTGGAATGTTTTTGTGTTGAGATCAGACGCTCCAAATAGCGCAGCTAATTTCTTCCACGGCCTGGAGTGTTGACGGCTCGGCACTTGACTGGAGCGCCTTAAATGTGTAATTCTTAACAAAAAACAACTTTCTTTGCCCACCCACAAATGACTCGCGTGGCGCGTGCATTAAGGCCATTTCACCAAAAGGGTCGCGCAAGAAACGTCTCACAAAGTAACCCTTCAGACGTGACAGGTATCACCGTGTAGTCACATGCTGGAAGGTCACACTTCCGGTGACCAGACCTTGTTGTCGGGAGGAGGCGAACCCCCCACGAGGCAGCCCTACCGTTTCCCAGGTCCATGCGTGATGCGCTGCTCCATTCCAGGTTTTTTTCTATGCATTCTGAGACTTTTAGTCGTTTTTTCCATTATAAAATAGGACTACATCTCTCCAGAATGCAAAGAAAAAACCTGGAGAGGAGAGTACATCTCACATGAATCTGGGAAGCCTGGAAGCTATGAGGAGGTGCGGTCCACCCTTCGAATGGAACAAAACAAGCATTTGCGATGCAACGGGTTTTGCATTATGTCAGGTTAGAGCTATTAGCGTTGTAAACTCCTAACCGGACTTTATTTGCCACATTAAATTAAAAATAAAACGCTTACGCTGCGAAATAAAGAGGAAAAGTAGTCCAGATACCATACGGAAAACATAGAGCCTCGTATGTTTCCAGGAGTTTACAGGTGCTCTCGAGGAGGGCTAAACACTGGAAAAGGCATGACGTATGCATCCCTTTCACGAATGAAAACAAGTGGATTTTAAAAGACAAGCCCACGAACCAATGAAAGTGACTGACGTAACATGGGCGTGGTTAAAATCCCCCTAAAGAGAGATTAGAAGAGGGACGGAGCGCTGTGATCCTGAATGCACCTCAAGGTCGGCGTTACGTATCCAGGAACAGTTGTTTGTGACAAAAAGTATGGGACTTGTTGTTATAAAATTAAAAAAAGTCTGTAAGTGCCTTTCCCGTTAGAACAAGTCCACTTTTACCTCTGGTGCACACCCACCCCAAACAGCCTGTACTTAAATCATTGCTCCTGTGCAATAATAATCAAAATAAACAAGTGTTACATGTGTCATCATCTGTCAGTGTTTATTGAAACAATAAACTTGCGACAAAGTGGTCCCTGACCCATGCTTGATTTTTTCGAATTGAGTAGCGGGTCAATAAACACATTTGGTGAGGCTCTTGCACACCTGTAAAACAATTGACTCAAAAATACTGCTGACGTCTGACGTTGAGACTGATACGTCAGGACGTAAAGTACAACGCAACCAAATATTACTGGCCTCATAAAATCCAGCTATGACCGGCATTGGCCCGATTAAATGCCCCTCACAAACTATGGTGGAAACTGCAAATTACCACGGAGTGGGATTATTAATAGGTGCACAGTTGTACTCAGTTCTGATTTGGCAGTACCCCAAAATGGGGAATTAAATTCAGTTTCCTCACGATTTGATCAGTCCGGAGGAGCTGAGATCGGAATTTAGGGTGACCACCTGGCACTGAGGCAAATTCTGGACAGGACGGTAAAAAATTCAGGACAAAGGGTCATAATTCAGGACAAAAATTCAGGACGAAGGGTCAAAATTCAGGACAAAAATTCAAGAACAAACGTAAGTTTTACAGACACACCCAAGAGAGGCCATACCCCAGTACGTTATCAGTGCATTTATTTACTCTTTTTTCACAAAGCACTATTTATTTACTGTGGTCTTTTTGTGATTGCCTCATGGGATGCTACATTCAGGTGTCACATTAGGTCCTTGTTCAGTAGTAAATTAATGCTCTTCAGCACTGTGTCAAGGACATCACCCCTACCCAAATCTACCCAATCTTTCTTAAAGAGAAAGTAACAACATTTTGATTATGTTTCAGAACATTTTAAAACCTCAGGCAAACAGTTTGGGAAACATTAAGGTATTTAACCATATGCTAGCTTAAACAAATTGATCAAAAACATATGGCTCACCCCAACCGCCCATGTACTTTCAACCCCAAAAAAATGTAATGAGGCAGGGCAGATGGTGTGGGTGATAGTCTCACACCTAATACCAGGATGTGAGGTACCCACAACTTGGCTGTAGTCCCCAGAGTGTATGTCTGGGACTCTACATTTATTTCAGAACTGGGAGCCCGTATTACCATTCAAAGATAATAAAAGGGGAAAGATCCGGAACAACGTGTCCGGAACCACGCCTGCGTTGTTCACGCAAGCGGACGACGCTTGCCTGAACAACACAGGCCTTTTTCTCTGCCTTAACCACGCATGTGATGAACAATGCATATGCGTGGTTAAGGGAGAGAAAAAGGAAGATCCATCAGGAGAGGACGCAGTCAAGTAAGTGGGGCTGGGGCAGGGTTGAGGTAGTTTTGGTGAAGAGGTTGGGGTGGTTAGACTATTTTTTTTTTTTAAGGGGTAGGGGTGGGGGGCTCGGGGTTATTTTGTTATTAGGGGTGGGGTGGGGGGTCAGGGTAATTTTCCATTTAGGGGCGGGGTCGGGGAAGTTTTAGGGGTGGGGTGGGGGGTCAGGTCATTTTAGTTTTTAGGGGTTGGGTTGGTTTATTTTTGGGGGTGGGGTTGGTTTTACGGCTCAGGGTGGGTGGGGGGTATCGGGGTAGTTTTTAAGGGTTTAAAGGTTTTTAAGGGAGGTCGGGGTACTTCTGTTTTTAGGGTGGGGGGGTGGCATGCGACAACCACGCATGCTGTTTCCACACATGCCTTTGCTAGGCATGCCTTTACAACGAAAAATCATTGTAAAGGCATGCGTGGTGAAGGCATGCATGGAAACTACGCAGTCGGAGTTCCGACCGCGTTGTTCAGGCATGCATGGTTGACGCATGCATGGTTCCATCATACAACCTAATAAAAGAGGAGGATGAAATCAAGATCAAATGGGAGGCTGTTGCTAAGAACCAGATACATAAGGAGGGGAAGAACAAGGTGGGACAGTTCCGAAAATCAGACATGATGGGTCCACCAAGACTATCTGAAGGTATTGGGTACTTGTGGAGTTGTCTCAACAGACCGGAGAGAAACTGAGGAGGCACTGTCAAGTGGTTGAACAAGCAGCACCCACCCACCTTGGCAAACTCTTCTGGTGCAATGGTTCGCTGTTCGGGCTTGTGAAGGGTGAGCAGGGGCCAGACCCCTTGCAGGTTGTGCAAGGCAATTGGCCACTTTGTCCATGTGTTAAAATGGTTTTGAATCTGAGCAAAAGCCAAACTAGTGATCTGGGTTATCCCTAAGTGTCAAGTACACATAGAATCTTCAAAATATTTGAGATGTAAATTGCACAAACAAAATGTACAATTTGTAAAATGTAATTAGTGGTCTTTAACATATGGTTTTCCCCTTTATGTTCAATTAGACCTCAGATTGAACTGGCCAGTTACCTTTTAATACCTAGTGATTAATATCTACCATTCTCCCATTGATTTGCAGGATGGAAATCTCAGCAGAGCATCATGGTCCCCCTGAGACGTTTGCTTTTTGGTCTTTTGTTCTGTTTCTGTAGTGGGCCACGTGGCACTAGTGAAGATGGTGTGCTACCCGATGATAGTATTATTTTGCAAACCTTCCCCTGCTCGTCCTTCTTTCCTTCTTCAGACATTCCACACATCTGATTTGGTCGCTGGGGCGCCGCGGGTAGCTCTTTCTACTCTAAAGCTACCTGTGACTGCGGGTGGATTAGGCCTTCTGGACTTAGAACGGTAGTATTCAGCTTCACAGTTGCAATGGGTGGCTAGCTGGCATTTCTGCCCGCCCCCTGCATGAGATGGGGTTTATCCATAAAGACTTGTAAGGAGGGCTTACTGCACTGCTCAGTGTTTCCTACTGACCATTCTATGGATCACCATCCGGGGATATCATGCACTGCTATCTTATGCTTTGCTAGAACCTGTAAACACACTGACACAAAGAAACCCTGCACTCCTGCACTGCCTTTGCTACGCTTTCCCACTTGCACAAGATGGCTGTGCTCAGAGCAATTCCATCAGTGGCATGCTGCAGGCGTTTTAAGATTGGGGGATTTGTTTCTGGACGGCAAGCTACTAAATTTCCAAACCCTTATGGCAGACAACCATCTTCACCCCATTCAACTCTTTACTTACCCAAACCTTATTTACAGAATCCTTCTGAGTGCTCCCTTTCTGTAAACAG
This sequence comes from Pleurodeles waltl, assembly GCF_031143425.1. Lineage (NCBI taxonomy): Eukaryota > Metazoa > Chordata > Amphibia > Caudata > Salamandridae > Pleurodeles > Pleurodeles waltl. The sequence continues at coordinate 36,307,327 of NC_090450.1, forward strand.
GCCTGTAAATCTTGTTCTTATCTCATCACATTTGCTGTGCATTCAGAGAACAAGGTCAAATGTCTGGCTTTGTCTTCAGTGGGAACTTAGGCCCTCATTACAACCCTGGCGGTCAAAGACCACCAGGGTTGTTTTGGTGGTCGTACCGCCAACAGGCTGGCAGTACAAATCACCATATTTTGACCGCGGCAGTAGCGCCGCGGTCATACTGCTGGTACCGGCGGTTTCCCGCCATCGTTGTCCCAGCGGTTATAATCCACCAGGGCAGCGCTGCTTGCAGCGCTGCCCTGGGGATTATGACTCCCCTTCCCGCCAGCCTGTCCATGGCGGCAGAGACCCCCATGGAAAGGCTGGCGGAAAGGGGAGATGCAGGGCCCCTGGGGGCCACTGCACTGCCCATGCACTTGGCATGGGCAGTGCAGGGGCCCCCAGGCACAGCCCCACCCTGCTTTCACTGTTAAGCGCGACGGGTGCAGCTGCACCCGTCGCACAGCCGCAACACCGCCGGCTCCATCAGGAGCCAGCTGCAATGTTACGGCCAACATCCCCGCCGGCCCAGCAGGGATGTTGTAATGCAGCCGGCGGGTTTGCGGCCGCATATGCGGCCGCTCGGCGGTTCAACCTTGGCGGGCGGCCTCCGCCACCCGTCAAGGTTGCAATAAGGGCCTTAGTGTTTACTTTTCTTTCTCTGACTTCAAAGTGAGAAGATTTATGCAACAATCTTCCTGGATACTGGGGTTAGGAAAGAGTTTTTTATATCACATGACAACATTTAAATAAACTTCAGAATATATCAGAATTAGGAGTACAAATGAAGCACATTTTTGTTAATTTTGAACTGTGCTGGTAACAAATACCTTTATATGATTAAAACAAATCAGTGCATTAGGTGATGCAATTTCCACACATCATCGTCTGTCCACTGTATAGTTTTATTTGAAAAACTGTATGTCTGTGCAATGTAATGGTCATTTCAATCAAAAACGTGTTGTCTGTAATGGCAGTGTGTTACCACACCATGCATACTCCACTCCACTCTGCTCTGGACCACTCCACACCACTGCACCCCACTCTGCATCACTCCACTTTACACCACTCAATGCCACTGCACTGTGGGACAATGCACTCTTCTCCACTCTGAACCACTCTACTGTATGCCACTGCACTCTATGCTACTTCACACTACGCCTCTCTACTCTACTCTGTACCACTCTACTCTATGCCAATGCACTTTTTGCTTCTACACCACTGCGCTCTGCACGCTATACCACTACAGTCTAGGCAACACAGATCTAGTCCGCGCAACTTCACTCTATGCCACTCTGCAACACTGCACTGTACGCCACTGCACTCTATGTTAATACACTCTATGCTAATGTATTTACTCTATAACACTCAACTCTGTGCTCCTGCACTCTATATCAATACACTTTACACCACTCTAAGCTACTCTATGCCACGGCACTCTACACCACTTTACTCTATGCCATCGCACTCTATGCCACTCTATGCAACTCCACTCTACCCTGCACCTCTCCACTCCACGCCACTTCACTCTACTGTGAAACGATCTACTTTATGTCACTGCACTCTGCGCTACTGCATTCTATGCCACTGCACTCTACCCTATACCTCTCCACCCTATGCCACTGCACTCTACTCTGAAACAATCTATTCTATGCCACTGCACTCTACGTCCCTCTGTCCCACTGCACTCACTCTAAACCACTGCACTGTACTTCAATGCACTCTACACCAATGTAATGTAAACAACTGCACTATACCCCACTGCACTCTGACACTCTACTCTGCAACCCTGCAATGGCCACCACTATACTCTACACCACTCTACTCTGTACAACTGCATTTTGCACCAATACACTCTGTTTCACTGAACTCTATACCACTCTACTCTGCATAACTCCACTCTATGTCACTGCACTTTACAGCACTATACTTTGCTCTGCACCATGCTACATTGTACCACTTTGCACCACTCTATGTGACTGCACTCTATGCCACTCGAGCCTACTCTGCACTCTATGCCACTGCACTCTCTGCCACTCTATTGTATGCCACTCTACTCCACTGCACTCTATGCCACTCTACTCTGCCCCATGCCACTCTATGCCACTGCACTCTATGCCAATGAACTCTAAACAACTGCACTGTATGCCACTGCCCTTTACTCTGCACCACTGTACTCTACGCCACTGCTCTCTGTACCACTCTATGCCACTCTACACCACTGCACTGAAACTCTACTCTAAAACATTGAACTCTTCACCACTGCACTCTACACCACTGTAATCTGTACTACTGCACTCTATGCACTCTGCCAGTGCACTCTACAGCACTATACTCTACTGTGCACTGCACCACTCTACACTACTCCACTCTACACCACTCTACTCCACTGCACTCTATGCCGCACGAGTCTGCTCTGCACTCTATGCCACTGCAACACTCTCCACTACTGCACTCTCTGCCACTCTATTGTATGCCACTATACTCCACTGCACTCTCTGCCACTCTACTCTGCCCCATGCCACTCTGTGCCACTGCACTCTACGCCAGCGCACCTAAACTGCACTGTACACCACTGCCCTCTACTCTGCACCGCTGTACTCCACGCCACTGCTCTCTGCGCCACTCGAGACCACTGCACTGACACTCTACTCTGCAACATTGCACTCTCCGCCACTGTACTCTACACCACTTTACTCTGTACTACTGCATTCTACGCCACTGCACTCTATGCCACTGCACTCTATGCCACTTCACTCTACAGCCCTATACTCTACTCTGCACCACTCTACACTACTCCACACCACTCTATGCCACTGCACTCTATGCCACGTGAGTATACTCTGCACTCTATGCCACTCCACCACTCTACACTATTGCACTCTCTGCCACTCTACTCCACTGCACTCTATGCCACTCTACTCTGTCCCACGCCACTTGATGCCACTGCACTCTATGCCAATGCACTCTAAACAACTGCACTGTACCCCAATGCACTCTACTCTGCACCACTGTGCTCCACGCTACTGCTCCTATGCCACTCTACACCACTATGCCACTAACTTTTAGCCATGCTCAACAGCAGCCACTGGTGTATAACATGGCTAAAACACATTGGCAAAGCCAATATATAACTCTTGTATAGACAAGACCTATTGGCTTTGCCAATTTTTGTCAGTACTATGAGGTACGGAGGTCCCTGAAAGAACTGTGAATGTGTAAGTCCTTATTTTAAACATGCATTAGACACATCATAATATAAGCTGCTACAAAATGCGCAAATACATTTCGGATAAATAAAAAAAAGTCCTTCTAAAATACAGATTTGAATAACATACAGTTTATACCTAGTACTACATTTTTTTTATTACAGTCCAATAAAACCACACACTCCACAGCTCACTTTGGAATATCCTTCCAGTACCTCTCTAAAAGAAAATGTATTTGTAATCAGAAAACTTCAAGTGACTCCTTTGATTAAAGTCAATGCAGGTTTCCAAGTCCCTTTACATTTGCAGATTTACCAGTTGTGCACATTTACATTTCTTTAGGGAAGGAGACACCCTGGCAAGAAGGCCTGTTTCCTAGCTGTCTGACCTCCCTCCCCCAGAGCACAGGAGACTCCCTGCCTTTCAATCCAGCTGGGAAAACTGATCTGCCATAATTACATTTTGTCCTTTAGGTGAAAGGCTAAAATTAGGGACAAGTGCAGTCTGTTAAGCCTTTCACCACGGACAGCAGGGAGAAATTACGGGCAGTCCGTGAAAATTACAGATGGGTGGTCACCCTACCGGAATTGCGTACACATTGCTGGGGCAACCTCCCACCTGAATATTCTGGAGAGGCCCCTGGTGCCATGCACACTGTTATGTGTCCTATAAAAGACTCCTGGTCAAAACTCAAACCACCTGCAGATGTGATTACTGAGATCCCATATTAAAAAAGTCCCCTGCAGAGACGCGGAAGTACATTGGCTGCAGGCAAAGTAGCAACAGCTGGAGAAAGTGTAAATCGAAGTGGGTTAGTGCCAAAGAGCAACTGGGCTAGTCGTCCTCGGGTACACCAAAACATAGCCAACTGCTCAGAACCTGTCAGGGCAAAGAGGTGGCCTGGCTGGGCGTGTCTGTCCCTCTGCTCTTTGTGAGGTCACACAAGAGTGAAACGGAGACCCCGAAGCAGATAAAGACAATACATTGGATGGCTAAGCATAAAGAAAGAGCCCAATGATAAACAAGCATTAGCAAGGCCCATAGGCCTCGCCTATGCAAGAGCTATTGGCTTTGCCAATGTGTTTTAGCCATGTTGTACACCGGCTTGGCTGCTGCTGAGCATAGCTAAAAGTTAGTGGCATAGAGGAAAGTGGCAAGGAGTGTTGCAAACTAGAGTGCTCAGGAGTGGAGTGGGGTGTTATGAAGTGGCGTAAATAGTCATGGAGTGGTGTAGAGTAGAGTTGAGTAGCATGGAGATGGTGTGTAGTGGAGTGTCATGGAGTGGAGTGTTATGGAGTGTCGTGGAGGGAGTAGAGTGTCATAGAACAGAAGGGCATAGAGTGGACTAAAGTGTAGTGTTGAGTGGTGTAGAGTGGCGTAGAGTGTCAGAGTGGAGTACAGTGTCAGAGTGGAATAGAGTGTCATAAATTGAAGTGGTATACAGTGCTGTGGTGTAGAGAAGAGTGAAATGACTTAGACAGCGGTGTATGCGGTGGTGCAGAGTGTTGTAGAGTAGAGGGGTGTAAAGGGGAGTAGGTTGTCACAGAGTGGAGTGTTAGAGTGGAGTAGTGTAGTAGAGTGAAATTGCATAGAGTGGCATAGAGTGGAGTGACAGAGTGGCATGGAGTGTAATGGCGTAGAGTGGAATAGTGGATTAGAGTGGAGTAGTGTGTCATAGGAGTTGCATAGAGCATCATAGAAGGGAGTAGGGTCATACAGTGGCATAGAGTGGGGTAGAGAGTTGTAGAGTGGAGTGGCATAGAGAGGGGTAGGGTTTAATTGAGTAAAGCGTCACCGAGTGGAAAGTTGCAGAGTGGACTAGATCTGCCTAAAGTGAATTGGTGTAAAGTAAAGTGTCACAGAGTAGATTGGCATAGAGTGCAGTAGTTTAGAGTGCATTGGTTTTGAGAGAATTGGTGTAGAGATGAGTGGCGCACAGTAGAGTGGTGCAGAGTAGAAAGATGCAGAGTGGACTAGAGTGAAGAGCCGCGCATAGATTGCAATGGCGTAGGGTGGAGTGTCGCAGGGTGGAGTGGCAGAGGGTGGAGTGAGTAGCGTAGTGTGCAGTGGCATAGAGTGCAGTGGCATAGAGTAGATTGTTTCAGATTGGAGTGAAGTTGTGCATGGTAAAGCAGAGTGGTGCAGGATAGAGTACAAAGGTGTAGAGTGGCATAGAGTGCAGTTGTGTAGAGTTGTGTAGAGTGCAGAGGCATGGAGGGCAGTGGTGTAGAGTAGATTAGAGTGACGTAGAGTGCATTGGCATAGAGATGAGTGGTGCAGAGTAGAGTGCAGTGGCATAGAGTGCAGAGTAGCATAGAGTTCAGTGGCAGAGAATGCAGTAATGCACAGTAGAGTGTCTCAGAGTGCAGAGCTGTCTAGTGCAGTAGCATAGAGTAGATTGTGTCAGACTAGAGTGTAGTTGCGTAGAGTGAATTGGCATCGGGATGAATGGTGCAGAGTAGAGTGCTGTGGCCTAGACTGCAGTGGTGTAGAGTGCAGTGGTCCAGAGAATAATAGAGTGGCCCAGTGTGGATGGCATAGAGTTCACTGGAGTAAAGTGGAGTGGTACAGAGTAGAGTACATTGACATTGACTGCAGTGGCATAGACTGCAGGGTTGCAGAGAGTAGAGTGGCATAGAGGTGAGTGACATATAATGGGGTGGCATGCAGTGGTGCGTAGTAGAGTGGGTAGAGTGCATTGGCATAGTGATGCAGAGTAGAGAGGCATGGACTGAGTGGCATTGAGTGAAATGGTGCAGAGTAGTGTTCAGTGATGCAGTGTGGAGTGGTGGAGTGTGGGTGGAGCAGAGTAAAGTGTAGTGGCGCAGAGTGGTGCAAAGTAGCGTGGAGTGGACTAAAGTGGAGTACGCATGGTGTGCTTGCACACTGCGATTACAGACAACACATCTTCATTTGAAATTACCATTAAATTTGCACAGCCAAAAGTATACAGCTCACAAAATATATTGTGTGGAAATGTCATCACCTAGCATATTGATATGTTTTGATGGTATTAAAATATTTGTCTCAACCACACTTCAAAATTACCCTCGGTACCCAGCATGATTGTCAAATAAATCCTCTCACTTTGAAGTCAGAGAAAGAAAACACCAAGCTCCCTGGAAAGACAGAGCCTGACATTTGACCTCTGTCTTTTATACTCTGCAAATATGGCAAGATAAGAACAAGATATACAGGCCTGTTTACAGAAAGGAAGCATTCGGAATGATACTGTAAATAAGTTTTAGGCAAGGTAAGGGACATATTCAAGCTGTACAGCCTAAAACAAATAAAGCCAGCAAATAGAAAACAAGGCAATGTGAGTTTCAAACCAAAAAGCCAATGGTAAGCAACGGGTGGAATGCATTCCCAGAGAAGCTTTCCAAATGTCCCCAAGACGTCATTAGCAAACCGGACAGCTGCGCTATCTGGTAGGCTTTGACCTACAAAAACATTAATAGGATCTGGGCAGGCCACATGGTTAGCCACTCAAGTGATGAGTGAACCCTTTCACATCAAAACACACTGATGAAATGACTAGCCATTATCACCTCAGCAGTGAGGACTGCGCACAAAAATTAAGCATTTTATCCTCCATCCCCTCTCCCACCCACACACCCCGGAGGTTCCCTCTCGTGTGCACACGAAAGCCGCAGGCACGATGCAAGAACCCCACCCCCATGCTGAGCTCCAGTATTGTGTTCCCACTGGGACACCGTCCAGCTGGGTTTCCAAAGGAAAGACATCACCATGGCAACCTGCACATGCCCTGGCTGATACTCTGCGAAAAACTCATTAAGAATGCATGTTTGTGTTTACTGTAGTGATAGCTCGGCGTGGCAATATTACAGCATGACTCATTGGGCCTCAGTCAACAGCAGGACACATGGCACATGAGCTGGAGCTGTGTATAAGGGACCATATCCATCGCTGGTTGCACTGGGTTTTGGGAGGGTATCTGTGTAGCTCGCTGTTTTGCAGAGCCTCTCAAATGAAGCACAGCGCAGGACCAAATTATGCGGCAGCAGGGGACCGAATTATGTGGCAGCAACGGGCACATTATGTGGCAAAAGGTAAATAATGAGACCTAATGTGCCATATTTTGTGATAGTATTACTTCATAATTTTGTCATTCTTTTCACATATTAAAACTGTCTCGGCAAAGGTTGCACCTCATTAGTACCCATTTCACACCCAATAACAGCAATATTAACTGAAAGATGGCCAGTCAACTTTTGCCTAGGGCCTTCCAAAGTACAGAAACACAGGTCACCTCAATTTTAGTAACTTTTGATCTATTTGAGCTAGAAACACATTTTTTTGTTGAAGTCTGAAGATTACGTAGCAGATGATGGATTATGTGGCAAATGCAGCAAATCCATATTTATGGGTAAAAACACCACGGCCACACACTTCATATTTCTGTGGCCTTGCCCTTAAGTCATCCTTGAAGGCCACTGACTGTCCTCACAAAAGGAAGGTGGCCACTCTGCAGTCAAGGTTGAGGTCAAGCGAGACTGAAGTGTGAATGATGGGAGGGAGGGCAGAGTTGGAGGCCAAGGGTGAGTGCAAGCCAGATCGCTCTCAGCGGGAGCGATGGCCCCCTGGGCACTTCCATGTCGTCACCATCAGCACATGGTGCATCCATCTTGATATTTGTCATGCAGTACAGCAACCCATTGGCCATCTTCCTCTTAAGCCAGCTGTACGTCTTCTTGGACCACAAATATGTTGCACTGTGGTCCATTTTCACTGGCTTGCAAAAAGTGATGGATGGAATGCCTGAATTAATCTCAGCCACTGGTAATTACTCAGGATGCATCCCAGTCTATCGTCATTTTGCACACCATGCCACTCCATTCTCACTGGTGGCTGGTGATCCTTGAAAGTGGTGGGCAATAGGTACACACCTTGGGACATTGTGAACTCCACTGCCTCAGTAGAGAATTCTTTTGAAAAATGGGTCCAAATTGTGAATTTTACAGCACTATTTTTCAGACGTTTGCTAAAAAGCCAAGAATCTGAAGTGGTACCCGTGAGATTTCCAAGTGTTACTTGTGTGCTAAGGAAGTACCTCCTCATTGGAGTTGGGATTTCACCCACAGCAAGAAAAGCTTGAGAAAATCATGGCCAAATGGTATATTTTATCAGCAATAGCCGATCCAAACGGAGCATCTTTCATCACTTCTCCATTATAAGTAACTTAAGTAGTGGAAAAGGGCATTGGCGGGGGGACAGAAAAAAAGTACACAATGGGCTCACAGGCTCAGGCTGTAAACTTCAGAGCATGACCTGTTTTACATACTCAGGTGCAAGTGCCATCATTCAGGTGAAACAGTTCTAACTGCTTCTGAGACATGTTAAACTAATATTACTCGCCATGGTCTCAAACAGCAGTGATCACTATTCCTGGAAACTAAACTTTAAGTGTACATTTGTAAATTCAACCATCGTGTACCAAAGCATCAGCTTATTAACATGAAAAAATATACACAGTTTGCTATAAAATACAAACTTTCTATTTGAGAAAATACACTGTTCCTCAAAACGAAATTGATCATTTTCATGAAAAAAAACACATTGTTTTGCCCCGAAGTAGCAGCTTTTTCTATTAAAAACATCAACCTGCCATTTTTGTAAAGCACCAGATGTACTACTGCCACATATGGATAGATTCTAACTTGTGTATCCATGTATCACCATCTCACGCCAGGTGTACTCTTTATATCACAAAAATAGACCTTCCAGGACAATCATTTTACAAGAGGTGAGCACAACCATGCCCTGAATGTCAACATATAAAAAGAATAGCCATTGGCACGCTAGGGGCCATATTAAACCAGGGGTGGGCACCAATGTACTCTGAATGGGCACATTATACCAGCAATTATCACCATATGCCAAGGCTAGGTTTATACCAGAGGTGAATGAATCAAAAAAGATTACACACGGTTCCAAACAATACAGAAGGTTTCTTTCAAGGGGATGGTTCAATCAATAGATGAAAACCAACATTTTCGAAGCAAGAGCCCTCACTCACCATCCGGTGACATGCTTCATCATAGGGCCCAGCTCCTCGTCAGGCCGGCGCTGCAATGCCTGACGGGCCCCACAAGGGGGCTCTTTGCCGGAGATCTTTTAAGAATCGTGTATAGCCGGTCAAGAATAATAAAGTGAAGGATTGGTGTATAGGAAAATGTTAAAAATGACTAGAGGTACCTACTAATAATTTTTAATTCTCTGCTGATACCTCTAACATGATTAAAACCAGTATACGGGGAATTAGTGGAATAATGTCCACATACCCCATAAAAAAAAAAAAACAACAGGTAGGTATAGTTGTTGTGTCTCTTAATAGGGAATAGTAAGAAAGAGACAGTGCACACAGGATCCCCTGTGTGACTCTACACCACTACATAGAGTGACACAGGAGATCCTGTGTGCACTGTCTCTTTCTTACTATTCCCTATTAAGAGACACAACAACTATACCTACCTGTTGTTTTTTTTATTTTTTATGGGGTATGTGGACATTATTCCACTAATTCCCCGTATACTGGTTTTAATCATGTCAGAGGTATCAGCATAGAATTAAAAATTATTAGTAGGTACCTCTAGTCATTTTTAACATTTTCCTATATACCAATCCTTCACTTTATTATTCTTGACCGGCTATACACGACTCTTAAAAGATCTCCGGCAAAGAGCCCCCTTGTGGGGCCCGTCAGGCATTGCAGCGCCGGCCTGACAAGGAGCTGGGCCCTATGATGAAGCATGTCACCGGATGGTGAGTGAGGGCTCTTGCTTCGAAAATTTCGGTTTTCATCTATTGATTGAACCATCCCCTTGAAAGAAACCTTCTGTATTGTTTGGAACCGTGTGTAATCTTTTTTGATTCATTGACTATTGGGAACCTTACGCACGGGACCAGGAGTTTGCACTCCGAATATCCCATTTTCTGCCCCTCCTTTTGTTGTTTCTTCGATTATACCAGAGGTGAACACCATCATGTCATGAAGATTGCACTGAGCCAACAATCACCAACGTTATGCAAAGCTTGCATTATGCCAGGAGTGGGCATCACCATGCCATTGATGCCCACAATGTGCCAAGATGCAGCACCGTTAGACCAGGTTGCAGTTAGAGGCCAGCAATAAGAACAGGCAGAGTGAAGATATTGAGTGTCTCTGTTTCTCTCTTGTCCCAGTCCCCTTCCCCTGGCATTGCACCATCATCACTAGTTTCACAAAGGTGCAAATACTAGCATTATTTATTTTGAATCTGGATTGCCAGGTTAGTCCAACCTTTAAAGAATGGCTAGTCCATGTTATCATTCCAACCCAAGCAATGGATTCAGAAGTTACTATTTTTCAAATCTTATACATAGTTAACAAGTTACAAGGATAAATTAGTTTACAGAAATCAAAGACCAAGACCTTACAATTCAAGTTACTTGAAGTCAAGAGAGAATTAGGGGCCAGATGTAGCAAAATGACATTTTGCGAATTGCAAATTGCGAGTACTAGCGACTCGCAATTTGCAAGTCGCAAAATGTCATGCAGAACGGTGTCTCAGACACCTTCTGCGAGTCGCTATGGGGTCGCAAAGACCCACCTCATGAATATTAATGAGGTGGGTCGCAAATTGCGGCCCCATACCGACTATGGGCACTCGCTAACATGGAGGCCTGCTGTCGTCAGCAGGCCTCCATGTTAGCGACCTGCTTTTAAATAAAGCAGTTTTTTTTTTTTTTTTTAATGTAGCCCGTTTTCCCTAAGGGAAAACGAGCTGCATTTCAAAAAATCCGAAACCTTTTGTTTCGTTTTTTTCAGGGCAGGGAGTGGTCCCTTGGACCACTCCCTGCCCTGAAAAAATGTTTTGGGGTCCATTCACAAAGGGGAAGGGGTCCCATGGGGACCCCTTCCCGTTTGCGAATGGGTTACCATCCACTTCAAGTGGATGGTAACTGCGACTCCATTTGCGACCGCATACGCGGTCACAAATGGAATTGCATACCATTGCGAATCGCAAATAGGAAGGGAACACCCCTTCCTATTTGCGATTCGGAAATGCATTTTGCGAGTCGGATCCGACTCGCAAAATGCATTTCAACATAGCAAAGTGGCTTTTGCGAGTCGCAAACGGCGTTTTTCACCGTTTGCGACTCGCAAAACCCTTGCTACATCTGGCCCTAGATTCTCTCTAAAATTAGAGACTAAAGATGCAAATTTGATTTGGATCCTATAGCATTATATGTACTTACAGAATCAGAAACAGAGGGCCTGATTTTCAAAGGTAAAGATACACTTTTGTGTAAGTTTACGATTTTTTGCAAGTTCCAAAGAAATTTTATGAGTCGTATCTTTACAACTGTAGAGTCGCCGCACTCATGGCGGGACCTGGCACATAAAAAGGTAGGCAATCGTGAAGATTCTACTTGTAATATTCCTTTGTGAATTGCAAAATAACTGCAAACTTACACAAAAGTGTAAGTTTGCCTTTGTGAATCAGGCTCAGAGTATCGTAGACAATAATCGGATCAGAATTTACCTAATGGATTTATCAGGTCATCACAGTGACCAGTCTCCTCTTCTTTATTATTTTTAACTAAATATTGTGTTGTAGGTGGGATGAGCTAAGAACATTTATTGACTAGTGAGCAAATAATAGGATTACAGTAAAAAAAAACAGATACCTATTACCATTGATCTCTATTCTTTTGGATCGGATGACTCAAGCAACCATTTTTAATAAGCTTGGTCTTAGGGGAGAATTTGGTTACAGCCCGCAAGGTGATGAATGAAAGACTGTTTTGCACCAAGTTCAGTGTATCTGTATACCAAGTCATGTCTCTCAGACTCTACAATGTCCCAGCTGCCGTTCAGTATTTTATTGATGAAGTTCTGGAAGGCTGTTTTGATGTCATTTGTGTATTATAGCTAGATAAAATCTTGATTTACTGTGATTCTCTGGAAACAAATATGCAACATGTTAAGGCAGCATTAACAATAGTTAGAGATCATCTTGTGTTGCAAATCTTGACAATTGCCATGCCACTTCAGTAGAATTTTGGGGGGACATGATTAGCCCAAGGCAACAAAGATAACTGGCAACAAATTTTCAGTAATCATTTGGCCAGCACCTAGATTTGTAAATGCTGTGCAGCGTTTTGGTAACTTTCATAGGAGATGTATTTGTAAATTTTCTAAGGCAGACAAGCCAATTACCAAACTTCTTTGCAAAGGAGTGGCCTTCACATAGTACAAAAAAGCTTGTCAAGCTTTTTGTTTCCTGAAAAAAACATTTTTCTTTGTCGCGTAGGCTCTCATTATTCTAATGAGACTACTGGATTTCAAGTGGCAGAACCGCCTGCGGTGTAGGAGGCTGAGTCTGACCCACTACAGGTGAGACCTGTCGCTCCAATCCGGGTCCTGCTCCGGCTACCTAGCAGTGCCTTATCTCTACCCGAGGGCAGGGATGATTGGGCAGCTGAGCGCATGACAGGTCACTCAGGTCCCATCCCTTTCTCTCAGTTACATTAGTCTCACATACACAATGACAGAGGCAGTATATATTTCAATAATGCTTTAATAAAGCGCCTGCTTCTTAGATAGCAAAGCGTGGACTGCAATAACCAGGACGATACACCATGACAAGATTAAAATGGTGACAAGGAGAGTAAAACATAAAAATAATGCTACCATATTGTCACTAGAGTCAACAGACTAATTCTTACCTAGGTTACGATAGAGCACAGCATGTTAAGCTCTAATTCTGCCCTTTAGGTTCCCCTGGGAAGACATCATCCCCCATACCTGAGCAAAGGTCGAATCATTCGGCAATCAGCATACCGTCGTGGTTCTCTGGCTGGAATCTCCCTCTAATGTGTAAGGGACAGGGGAGTGTTTTTATAATGAAACAGCTGATGTTCTAAGAAAATGTCCCTACGTAAGGATGTGTATTTTCTATGAATGTCAGAGACTAAACTTACACCATGTTCACCGGCAACCTATCCTGCTGTAGCCTTAAAAGAAGCACAGAGTGAGCAAGAATGTCTTGTTTGAGAACAGAGTGCTGGCCTAGGCAAAAACAGTCAGATAGAGAGAAAATAAAGCAAGACCGTAAAAGTGGCCACTGTAACAATAATAAAGCGAAGCTGAATAAAACACATCTAGGTTAAAGTGCACAGCGGCAGGCCTAGTATGTTAAAAAAATGTACATCGAGCTATAACTAAAATGGCTAAACAACATCTTGTGCTCCTATTTTTCATCATCCAAAAGTTGAGCTTTCATTCACTGTAGAGAAAGCTACATCATATCATGCAACCAAGAGAGTATTGTCCCAGAGAAATGCAGCTATTGGACAAGCTCATCCAGGGACCTATTTTTCCCACATTTTTCACCCATAGAGTTAAATTACACCATTACAGGCAAAAACCCTTTATCAATCAATATATCTTGTGACGAACTGAGACTTGATTTATTAGTAGCCGAGCATACAATAGAGGTATACACCAACAATAGAAATGTAAATTTTTTAAAGTCTGCCAGTGCACTGACTAACAGACAGTTATGAAGGACATTGTTCTTTTCTGAGAAGGCCTTTGTTATTAATTATAAACATGGTCCCCAAAATGGCGAACCAGATGTCTTACCTAGAAGACCTGAACCTGAAAATGAGAATAATATTGTTAATGAACTTCAGTTGATTTTGCTAGCTGGAACTCAGGACAGTCATTCAATGGCTTTGATCAAAATGAGGTCAAAGAATGTACAGAATAACATTCTGTTGACAAAGAAGTTTGGTTGAGAGAAAGGGAGGCATAAGCAAGGAAAATTGGTTATTTTCAGAAAGGAAAGTTTTGTATTTTCCTTTAGAGCAAGTAAGATAAGAAGCTATGAGTGTGCTTCATGACTTTAACACAACTGGACATCCTTCCTGGAATATCTAAAACAATAGCAACAGTTAAAAGATACTTTTGGTGGCCATCATTGTCTACAGATGGTAAGCAGTACGCGCAGACTTGTTTTGCACATATGCTGTATGAGCCCAAATTAAGAGTTTGGAAAACCCGCCTGCACCTGTGCAAGCCCAGTCCATGCCCAGTACACGAATCCTTGGTTCTACTCCCACCTACCAGAGCCTGAGATGCTACTCTGCCAGTGGACTCCATGCTCTGATCACCGGTCGACCATCAGACCGCTGCCCATGTGCATCACCCACCTTCATCGAAGGTGCGTTCTCCAGCGCTACCTGCTACAAGTCCTGCATGCCCCAGCCTGCCACCTCCTCCTTAATACCCGCTCAAGCATCAAACACAGCATCCGACTCTAAGGCCTCCTACATGACCTCTTCCCATTTCATCTCTTCCTGTCTAAGACTTCATGCAAAACAGCATTGGCCCCAAATATCGCAGTTGCCAGCCTCTCCGGCTCCAAGATCACCAGACAGGACAGAACTTGCAAATCTGGAGGCAGCCTAGCCATCATCTACAAAGACAACATCCACTACGCAATCATGTTGGCTTACTCCAGTAACCATCTGGAACACCTGACCTTTATGCTTACCATCTCAAGCAACACTGCCTTGGGAGGGGCCCTCCTCTACTGTCCCCCTACACCAAGATCCAACTTCTGAAACACCATCACGGATCTCATTTTCTACTGGTGATCAACTCCCGCTTCGTCATCCTCGCTGTGACCTCAGTTTTCACCTGGAGGACCACTGTAATGTGGCTTAAAAATCATCAACCGTCTAGAAGACATGAGCACACTTGGGCTCACCCACCGAATTCATGACCTCACCTACACCACTGGACATCTCCTCGACCAGTTTTTACCAAAATCCCAGACATCACTGTGGAAAATCCCACCTTCTTCACCTGAACAGACCGCTTCCTCGTCCACTTTGACCTGCACCCACCCATCCAATGAAAAATCTCACCCACACAACTGGAACAACATCTCCATGGAAACTAAGACCTCAGAATTCCAGAATTGCCAGCCACTGCACCTAGACAACCTCACACTATCCAGCACCATCCGCAAACCCTCCTTCACAGACACCCTGGCCCCATCTGCACCTCTTGGACTAGACTAAAAACCAGTTGATTCACAGAAGAATTATGACTCTCCAAACACCATTACAAACAATGACAGCCAGAAAAATACCTGCAGATAAGCCCGGTGGATGTGCCACCAGCAACTCAAGTCCATTAAGCAAACTGTTCTGATTGAATTGACAACTGCTCTAACAGCACTAAAGACATATTTGCCATAGTGAAGGGATGCATCTTCCTTGCTGCCCACTCTAGGAACATACCCCTATCACAGGATCTATACACACAGTTCTCTCACTACTTCAGCAAAAAAAAAAAGCACCATATACAACTTTGCTCCCAACCACACCTATCCAACCTGGCCTCCATCCAACCCAATGACACAAGTACCTCAGAATCCACTTGGAGTGTGCTGGTCACCATCACCTACATGGAAGCTGCGGACACCATGTGCTCCATCTACTCAGGAGCCCCATTGGGCCCTTGCCAACACTTAATCTTCACCAAAATACTCAACCCCATTTGCGAGGCCCCACCCTAATACTCAGTGACTCCCTCACCACTGCTGCCATACTACATCTAGTGAAGAAACCTTCTTCTGACCTGAAGATCTTAACTGGCTACAGACCATTCTTCTTGCTACCCTACCCGGTAAAAGTCTTGGACAAACTCATCAACAAAAGTCTAGCTGACCACCTCACAACAACTACCTCCAGGATCCATCACAGTCTGGATTCAGATCCAACCATAAAACCGACACCAGTTCTACCATCTTCAATTTTTACTTGGCAACTCTCGCTAACATCATCCGAGTCAACGGCCTCAGCGTCATCTCTTACACTGATGACACCCAACTCATCCTCTCCAATGACATCCCGAATTTGAAGATCACCTTCTTATGTCCGAAGACATCAACTGCATGAAGTCCAGTTGTCTAAAGCTCAACTGTAACAAGTTGAAAAGTTGGTACTTTTCGGGAAAGCCACCTCACTCTGGACCACAGCCTGGGGTGATCCAAGATAGAATCACAAATCAACCCATCAAACCAAGCCAGAAACTTGGGTATTGTAATCGACAACCAAGTGTCGATGACTAGCCGTATCAACTCAGATGCCCTCTCTGACTTCTACACCGTCCTGCTGTGCAAAAAATCTTCAAATGACTCTCACTTCACTCCTGAAGAATCGGCACATCTGCCCTGATCAGCAGCAAGAAGAACTATGACAACACACTCTACGTCAGCATCACTGCACACCTCACCGAGAGACTCCAAGTCTTCCAAAATGCAGCAGCCAGACTCACACTCACCCTTCCACCGTGGTGGTCACATCACCACTCATCTCAAAAATCACCACTGGCTCCTCACACACACATAAAGTCTTGCACAATCAAAGCCCTGCATACCTGAACAGACACATCAGCTTCCACACTCCATCCAAGAACCATCGCTTGGCTGGCCCCCCACTCACACATGTCCCCTTCCTATGACAAGCCAGAGCCGGTGGTCATTTATTTTCATACCAAGCACCCAAAGCCTGGATCTCCCCCTGCACATCCGAGCCACCAGCTCAGCCGTGGAATTTCACAAGAAACTCAAAAGCTGTATCTTCCAGTACATCCCAGGCACGTCAGCAACTCGTTCTCCAGGCACCAGGATACCCTCACAGTTATGTGTGCGCCATTCAAACACTTTCATAACACAACATAACATATTGTAACATGACACAACATCACATAACATAACAAACACAAAAAAGCAAGGAAAGTACTGTAATTCCAGTAATTATTGATACTTTGACTAAAATGGGACAATTCATTGTATTGCTTGGGTTGTCCTCTTCTACAGAGCTAGGACACATTTAAGCATATAATATTATTTACTTTTGGTAACGGTTCTCAATTCATCTAAATTCAGTTCAGGGCTACATTATATTAACAGTTGGACACGGGAGTGTGTCTGTCTACTAGTTATCTTCTAGTTTTCATCCTCAGACAGATGGCAGACAGAACGAATGAATCAGAATATTGAACGATATTTACGGTAGCAAACAATATTGTAAGAAGAGGATGAAGGACAGACGTCATGGTTAACAGAATCAACCTCTAATAATGGTGAGCATTTTGCTACCGGGATCTCATCTTTCTCCGTATGCATGAATGTCAACCTAGAGTATTGTCATTAGATCTACGTTCAGCTATACATGTTCCTTCGGAACACGGACACTAAACTGAACGCCAGAAAATCCAACAGTCTGCACAAGAGCATTTTAAAGTAGCCAAAGTTACTTACATGTTTTATGCTGACAACAAATTAATTTTCAAAGCTAAGAATACAGTGCATGAACATATATGGTTATTCACGAAGAATTTGCATTTAAAAAAAGATACAATGCTGAAACTCAAGTTTGTTGGTCCATTTACCATTGAACAAATTGTGAATTGCAAGGCGCAGTTAAAACTGACACATTCTAAGGTGAATCAACCCTTGTCTGAACTTGAAACTTAATTCTGCAAAGGCTTGTCTTGGTACACACCTTGCTTCTATTCAGGTAAATGCTGAAAATGGATATAATGCATAATTTCTTAGATGCAATTGTTAGGAGACAGTTGCAACATTCAGTAGAATGTAAAAGGTATGGCCTTCCGTGGCAAGGATTGGAGCAGGCCTCTAACATGCATGTTCCACTTTTCCTATGAAAATTATACAAAAAGCACCCAGAAAAGTCACTGAGATGTCAGGCCTTGAGGGAGGCCTGAAATTGTTTGAGTTATAAAAGCTGCAGGAATGAATTGGTTAATAGTTATAGTTGTAATGTTATTTGCAGCACTGGCAGAGGTAACAGGAGGTGCAAGCTGCAATGCTCTCCTGGGAAGGACCCAGGGACATCATTTTCTACAAATTAAGCATGATGTATGCACCATCTGAACCTGAGAGTGCCAAATCAAGGGCCAGAACAATGCCATAGACAGGGTGATGAAGATATGCAGGGTTGGCAGGGCGTGTCCATCTAGGTACCCAAGTGGTGGAAGACTTATTAACATCCTCCAAACTTCCTACCACCCAGAAAGAGTTGGCAATGGACCACTACCGCCTGGATCAATGCACACTTGCTAATCACAACCATCCCCAGCCACTCACCAGTGTTCCTAGGGCCCAGGTACAGGGTTAGGGCACAAATCGGGGGTACACATGGGTACACGGCGTCCACCTTCAATTTTCACCTTGCCAAGTAGTTCGGGCACACTGTAATATGCTGAACTCGTCCAGTGGGAAAGTTTGTGGCCATTTCAATGGAAATATGCAAGCTATATTTGACAGTGAACTGCCACATTATGCTTAGAAATATAGGCACAAACAGTTAGGAGCACACCTGCCTAACATCCCAGCAAATAATCTGCCCCATTGCATCATGATAAATGTAGTTTCCTCAAAAAACGAACTCAGTTACTTTTAAATATTTCACCTCCAAATAGGTGCAGCCTTTGCTGTGCATCTCTGGACACATGTGTTTCTGGGTTAATCCCTTCTTCAGCAGAGAACAAGTTTGCGGGGTGCTGGAAATGCTGCCATTAATCATTTGGTTTCAATACCTCTTCACTGGCATGCTCCAGAGCTCGTCAGCCCAGTGGCTCAAGGGAGCCTTTTTAAAGTCACAAACAGTTAGGAGCACACCTGCCTAACATCCCAGCAAATAATCTGCCCCATTGCATCATGATAAATGTAGTTTCCTCAAAAAACGAACTCAGTTACTTTTAAATATTTCACCTCCAAATAGGTGCAGCCTTTGCTGTGCATCTCTGGACACATGTGTTTCTGGGTTAATCCCTTCTTCAGCAGAGAACAAGTTTGCGGGGTGCTGGAAATGCTGCCATTAATCATTTGGTTTCAATACCTCTTCACTGGCATGCTCCAGAGCTCGTCAGCCCAGTGGCTCAAGGGAGCCTTTTTAAAGTCACAAACAGTTAGGAGCACACCTGCCTAACATCCCAGCAAATAATCTGCCCCATTGCATCATGATAAATGTAGTTTCCTCAAAAAACGAACTCAGTTACTTTTAAATATTTCACCTCCAAATAGGTGCAGCCTTTGCTGTGCATCTCTGGACACATGTGTTTCTGGGTTAATCCCTTCTTCAGCAGAGAACAAGTTTGCGGGGTGCTGGAAATGCTGCCATTAATCATTTGGTTTCAATACCTCTTCACTGGCATGCTCCAGAGCTCGTCAGCCCAGTGGCTCAAGGGAGCCTTTTTAAAGTCACAAACAGTTAGGAGCACACCTGCCTAACATCCCAGCAAATAATCTGCCCCATTGCATCATGATAAATGTAGTTTCCTCAAAAAACGAACTCAGTTACTTTTAAATATTTCACCTCCAAATAGGTGCAGCCTTTGCTGTGCATCTCTGGACACATGTGTTTCTGGGTTAATCCCTTCTTCAGCAGAGAACAAGTTTGCGGGGTGCTGGAAATGCTGCCATTAATCATTTGGTTTCAATACCTCTTCACTGGCATGCTCCAGAGCTCGTCAGCCCAGTGGCTCAAGGGAGCCTTTTTAAAGTCACAAACAGTTAGGAGCACACCTGCCTAACATCCCAGCAAATAATCTGCCCCATTGCATCATGATAAATGTAGTTTCCTCAAAAAACGAACTCAGTTACTTTTAAATATTTCACCTCCAAATAGGTGCAGCCTTTGCTGTGCATCTCTGGACACATGTGTTTCTGGGTTAATCCCTTCTTCAGCAGAGAACAAGTTTGCGGGGTGCTGGAAATGCTGCCATTAATCATTTGGTTTCAATACCTCTTCACTGGCATGCTCCAGAGCTCGTCAGCCCAGTGGCTCAAGGGAGCCTTTTTAAAGTCACAAACAGTTAGGAGCACACCTGCCTAACATCCCAGCAAATAATCTGCCCCATTGCATCATGATAAATGTAGTTTCCTCAAAAAACGAACTCAGTTACTTTTAAATATTTCACCTCCAAATAGGTGCAGCCTTTGCTGTGCATCTCTGGACACATGTGTTTCTGGGTTAATCCCTTCTTCAGCAGAGAACAAGTTTGCGGGGTGCTGGAAATGCTGCCATTAATCATTTGGTTTCAATACCTCTTCACTGGCATGCTCCAGAGCTCGTCAGCCCAGTGGCTCAAGGGAGCCTTTTTAAAGTCACAAACAGTTAGGAGCACACCTGCCTAACATCCCAGCAAATAATCTGCCCCATTGCATCATGATAAATGTAGTTTCCTCAAAAAACGAACTCAGTTACTTTTAAATATTTCACCTCCAAATAGGTGCAGCCTTTGCTGTGCATCTCTGGACACATGTGTTTCTGGGTTAATCCCTTCTTCAGCAGAGAACAAGTTTGCGGGGTGCTGGAAATGCTGCCATTAATCATTTGGTTTCAATACCTCTTCACTGGCATGCTCCAGAGCTCGTCAGCCCAGTGGCTCAAGGGAGCCTTTTTAAAGTCACAAACAGTTAGGAGCACACCTGCCTAACATCCCAGCAAATAATCTGCCCCATTGCATCATGATAAATGTAGTTTCCTCAAAAAACGAACTCAGTTACTTTTAAATATTTCACCTCCAAATAGGTGCAGCCTTTGCTGTGCATCTCTGGACACATGTGTTTCTGGGTTAATCCCTTCTTCAGCAGAGAACAAGTTTGCGGGGTGCTGGAAATGCTGCCATTAATCATTTGGTTTCAATACCTCTTCACTGGCATGCTCCAGAGCTCGTCAGCCCAGTGGCTCAAGGGAGCCTTTTTAAAGTCACAAACAGTTAGGAGCACACCTGCCTAACATCCCAGCAAATAATCTGCCCCATTGCATCATGATAAATGTAGTTTCCTCAAAAAACGAACTCAGTTACTTTTAAATATTTCACCTCCAAATAGGTGCAGCCTTTGCTGTGCATCTCTGGACACATGGGTTTCTGGGTTAATCCCTTCTTCAGCAGAGAACAAGTTTGCGGGGTGCTGGAAATGCTGCCATTAATCATTTGGTTTCAATACCTCTTCACTGGCATGCTCCAGAGCTCGTCAGCCCAGTGGCTCAAGGGAGCCTTTTTAAAGTCACAAACAGTTAGGAGCACACCTGCCTAACATCCCAGCAAATAATCTGCCCCATTGCATCATGATAAATGTAGTTTCCTCAAAAAACGAACTCAGTTACTTTTAAATATTTCACCTCCAAATAGGTGCAGGCTTTGCTGTGCATCTCTGGACACATGTGTTTCTGGGTTAATCCCTTCTTCAGCAGAGAACAAGTTTGCGGGGTGCTGGAAATGCTGCCATTAATCATTTGGTTTCAATACCTCTTCACTGGCATGCTCCAGAGCTCGTCAGCCCAGTGGCTCAAGGCAGCATTTCCAGCACCCCGCAAATGTGCTTTATTTGTTCTCTGCTGAAGAAGGGATTAACCCAGAAACACATGTGTCCAGAGATGCACCTATTTAGAGGTGAAATATTTAAAAGTAACAGAGTTCGTTTTTTGAAGAAACTACATTTACCATGATGCAATGGGGCTGATTATTTGCTGGGATGTTAGGCAGGTGTGCTCCAAACTGTTTGTGACTTTAAAAAGGCTCCCTTGAGCCACTGGGCTGACGAGCTCTGGAGCAGGCACCAGCATGCCAATGAAGAGGTATTGAAACCAGATGATTAATGGCAGCATTTCCAGCACCCCGCAAATGTGCTTTATTTGTTCTCTGCTGAAGAAGGGATTAACCCAGAAACACATGTGTCCAGAGATGCGCAGCAAAGGCTGCACCTATTTAGAGGTGAAATATTTAAAAGTAACAGAGTTCGTTTTTTGAAGAAACTACATTTACCATGATGCAATGGGGCTGATTATTTGCTGGGATGTTAGGCAGGTGTGCTCCAAACTGTTTGTGACTTTAAAAAGGCTCCCTTGAGCCACTGGGCTGACGAGCTCTGGAGCAGGCACCAGCATGCCAATGAAGAGGTATTGAAACCAGATGATTAATGGCAGCATTTCCAGCACCCCGCAAATGTGCTTTATTTGTTCTCTGCTGAAGAAGGGATTAACCCAGAAACACATGTGTCCAGAGATGCGCAGCAAAGGCTGCACCTATTTAGAGGTGAAATATTTAAAAGTAACAGAGTTCGTTTTTTGAAGAAACTACATTTACCATGATGCAATGGGGCTGATTATTTGCTGGGATGTTAGGCAGGTGTGCTCCAAACTGTTTGTGACTTTAAAAAGGCTCCCTTGAGCCACTGGGCTGACGAGCTCTGGAGCAGGCACCAGCATGCCAATGAAGAGGTATTGAAACCAGATGATTAATGGCAGCATTTCCAGCACCCCGCAAATGTGCTTTATTTGTTCTCTGCTGAAGAAGGGATTAACCCAGAAACACATGTGTCCAGAGATGCGCAGCAAAGGCTGCACCTATTTAGAGGTGAAATATTTAAAAGTAACAGAGTTCGTTTTTTGAAGAAACTACATTTACCATGATGCAATGGGGCTGATTATTTGCTGGGATGTTAGGCAGGTGTGCTCCAAACTGTTTGTGACTTTAAAAAGGCTCCCTTGAGCCACTGGGCTGACGAGCTCTGGAGCAGGCACCAGCATGCCAATGAAGAGGTATTGAAACCAGATGATTAATGGCAGCATTTCCAGCACCCCGCAAATGTGCTTTATTTGTTCTCTGCTGAAGAAGGGATTAACCCAGAAACACATGTGTCCAGAGATGCGCAGCAAAGGCTGCACCTATTTAGAGGTGAAATATTTAAAAGTAACAGAGTTCGTTTTTTGAAGAAACTACATTTACCATGATGCAATGGGGCTGATTATTTGCTGGGATGTTAGGCAGGTGTGCTCCAAACTGTTTGTGACTTTAAAAAGGCTCCCTTGAGCCACTGGGCTGACGAGCTCTGGAGCAGGCACCAGCATGCCAATGAAGAGGTATTGAAACCAGATGATTAATGGCAGCATTTCCAGCACCCCGCAAATGTGCTTTATTTGTTCTCTGCTGAAGAAGGGATTAACCCAGAAACACATGTGTCCAGAGATGCGCAGCAAAGGCTGCACCTATTTAGAGGTGAAATATTTAAAAGTAACAGAGTTCGTTTTTTGAAGAAACTACATTTACCATGATGCAATGGGGCTGATTATTTGCTGGGATGTTAGGCAGGTGTGCTCCAAACTGTTTGTGACTTTAAAAAGGCTCCCTTGAGCCACTGGGCTGACGAGCTCTGGAGCAGGCACCAGCATGCCAATGAAGAGGTATTGAAACCAGATGATTAATGGCAGCATTTCCAGCACCCCGCAAATGTGCTTTATTTGTTCTCTGCTGAAGAAGGGATTAACCCAGAAACACATGTGTCCAGAGATGCGCAGCAAAGGCTGCACCTATTTAGAGGTGAAATATTTAAAAGTAACAGAGTTCGTTTTTTGAAGAAACTACATTTACCATGATGCAATGGGGCTGATTATTTGCTGGGATGTTAGGCAGGTGTGCTCCAAACTGTTTGTGACTTTAAAAAGGCTCCCTTGAGCCACTGGGCTGACGAGCTCTGGAGCAGGCACCAGCATGCCAATGAAGAGGTATTGAAACCAGATGATTAATGGCAGCATTTCCAGCACCCCGCAAATGTGCTTTATTTGTTCTCTGCTGAAGAAGGGATTAACCCAGAAACACATGTGTCCAGAGATGCGCAGCAAAGGCTGCACCTATTTAGAGGTGAAATATTTAAAAGTAACAGAGTTCGTTTTTTGAAGAAACTACATTTACCATGATGCAATGGGGCTGATTATTTGCTGGGATGTTAGGCAGGTGTGCTCCAAACTGTTTGTGACTTTAAAAAGGCTCCCTTGAGCCACTGGGCTGACGAGCTCTGGAGCAGGCACCAGCATGCCAATGAAGAGGTATTGAAACCAGATGATTAATGGCAGCATTTCCAGCACCCCGCAAATGTGCTTTATTTGTTCTCTGCTGAAGAAGGGATTAACCCAGAAACACATGTGTCCAGAGATGCGCAGCAAAGGCTGCACCTATTTAGAGGTGAAATATTTAAAAGTAACAGAGTTCGTTTTTTGAAGAAACTACATTTACCATGATGCAATGGGGCTGATTATTTGCTGGGATGTTAGGCAGGTGTGCTCCAAACTGTTTGTGACTTTAAAAAGGCTCCCTTGAGCCACTGGGCTGACGAGCTCTGGAGCAGGCACCAGCATGCCAATGAAGAGGTATTGAAACCAGATGATTAATGGCAGCATTTCCAGCACCCCGCAAATGTGCTTTATTTGTTCTCTGCTGAAGAAGGGATTAACCCAGAAACACATGTGTCCAGAGATGCGCAGCAAAGGCTGCACCTATTTAGAGGTGAAATATTTAAAAGTAACAGAGTTCGTTTTTTGAAGAAACTACATTTACCATGATGCAATGGGGCTGATTATTTGCTGGGATGTTAGGCAGGTGTGCTCCAAACTGTTTGTGACTTTAAAAAGGCTCCCTTGAGCCACTGGGCTGACGAGCTCTGGAGCAGGCACCAGCATGCCAATGAAGAGGTATTGAAACCAGATGATTAATGGCAGCATTTCCAGCACCCCGCAAATGTGCTTTATTTGTTCTCTGCTGAAGAAGGGATTAACCCAGAAACACATGTGTCCAGAGATGCGCAGCAAAGGCTGCACCTATTTAGAGGTGAAATATTTAAAAGTAACAGAGTTCGTTTTTTGAAGAAACTACATTTACCATGATGCAATGGGGCTGATTATTTGCTGGGATGTTAGGCAGGTGTGCTCCAAACTGTTTGTGACTTTAAAAAGGCTCCCTTGAGCCACTGGGCTGACGAGCTCTGGAGCAGGCACCAGCATGCCAATGAAGAGGTATTGAAACCAGATGATTAATGGCAGCATTTCCAGCACCCCGCAAATGTGCTTTATTTGTTCTCTGCTGAAGAAGGGATTAACCCAGAAACACATGTGTCCAGAGATGCGCAGCAAAGGCTGCACCTATTTAGAGGTGAAATATTTAAAAGTAACAGAGTTCGTTTTTTGAAGAAACTACATTTACCATGATGCAATGGGGCTGATTATTTGCTGGGATGTTAGGCAGGTGTGCTCCAAACTGTTTGTGACTTTAAAAAGGCTCCCTTGAGCCACTGGGCTGACGAGCTCTGGAGCAGGCACCAGCATGCCAATGAAGAGGTATTGAAACCAGATGATTAATGGCAGCATTTCCAGCACCCCGCAAATGTGCTTTATTTGTTCTCTGCTGAAGAAGGGATTAACCCAGAAACACATGTGTCCAGAGATGCGCAGCAAAGGCTGCACCTATTTAGAGGTGAAATATTTAAAAGTAACAGAGTTCGTTTTTTGAAGAAACTACATTTACCATGATGCAATGGGGCTGATTATTTGCTGGGATGTTAGGCAGGTGTGCTCCAAACTGTTTGTGACTTTAAAAAGGCTCCCTTGAGCCACTGGGCTGACGAGCTCTGGAGCAGGCACCAGCATGCCAATGAAGAGGTATTGAAACCAGATGATTAATGGCAGCATTTCCAGCACCC
Organism: Pleurodeles waltl; assembly: GCF_031143425.1. Lineage (NCBI taxonomy): Eukaryota > Metazoa > Chordata > Amphibia > Caudata > Salamandridae > Pleurodeles > Pleurodeles waltl. The sequence continues at coordinate 36,333,152 of NC_090450.1, forward strand.
CGCAAATGTGCTTTATTTGTTCTCTGCTGAAGAAGGGATTAACCCAGAAACACATGTGTCCAGAGATGCGCAGCAAAGGCTGCACCTATTTAGAGGTGAAATATTTAAAAGTAACAGAGTTCGTTTTTTGAAGAAACTACATTTACCATGATGCAATGGGGCTGATTATTTGCTGGGATGTTAGGCAGGTGTGCTCCAAACTGTTTGTGACTTTAAAAAGGCTCCCTTGAGCCACTGGGCTGACGAGCTCTGGAGCAGGCACCAGCATGCCAATGAAGAGGTATTGAAACCAGATGATTAATGGCAGCATTTCCAGCACCCCGCAAATGTGCTTTATTTGTTCTCTGCTGAAGAAGGGATTAACCCAGAAACACATGTGTCCAGAGATGCGCAGCAAAGGCTGCACCTATTTAGAGGTGAAATATTTAAAAGTAACAGAGTTCGTTTTTTGAAGAAACTACATTTACCATGATGCAATGGGGCTGATTATTTGCTGGGATGTTAGGCAGGTGTGCTCCAAACTGTTTGTGACTTTAAAAAGGCTCCCTTGAGCCACTGGGCTGACGAGCTCTGGAGCAGGCACCAGCATGCCAATGAAGAGGTATTGAAACCAGATGATTAATGGCAGCATTTCCAGCACCCCGCAAATGTGCTTTATTTGTTCTCTGCTGAAGAAGGGATTAACCCAGAAACACATGTGTCCAGAGATGCGCAGCAAAGGCTGCACCTATTTAGAGGTGAAATATTTAAAAGTAACAGAGTTCGTTTTTTGAAGAAACTACATTTACCATGATGCAATGGGGCTGATTATTTGCTGGGATGTTAGGCAGGTGTGCTCCAAACTGTTTGTGACTTTAAAAAGGCTCCCTTGAGCCACTGGGCTGACGAGCTCTGGAGCAGGCACCAGCATGCCAATGAAGAGGTATTGAAACCAGATGATTAATGGCAGCATTTCCAGCACCCCGCAAATGTGCTTTATTTGTTCTCTGCTGAAGAAGGGATTAACCCAGAAACACATGTGTCCAGAGATGCGCAGCAAAGGCTGCACCTATTTAGAGGTGAAATATTTAAAAGTAACAGAGTTCGTTTTTTGAAGAAACTACATTTACCATGATGCAATGGGGCTGATTATTTGCTGGGATGTTAGGCAGGTGTGCTCCAAACTGTTTGTGACTTTAAAAAGGCTCCCTTGAGCCACTGGGCTGACGAGCTCTGGAGCAGGCACCAGCATGCCAATGAAGAGGTATTGAAACCAGATGATTAATGGCAGCATTTCCAGCACCCCGCAAATGTGCTTTATTTGTTCTCTGCTGAAGAAGGGATTAACCCAGAAACACATGTGTCCAGAGATGCGCAGCAAAGGCTGCACCTATTTAGAGGTGAAATATTTAAAAGTAACAGAGTTCGTTTTTTGAAGAAACTACATTTACCATGATGCAATGGGGCTGATTATTTGCTGGGATGTTAGGCAGGTGTGCTCCAAACTGTTTGTGACTTTAAAAAGGCTCCCTTGAGCCACTGGGCTGACGAGCTCTGGAGCAGGCACCAGCATGCCAATGAAGAGGTATTGAAACCAGATGATTAATGGCAGCATTTCCAGCACCCCGCAAATGTGCTTTATTTGTTCTCTGCTGAAGAAGGGATTAACCCAGAAACACATGTGTCCAGAGATGCGCAGCAAAGGCTGCACCTATTTAGAGGTGAAATATTTAAAAGTAACAGAGTTCGTTTTTTGAAGAAACTACATTTACCATGATGCAATGGGGCTGATTATTTGCTGGGATGTTAGGCAGGTGTGCTCCAAACTGTTTGTGACTTTAAAAAGGCTCCCTTGAGCCACTGGGCTGACGAGCTCTGGAGCAGGCACCAGCATGCCAATGAAGAGGTATTGAAACCAGATGATTAATGGCAGCATTTCCAGCACCCCGCAAATGTGCTTTATTTGTTCTCTGCTGAAGAAGGGATTAACCCAGAAACACATGTGTCCAGAGATGCGCAGCAAAGGCTGCACCTATTTAGAGGTGAAATATTTAAAAGTAACAGAGTTCGTTTTTTGAAGAAACTACATTTACCATGATGCAATGGGGCTGATTATTTGCTGGGATGTTAGGCAGGTGTGCTCCAAACTGTTTGTGACTTTAAAAAGGCTCCCTTGAGCCACTGGGCTGACGAGCTCTGGAGCAGGCACCAGCATGCCAATGAAGAGGTATTGAAACCAGATGATTAATGGCAGCATTTCCAGCACCCCGCAAATGTGCTTTATTTGTTCTCTGCTGAAGAAGGGATTAACCCAGAAACACATGTGTCCAGAGATGCGCAGCAAAGGCTGCACCTATTTAGAGGTGAAATATTTAAAAGTAACAGAGTTCGTTTTTTGAAGAAACTACATTTACCATGATGCAATGGGGCTGATTATTTGCTGGGATGTTAGGCAGGTGTGCTCCAAACTGTTTGTGACTTTAAAAAGGCTCCCTTGAGCCACTGGGCTGACGAGCTCTGGAGCAGGCACCAGCATGCCAATGAAGAGGTATTGAAACCAGATGATTAATGGCAGCATTTCCAGCACCCCGCAAATGTGCTTTATTTGTTCTCTGCTGAAGAAGGGATTAACCCAGAAACACATGTGTCCAGAGATGCGCAGCAAAGGCTGCACCTATTTAGAGGTGAAATATTTAAAAGTAACAGAGTTCGTTTTTTGAAGAAACTACATTTACCATGATGCAATGGGGCTGATTATTTGCTGGGATGTTAGGCAGGTGTGCTCCAAACTGTTTGTGACTTTAAAAAGGCTCCCTTGAGCCACTGGGCTGACGAGCTCTGGAGCAGGCACCAGCATGCCAATGAAGAGGTATTGAAACCAGATGATTAATGGCAGCATTTCCAGCACCCCGCAAATGTGCTTTATTTGTTCTCTGCTGAAGAAGGGATTAACCCAGAAACACATGTGTCCAGAGATGCGCAGCAAAGGCTGCACCTATTTAGAGGTGAAATATTTAAAAGTAACAGAGTTCGTTTTTTTAAGAAACTACATTTACCATGATGCAATGGGGCTGATTATTTGCTGGGATGTTAGGCAGGTGTGCTCCAAACTGTTTGTGACTTTAAAAAGGCTCCCTTGAGCCACTGGGCTGACGAGCTCTGGAGCAGGCACCAGCATGCCAATGAAGAGGTATTGAAACCAGATGATTAATGGCAGCATTTCCAGCACCCCGCAAATGTGCTTTATTTGTTCTCTGCTGAAGAAGGGATTAACCCAGAAACACATGTGTCCAGAGATGCGCAGCAAAGGCTGCACCTATTTAGAGGTGAAATATTTAAAAGTAACAGAGTTCGTTTTTTGAAGAAACTACATTTACCATGATGCAATGGGGCTGATTATTTGCTGGGATGTTAGGCAGGTGTGCTCCAAACTGTTTGTGACTTTAAAAAGGCTCCCTTGAGCCACTGGGCTGACGAGCTCTGGAGCAGGCACCAGCATGCCAATGAAGAGGTATTGAAACCAGATGATTAATGGCAGCATTTCCAGCACCCCGCAAATGTGCTTTATTTGTTCTCTGCTGAAGAAGGGATTAACCCAGAAACACATGTGTCCAGAGATGCGCAGCAAAGGCTGCACCTATTTAGAGGTGAAATATTTAAAAGTAACAGAGTTCGTTTTTTGAAGAAACTACATTTACCATGATGCAATGGGGCTGATTATTTGCTGGGATGTTAGGCAGGTGTGCTCCAAACTGTTTGTGACTTTAAAAAGGCTCCCTTGAGCCACTGGGCTGACGAGCTCTGGAGCAGGCACCAGCATGCCAATGAAGAGGTATTGAAACCAGATGATTAATGGCAGCATTTCCAGCACCCCGCAAATGTGCTTTATTTGTTCTCTGCTGAAGAAGGGATTAACCCAGAAACACATGTGTCCAGAGATGCGCAGCAAAGGCTGCACCTATTTAGAGGTGAAATATTTAAAAGTAACAGAGTTCGTTTTTTGAAGAAACTACATTTACCATGATGCAATGGGGCTGATTATTTGCTGGGATGTTAGGCAGGTGTGCTCCAAACTGTTTGTGACTTTAAAAAGGCTCCCTTGAGCCACTGGGCTGACGAGCTCTGGAGCAGGCACCAGCATGCCAATGAAGAGGTATTGAAACCAGATGATTAATGGCAGCATTTCCAGCACCCCGCAAATGTGCTTTATTTGTTCTCTGCTGAAGAAGGGATTAACCCAGAAACACATGTGTCCAGAGATGCGCAGCAAAGGCTGCACCTATTTAGAGGTGAAATATTTAAAAGTAACAGAGTTCGTTTTTTGAAGAAACTACATTTACCATGATGCAATGGGGCTGATTATTTGCTGGGATGTTAGGCAGGTGTGCTCCAAACTGTTTGTGACTTTAAAAAGGCTCCCTTGAGCCACTGGGCTGACGAGCTCTGGAGCAGGCACCAGCATGCCAATGAAGAGGTATTGAAACCAGATGATTAATGGCAGCATTTCCAGCACCCCGCAAATGTGCTTTATTTGTTCTCTGCTGAAGAAGGGATTAACCCAGAAACACATGTGTCCAGAGATGCGCAGCAAAGGCTGCACCTATTTAGAGGTGAAATATTTAAAAGTAACAGAGTTCGTTTTTTGAAGAAACTACATTTACCATGATGCAATGGGGCTGATTATTTGCTGGGATGTTAGGCAGGTGTGCTCCAAACTGTTTGTGACCTTAGAAATATAGGGCCTGATTACAACTTTGGAGGAGGTGTTAATCCGTCCCAAATGTGACGGATATACCACCAGCCGTATTATGAGTTCCATAGGATATAATGGACTCTTAATACGGCTGGTGGTATACCTTCCTCCAAAGTTGAAATCAGGCCCATAGTCATTAAAAGGGAGTTTCTAAATATGTACTGAAAATGCTATTAGTGAATTAAGAGGCAAGTCAGGTGTCATGTGTACCCTATATGTGGGCTAGACCTTTATTATATATAAAGTAGTAATAAAGTTTATTAAAACAAACAAAAGCGTTTTTGTACAGCAGACATGCTGAACTCACATAGTAGAAGGTGCTCTCATATGGGATAATGAAGAAAAGGGCATCTTGGTAAAATAAAATATTTGCCTCCGATCACAAAATGTGAGAACATTTTATGAGTAAGGTGCATTACAGTCAGGTCGAGTGGATTATTCACGGCACTAGACCTGCAGGTCTGGGAACTATTTTAGGACTTTCCAAGGCCTGCCTTATCATTCCAATGCAGGTGGAAATAAGGGTTTCCATTTGCATTGCAATTGCTAGTTCTGCATTTAACCAGCACTCTATTTATTTTTTCCTATGCACATTTAAGCAGGTAAGCCTCCTGATATATGCATCGGGGTAAACGCAGGAAATGGGTAGACAAAACAGATATTCTGTGTTCTAATAACCTGTTATTTTCCATTGCAGGGGCCAGACCTTGTAATCCTTCGGGAATTCCTGAAAAGAGGACCACCCACCCAATTTAGAGATCACTACAGATAGGATTGTTGGATTGTTGTACAGTTCAGAAACAAACTCACAAAGCAGAGGCAGGTAAAGGTGGTCCCCATGTCTTGTTCAGTGGCCTGCAGCAGTGACAATACGTCAGAAGGCCTACTCTAAAGGGAACAGGCCTTCTGAGGCTACCATGAGTAGCCAGTGAAATGTTTCTGATGGTGGAGCCAGCTGGGTCCCCTATCTAGAAAACCTGGTGGTTCTCCTACCGGTAAATGAGGTGGGGAACTCTGAGTTTGTCAAGGGGGAGATCTGCCAATTCACTGTGGTACTCCCACTCAGCACAGCTCCCAATGCTACCTTACTCTTTTCAAGTGCAGGAGTAAATCCAGGGTGGAAAAGGAAAGGGAACACTCCCTAAACTGATGGGGAGAGGGGAACCGGATTCCCCAAAGAGAAAAAATATGTCCCCAGTGGAGAAAAAGATAAAGTTAGAAGACACAAACGCACCTTTTCTAATAACTTACAAGTGCATAAATGTGCACCATGCATATTTAGTTCGGTAAATGCTTACGACTCTGAGTACTCCTAGAAAGATGTCCAGTTTTTGTGTGTAAGCACCGCAACGCATTCAGTAGCACATGCACGTTGTCTGCTTTCCCTCTGAGCAGCATGTGCAGGCGGCAGAGAGTTTTTTTTATTTTAAAGTCGACCAGGGGCCAAAACAAAGGCCATAGTATAATAGCCTAGTAAGGTGGCCATCAGGCTTCTTTTTGTGAGTGTTCCCCTTCCTTTTCCACCATGGATTTACTCCTACACTTAAAAAGAGTAAGGTGGCATTGGAAGTTGCGCTAAAGTTACCTGGAGTCTCACACCTACCTGCAAATGCAATGGTGGGGAAACAAATGCACACAGCTTGTTTGTTGTCACTTCACAGGTACTTAAGAGAGACAAGATTTTGACTTTGGTCAGTCTCTGGATATAAGACATATGCATGCATAGAAAGAGTGCCAGATATGCTGGTCTGTTTCTGTATTTACACAAAGAGCAATTTGAACAACACAATTTCTTTTTATAGCACTACTTATTTAAATGCACGGTATCAGAGTGTTTTACATCACATATTCACATTATACAGTGACAATAAATTATATAAGTATAAATCTATGCACATGATGTGTTACATAGGATGGTGAGGGTTACAAGGTGTAGGAGTCACATGTCCTTGATAGCTCACGGTGCTATATTAGAAGGATTACAGCTTATGAACTGGAAATAACAATAGGATCTCCGTGTTTCAAGCAGTAACCACTTACCCATTTACATAAAATAAAAATCTGTCATGATGTGCTTTTCAGGAGACACGTTAACCCTCTATGCTTGTTTGATTCAAAACTGGGACTAGACACTACACACATCTCTCCAACAAATGTGTTAACCACCAGAGTTATTTTACCATTATTATTATTCTCTGAGATGTACGGGGCATACAGAAATCTCTGCAGCTGGTGCCTTAACCCCACAGGATTTTTTTAAATGCAATCTTTGCAAAAAGTTAAGCAGAACACATTTATTGCCAAGTTTCTTCTCCTGTCAATTTCTTTGTGGCAGAGATTTTAAAAAATGAATGATGAAATTGAGGCCTAGATTTTGCATCTGGGTTGTGTCACAATTTTTGCACTACCCCAACACAAAAATCTAATTTGTTAAATCTGGTAATTTGCACAAACGTTTTCCTTATAGACCTGCTAAACATATTTGTGAGGTATTAAAATCAGACGTCACTTCTTATGATGTAACTTCCTGTGAGGTTATGGGTTGTAATTGTGCTTCCTGTGATGCCTCATGCTATGTCACGTGCCATATTGTCACATGCCGTGCTATCATGCGCCATGATGTCACTTGTATACTAACTTGGTTAGTCACCACACTTCTTTTTAGGGTTTAGTGCGCAAAGCACTTTGTCCCTATTGTGGTCTCTCTGTGGGCTTTTAACCACGCCCATGTCACACCCATCAGTTTGGTTGTTTCGTGGGCTTACCTTTTAAAATGTGCTTGATTTCATTAGTGAAAGGCATGCATACGTCATGCCTTTTCCGGTGTTTAGCCCTCCTCAAACGCACCGGTAAAGTACTGAAAACATACGAGGCTCTGTGTTTTCTGTATGGTTTCTGGACTATTTTTTCTCTTTAGTTCATAGGCTGCGCGATCTCGGTGGGCAGTGGTCATGCACTTTGCCTGGCATTGGCCCTGTTACCCGGATAATTGCACTTTTGCCGATTCCATAGATAATTGTACTTTTGCTGATATGTTTGATGGCGAGCAAATTTCTGTTTCCTTTTGTGTGTCTGCTTCGCGCTCATGGCCACTGTCGGCTCGCTTATGTGAAACTGTTTTAGTTTTCATTTTCAGTTTATGTGGCAAGAAAAGTCTGGTTAGCACTTTACAACACTAATAGCTCTAACTCTAGCAAACGCGAACCTATTGCATTGCAAATGCTTGTTTTAGGACTTGTGCCCTGCACAGGGTGGTATCCAAGGCACCAAGACCTGGGACGCAGCGGTCCTTTTCTGTCACACGCCTCAAAGCCCTCCCAAGGGAGACAGGAGGCCCCCTGGCCCCTTTCACTACAGCTCACACACACCCATAGGTCCAGGTAGCAGAGGGCTCTTCCTGCCTTCTGCCGGCTTCCCACCCCATGCACCCCCTCAACCTCTGAGCCCAGGACACCAGGACCACCCACCCCAAACCCCAGTTCAGCCACACTGCCAGAGCCCCGGATGCAAAAAGCATTACAGGGGAGAGGATGTGGTGTAACTGCCAGAGCTGCCGACCATGAAGCTGAGGAACAACCTTCGAGTCTCGGCGTCGGCTCAACATCCTGTGATTCTGGGCAAATCACTTCATCTCCAGGTGCCTACCAAAAATAAATGAATAGTAACTGGTGCTCGTGTAAAGTGCTCCAATACCTCTGGGTCGTGTTAGCGCTATACAAAACTGCAAAAAAAATATATATATAAACCCTTTTCCATTCATTCGTGACCTCAAGAGCAGGCTTCACTTCTTACCCCCATTCTTTCATACTCACAGAAGACAGAGGCTTTCTCTAAGCCCCGCGTCCCCCCGACCATCCCCACAACTCCCCACCCGCCAGCCCTTTCATGCTGACACCGCTCAGGAGGGGCGGAGACCACTCCAGCCCCCACCTCTCCACCCTTCCTGCCTTCATTCACACTCCCCCGGCTCAGGAGGGGCGGAGATCTCTACAGCCCCTTCTCCGCCCTCCCTTCTTTTATTCACACTGCCCTGGCTGAGGAGGCACAGCCCCCCCTTATTCTGTAGTTTTCCTGAATCGCGCTCCTCTTGCTGTTTGATCTGTGCGGCGGCGCCGGGGACCAGCAGAGGGCGCACCCCTGAGGGAATACTCGGAGGTAATATTCAGCACCAGGGACAGCGCCGGAGAGAGCGGGCTGCAGCACTCTCTCTCGCTCTCTCTCTCTCTCCTCTGTGTCCTATCTCTTCTCTCCATCCCTCCCTCTCTTCCGTCTCTCTCCTCGCTCCCTTTCCAACCCTCTCTTCTCTCTCCTCTCTCCTCTTTTCTCTCTACTTTCTCTTCTCTCTCTTCTTTCTCTCTCGCTCTCTCTCTCTCTCCTCTGTGTCCTATCTCTTCTCTCCATCTCTCCCTCTCTTCCGTCTCTCTCCTCGCTCCCTTTCTAACCCTCTCTTCTCTCTCGCTCTCTCCTCTTTTCTCTCTACTTTCTCTTCTCTCTCTTCTTTCTCTCTCGCTCTCTCTCTCTCTCCTCTGTGTCCTATCTCTTCTCTCCATCTCTCCCTCTCTCCCGTCTCTCTCCTCGCTCCCTTTCTAACCCTCTCTTCTCTCTCGCTCTCTCCTCTTTTCTCTCTACTTTCTCTTCTCTCTCTTCTTTCTCTCTCGCTCTCTCTCTCTCTCCTCTGTGTCCTATCTCTTCTCTCCATCCCTCCCTCTCTTCCGTCTCTCTCCTCGCTCCCTTTCCAACCCTCTCTTCTCTCTCCTCTCTCCTCTTTTCTCTCTACTTTCTCTTCTCTCTCTTCTTTCTCTCTCGCTCTCTCTCTCTCTCCTCTGTGTCCTATCTCTTCTCTCCATCTCTCCCTCTCTCCCGTCTCTCTCCTCGCTCCCTTTCTAACCCTCTCTTCTCTCTCGCTCTCTCCTCTTTTCTCTCTACTTTCTCTTCTCTCTCTTCTTTCTCTCTCGCTCTCTCTCTCTCTCCTCTGTGTCCTATCTCTTCTCTCCATCCCTCCCTCTCTTCCGTCTCTCTCCTCGCTCCCTTTCCAACCCTCTCTTCTCTCTCGCTCTCTCCTCTTTTCTCTCTACTTTCTCTTCTCTCTCTTCTTTCTCTCTCGCTCTCTCTCTCTCTCTCCTCTGTGTCCTATCTCTTCTCTCCATCCCTCCCTCTCTTCCGTCTCTCTCCTCGCTCCCTTTCCAACCCTCTCTTCTCTCTCGCTCTCTCCTCTTTTCTCTCTACTTTCTCTTCTCTCTCTTCTTTCTCTCTCGCTCTCTCTCTCTCTCCTCTGTGTCCTATCTCTTCTCTCCATCTCTCCCTCTCTCCCGTCTCTCTCCTCGCTCCCTTTCTAACCCTCTCTTCTCTCTCGCTCTCTCCTCTTTTCTCTCTACTTTCTCTTCTCTCTCTTCTTTCTCTCTCGCTCTCTCTCTCTCTCCTCTGTGTCCTATCTCTTCTCTCCATCTCTCCCTCTCTTCCGTCTCTCTCCTCGCTCCCTTTCTAACCCTCTCTTCTCTCTCGCTCTCTCCTCTTTTCTCTCTACTTTCTCTTCTCTCTCTTCTTTCTCTCTCGCTCTCTCTCTCTCTCCTCTGTGTCCTATCTCTTCTCTCCATCTCTCCCTCTCTTCCGTCTCTCTCCTCGCTCCCTTTCTAACCCTCTCTTCTCTCTCGCTCTCTCCTCTTTTCTCTCTACTTTCTCTTCTCTCTCTTCTTTCTCTCTCGCTCTCTCTCTCTCTCCTCTGTGTCCTATCTCTTCTCTCCATCTCTCCCTCTCTTCCGTCTCTCTCCTCGCTCCCTTTCTAACCCTCTCTTCTCTCTCGCTCTCTCCTCTTTTCTCTCTACTTTCTCTTCTCTCTCTTCTTTCTCTCTCGCTCTCTCTCTCTCTCCTCTGTGTCCTATCTCTTCTCTCCATCTCTCCCTCTCTTCCGTCTCTCTCCTCGCTCCCTTTCTAACCCTCTCTTCTCTCTCGCTCTCTCCTCTTTTCTCTCTACTTTCTCTTCTCTCTCTTCTTTCTCTCTCGCTCTCTCTCTCTCTCCTCTGTGTCCTATCTCTTCTCTCCATCCCACCCTCTCTTCCGTCTCTCTCCTCGCTCCCTTTCTAACCCTCTCTTCTCTCTCGCTCTCTCCTCTTTTCTCTCTACTTTCTCTTCTCTCTCTTCTTTCTCTCTCGCTCTCTCTCTCTCTCCTCTGTGTCCTATCTCTTCTCTCCATCCCTCCCTCTCTTCCGTCTCTCTCCTCGCTCCCTTTCCAACCCTCTCTTCTCTCTCGCTCTCTCCTCTTTTCTCTCTACTTTCTCTTCTCTCTCTTCTTTCTCTCTCGCTCTCTCTCTCTCTCCTCTGTGTCCTATCTCTTCTCTCCATCCCTCCCTCTCTTCCGTCTCTCTCCTCGCTCCCTTTCCAACCCTCTCTTCTCTCTCGCTCTCTCCTCTTTTCTCTCTACTTTCTCTTCTCTCTCTTCTTTCTCTCTCGCTCTCTCTCTCTCTCCTCTGTGTCCTATCTCTTCTCTCCATCCCTCCCTCTCTTCCGTCTCTCTCCTCGCTCCCTTTCCAACCCTCTCTTCTCTCTCCTCTCTCCTCTTTTCTCTCTACTTTCTCTTCTCTCTCTTCTTTCTCTCTCGCTCTCTCTCTCTCTCCTCTGTGTCCTATCTCTTCTCTCCATCCCTCCCTCTCTTCCGTCTCTCTCCTCGCTCCCTTTCCAACCCTCTCTTCTCTCTCCTCTCTCCTCTTTTCTCTCTACTTTCTCTTCTCTCTCTTCTTTCTCTCTCGCTCTCTCCTGTGTCATCACTCTCTCTTCTCTCTCTCTCTCTCTCTTCTCTCTCTTTCTTTCTTTCTCACCCTCTCTAATCTCTCTTCCTTTTATCTCCCCTCTCACTCTCTCGCTCTCCTTTCTCTCCACTCTCTCTCTTCCATCTTTCCTCTTTCTCTATATTTCTCCTTGGTCTCCTCTCTCTCACTTCCTCTCTCCTCTCTCTCTCTCTTTTCTATCTTTCTGTCTCCCTCGCCCTCTCCTCTCTCTCTCTTTTCTCTCTCTCGCACTCTCTCCCCTCTGTCTCTTTTCTCTCCCCTCTGTCTCCTCTCTCTATCTCCTCTCTCTCTCTCACACACACACACACAACACAGTCCTCGTTACCATCCAAACAGTGAGCCAGAGGTTCATTCAGAAAGAAACACCCCTGAACCATAAAAATAATGAACCCCTGAAGCAGATACAAGTATATACCTTTCTGGAAGCTCCCTTATAATAAGGCTGACGTGCCCTCGTTAGACTTTGGCCCTCAAAAGTTTCCTGAATATACACTTTTGACTGTACAGCTAATTCATGTTTTTTCATGCTGAGACCAGAGAAAATGAACTAGAGGTTATGACATGTCAGAGACAGCCGCACCCTCCTAAGCGCAGCTACCACGAGCAAAAACACACATGGCGGCAATGAGTACAGGTTCACTAACGCGGAGATTCCATGCGCACCCTGCACCCAGTAGCTACTGGTAATGGTCGACGGATGTGCTCGCTGGGCTCTGGGCACGAGCTTAGAGGGCAATATTTCACCACATCCTGCGGACGGTGCCCTCTGCACAGGGCCGAAGGCTCTGCGCAGTGCCATGGCTGGCATCAGGACTTGGCAGAGGGCATGAATGATTGACAGGCTACTTCGGGAAGTCTATGGTGCCCGGATTCTGGTAGGTGATATGCAGCGCTGCTCAGCACCCAAAGTTGCTGCATTGCGCTGCGTTGCGTGACAAGGAGGGCGCAGGAGAGCGCTATAGTCACGTAGAAATGGCTCTCTCCTCCCCTTTCCCTAGCGCCGGCAGCTGATTTCAGCTTCCATGCGCCATGGACACACTTTAGTGCCCTAGTGTTAGAGTGTATGCGTGAGTCTAGCATAGGCTTTTTCCTTCCAGTACAAAATATTATGCCTACACAAGTGCAAATGCGCTTCCCACATTGTATGTGTGCAGCACCCATGCAAAGGCAGGAAAGCAGGGAGAAGTGAAAACATTTCTCCATTTTGCGTCTGCTTATCAAAGGCAGTAAATGTTGGTGTAAACACTTTCTACTGATGTTTCAAAATTGGGTTTAGTGTCAAAATGCATGGGTGGTAGCACAGGTACGCCCATGTACCACCCTTGTAACGCCCCCGTGACGCAAAGTAACACAAAGCAGCGTTTCACACTGCTTTATATTACTTTGCCACACAAACCAACACAAATAGTTGGGTAACTTGAACAAACAAAATTGGATTTGGCACAATGCAGTTGGGCAGCTCTCGACCGATGTGGTTATACTCTCTCTCCGGATCTCATTCTCTCACTTATTTTATATCTCAGGCACTCCTTTATTCTTTCATACCCAATGAAATCATGTTCAGCACACTAAGGTAATAGTAACCAAACAACAAAGTCTTATTTTGGAAATCATTTGAATTCATTTCAGTCCATTAGATTTCAGACCGTATTAGCATTAATAGACCATGTTATGTATAACTTTTTTTCAAAGGTCTACAGACTGGTCCGGCCACACATTACACAGATTTTGTAACTCTCTTAACTTTGAATAGAAGTCTGTTCTTACATAGTACTTGTTGGCATTATAATGCCACATAGTCTCTGTTCTGGGTGTCACAATGTCTATTCTCTGTTATTATGCAGGTGTCCAAGAGGGTCCATTGTACTTTGGGTGTTACCATCAATTGGACTGCGAGTGTCCGCTGGTGTCAACTGGTTTTTGAGCCTTTGATACTGTCCCTTTGTGTTGAGATGCTAATAGTTCTCTTTGCATTTTAAGTGACACTTGTCTGCAGGTGCCTACTAGTTTCTCTTGATTTCTCGTTTCTTGATAGCAATAGCTATTTCTTTGGGAAAGTCTAGGAAAATCATTAATGTACAAATGTAATATTTATCTTCAATCTAATTCATTAAAAATAAATGCATTTTTTCTTGTATATGCTGCAAAGATTATTTTTAGAAAAGTTGTTCTAAGGTGCCCAAACCTGCCCATACACCAGGTTGGTTAAGGCAGGTTCCCCGTTTTTGTGACAGTAATAAGGTTCTCTATGTCTTCTTATTGGATGTGGTGCAGCACTCAGGGACATACAAAGCCTCTCCAGAAGCCGACGGGCTCCCAGCAAAACTGAGTCAGGAGTAGATGGGGATGAGGCAAAGACAGAAATGGCACATAGACACAGGAACTCTAGAGTTGGTGATGTACTCTAAGCAGGGCTGATGCAAGGTCAACTTTGGAAATTTGCCTTCCGCATTGCCAGCATGGTACACATTCCTGTAGGAGATAGTCTGTGGTCTCTCATTGGCAGGAGGTGGAAGGGCTTCATTGCCATATTCAACATCTGGGAGGGTGAGGGAGCTCTATTCATCCTCCTCGGGGTCCTGCTATTTTGAAAGATTGTAGTAAAACACTGAAACTACTTCAAAAGATGATAAAACTGAGGTGTAAGTACCTTCTGAGGGTAGATCGATGTGTTATCAGCAATCGCTATCCAGTGGCTACTTTAAAGAGGCTTCAGACCACAAGTGGACTTGGAGAAGAAGTATCATCCTGTCTGCCTGGCTGTGGATAGGACTGAAGCCCAGCCTACATCCCTTCATATTTAGGATTTAAAGACTATCAGGCCAAAGCCATTTGATCTCCTGTGGTCCCAAAGATATAAAGGGGAAGAACAGCCTCACGCAGAAGAACCAGATGGACTGGACTGGATAGATACTGCCCCCCGGATAAAGAGAGGCCGCGCACTACTCTCCGAATCCCGGTGGCCCAGAAAGTGTTCATTGGAGTTTGAGAGTTTGTGGAAAAAGAAGGAGGAGAAAAAAACTTTAGCACCCAAGAAAAAATTGGACCTGGAATTTTGACCCGGCGAGAACGAATTGCAAAAGAAGCTCAAGACAGACAAGACCTCGGTGGACATATCTTTCTGGTGGGCATAATTTCCTTGGCTTGGAGATTTTTGCTGCAGAAAAAGAAGCTTCAGTGGGGCTTTATGGAGAAGGTATCTGGCCCTGTAGGACCCTGCTCCACGATAGTTCTCAATCTTGTCTCTCTGGAGGATTTCAAGTTGCTTAATTTCTACTAACTCCGAAGGTCAAACTTGAGAGCAGGCAAAGAAACCTCAATGGCTAGTTTTTCAAACTTGTCCCACTCAAAGATTTTGGCAAAATACTCAAGGCTTCGGGTGGTTCCTGTATTTATAGTTCCTTGCCTTGTGGAAGGGTCATAGACCTGAGCATCCCACCTTGCTTCAGTGGCAGTGGAACATTTTGATTTACTTAGTTTTGAGGGCTGGAGGAAATCACATCATTTTGTCTTGCAAAATTTAATGAAAAATTAGTAGAATTATGATGTAGTAGTGAAATGCCTTTTGCTGGTATCTCGCATAATTTTATTTACCTGAGCCCTCATCTTCTGTTGAAATGTTTTCGAGGTACTGAAAGCAGATTGGTTTCAGTAGAAATTGTCTCCTGGCAAGATATTTTCTATGCAAATTAGTGTCTCCTAGTATTGTAAAATAATTTTTATCACGAGATGAGCGCTTGGGCAAAAAAATACACAAAATTGCTTAATGTGAAATTTGGAGAAGTTTATAATAAATTGTTTAACAGAAAATCTGGGAATTTTGCCAATTTCAACTGCATAATTAAATATTTTTCTCAGGCCTAATCATTTTTGTTGAGTCAAAATGGTAAAACTGTTGACTGGGTTAAACCTATGTACCGTGACCAGCTGATGCTACATTGCAATTGGCTGGACATGGCACCTAGGACCCAGTCACCATACTCCATCCAATATTGGTGCTTTGCTGGTTTTTAGTGTTTTTGAGGTTTAAAGTGTAAAAATTAATATCACTGGTTCCATTTTTCATTTTTGTATATTCCTGTCTTATTTTGTTCAATAAATAGTTCTTATTTTTTCTACTTTTCTGGGATATTTCACTTATTGGTTTAATAAATTCACTGTTGATTTAGTGCTGCTTAAATACTTTACACGCATTTTTTTAGAGGAAAACTTGTTGTTGTGTTCCTTAGCTACCAGGTGTAAGCCCAGATTTTCCCAAGGTTGTGTACTTACCTAGTAAGGGACTGTTTTATATTTTAACTTTGACAGGGTTACTGCTTACAGTTACTAATCTGTTACTAATCTGCATACAGTTACTAATCCAGTATCAAACACTCCTGTGCAATCCTCCTACCAATCATTGTGTTTCTACAACAATCTTTATTTTACAACATTACGACTTGCCTGTCCCAGTTTCATGTTTTTCCCAAAGTTTTGTGCCAATTAAATCGCATGTCCCTGTCTGATAGCACTGATTAGTACTGACTGGCCTGACTGCTGATTTGGTATTTGGGTGCCTGATAGCATCTCTTGGTCTATTTCAGAGCCACTGTAATCCTTTGGAAATGGAGAACCACAGTGCAAAGGAACAGATGATTACATTATGTGGTAAAAAAAAGTTAAACCGTACTGCATAATGCAGCTCATTATCTGGCAGTAGTAGTTCACTATTTTGTCCTATTTATACACATTAATACTGCCTTAGCAAAAAATGTGATCTTAAAAGTACCAGTTTAAGACCCGACTACAGCAATCAACTAGTAGAAGATGACCAGTTAACCCATAGAATGGGTCTGCCACAAAGCAGCACCAAACATTTTTAGTCCCTTTTCATTTGTTTCATCCAGGAACAATTTATTTTGTTAACATGTTTGAATTGTAAAGCAGAATTGTGGTGAATCCCCAATTATAGAGAAAACGCCTTGGCACAGAAAAACAATTTCAGGGATTCTGGCTGTTGGGGTTTCACAGTGTTGGCTGATCTGGAGTGCTTGGATAGAGTGCCCTGGGCTCTGGGGTCTGGTGGTGCCATTAGTCTCTGAGTGCCTGATGGAGGATGTTTGCCATTGGGTATGTGAGATTGCTGGCTGGAGTTTGACTCCATGTTGGTATTTATGGGTCTCCAGGTGAAGCATTGACTCTGATGGGTTTTGTTGCTCTTTGGTTGCGTGGACGTCTGGATTTATGTTTAGGTGTCAAATAGTGTCATTCAGGTTCCCTCCTTCTCTCCTCCTCTGTCTGCCCCTTCTCCTTGACAACTCCCAAACTCCCTTTATCTTTGTTTCTCTCCCCTTTTAACTCTCTTGCTCGCTCTCACTCTAAATGTTAACTCCATTTCAAGGACTGTCTGTTTCTCTAAATCACTCTTGTTTCTATAATTCTCTTTGTCTTCCTTTCATCCTCTCTCTCTCTCTCTCTCTCTGTTTCTCTCTCTCTATTTAAATGCTTTTCTACCCCCCTCTTCCACATCTATCACCCTTTCTTTGGCCTTAGGCCCGAAAATGAGCTTTGTAGGCTTAGCAAGGTTCCAAAGTTAAGATATAACAAAGAAAAAGTCAGATTGATGTGTAATTATTGTTGGAAAAAATGTGCACGCATAGGCACATAAATGTAATTATATGTCAGGCTATGAGATAAACTGGAGAGTGCGTAACATATCAGACCCCTGTTTCTGTCCTCTTATTGGAGCGAGAATCTCCCCGAAGGACAAAACCCCAATCACCAGCAACCACACACCACCTGACCCATGTCCCACCACTCAGGGCCTGCAAAAAGCTCACAAATGAATTCCCCACAGGAAGTGCCTTTGCTCGCAGGTGTGATGCTTAGTAAGGGAAATTTGGAGTGTGTGAATCTTAAATGCCTAAACTAACAAGCATTTTCAATGCAATAGGTCTCACATTTACTTGAGATGGAGCTATTGGCATTGTGAATGTATAACTGGACTCCTTTTGCCACATTAATTTGTCAATCCTGCCGCATATTTTGGTCCTTTCTGCCACATAATTCCAGTGGCTCTGCATATAACTAAAGGGCTAGTACACCTACTGGGATATTTTTTTCAAACAAGGCCCTTAAAACACAAACTACTCCCAGGTGAAAAACAAACGTAATGATGCCGCATACCTGGCATCATGTTGGTCACATTTCAAACATCACACTCTTTTGCCCTGAAGAAGTTCTGCATTGTCCAAAGAAACTAAACGTGTTGGCTATTCTGTGTTTTTTAATGGAGAACAAAGAGGAATTTTAATTAACAATATGAATTTTCTATCATTTCATTGCATTTCAGAGAGTGCTCTTTCACAATTGCATTCAGGGATAGTTTCTGCACATGCCTGCTGTGGTACTCGTAACAGCTCAGTACCGGGAGGAGAAGCACCTTTGGACAAAACTCATGTAAAGGAGTAATCAGGGGTGTGATGGGTTCTCTTTTTCACCACACTTCCTTGTACTGAGTTTCAATTCCCATATTCAAACCACCTTGACTGACTGTCCATCCAAGATCTGTCACAGTCTTTAACCCAGAAGACCCGGTGGAAAAGGCTGTATCTTTTACTACTCATCACAAACACAGCAGTGAAGTTTTGCAGATTACTAACAAGGCTCCACTTCTCTAAGTGCAAGCAGACCAAGCCCCCAACTAATGCCTGTCCACCTGCGCTCACCTCCTGATTTGCTCCATCTGGGACGACCTGCTGGAATTGTTACTGCATCTGCCTCTTCTCTTGCCATTGGTCCAGTGTTGGAAATGGGGTCTCTATTTGGCAGTGGTTTGCACCCTGTTCAAGGTGGGATGCTCACTCTAGTCTGGGGAAAGAAGCCACACAGCTAAGATAGCCCCTGCTCCTCACCTTGGTAGCTTGGCACAAGCAGTCAGGCTTATCTCAGAGGTAATGTGGAAAGTATTTGTACAAACACACACACACACACAAACAGCAACACAGTGAAAACACTACAAAAGGACTCCACACCAATTTAGAAAAATTGCCAATATTTATCTGAGTACAACAAGACCAAAATGACAAACATCCAACATACACAAGTCACGATATGACTTTTTAAAAGTTTAAGCAAGTCTTACTCCATAGGAATCAACGGATGTATCTCTTTATCACAAAGTACTTGGGATGTATCAAAAACAAAGACGATGGGGCCACAAGGGAGGTGAGGCGCTGGAAAAGCAAAGCAATGCATTAGCAGGGGAGGTGATGCATCGTTCTTTCCTTGCAGGTGCAATGATGCGTTGGTTCCTTACTGGCATGGGAGGTCAGTTATTTCCTTGCAGGAAAGGCAATGTGTTGATTTCCCTGCACACGCCTTGGTTCCTTATTGTGGTGCAGGGTCGATGAAAAATTAGTACCCAGGGACGATACGTGGAAAATCCAGACGCGTTGTCATGATGGGACTGTGGTGAAACAGGTGTTTGCTTTGATTCTGCAGCCAAGAGACAGGTGCTGCATCAATTCTGCAGCCGTGGGGTAGCTGCTGCATCAATTCTTCAGCTGCGAGACAGGCACTGCGTTGATTCTTCTGGCGTGGTGTGTTGATGCATGGATTTTCTTCTTCAGATCACCAGATTACACTCTCAAGGGCCCAGAGAATGGAGTTGGCACCACGTAGCAAGTCAAGACTCTCAACAGAAAAGCCCAGGCACTGGTTGGCAGATGAAGTCTTTAATGTTCCCGAGACTTCTTAACAAGAGGCAAGCTCAGTCCAAGCCCTTGGAGAACCTTTGGAAGCAGGATGTACAGAGCGAAGCCCAGTCCTTTCACACGCAGGACAGAAGCAGCAAGCAGCAGGCCAGCACAGCAAAGCCTCAGGCAGGGTGGCAGTCCCTTCTATAGCATGCAGCTCTTCTATCTGGCAGAATTTCCTCAGCCCAAAAGGATTCTATCTATGTGGTGTCAGAGGTCCAGTGCTTTTACGCCTTTCTGTCTTTAAAGTAGGCATACTTCAAAGAGAAGTCTTTGTAGTGCACAAGACCCTTCCTTTCCCTGCCTGGGCCCCAGACACACTCCAGGAGGTTGGAGACTGCTTTGTGTGAGGAAAGGCACAGCCCTATACAGGCGTAAGTGTTAGCTTCTCCCTCTGCTCTAGCTCTGGAAGACCAACAGCTGGTTATAGTCCATCAGGATATGCAGGGCACACCTCAACTTTCTTTATGTGACTGTCTAGAGTGAATGCACAAACAGCCCAACTGCCATCCTGACCCAGATGTTAATTCAGCACACGGGCAGAGGTACAGAATGGTTAAGCAAGAAAATGCCCACTTTCTAAATGTGGTATTTTCAAACTTACAATTCAAAAACCAACTTCACCAAAAGATGTATTTTTAAATTGTGATTTCAAAGAACCAAAACTCCATATCTCTATCTGCTTCCAATGGGAATTTACACTTAAAAGATATTTTTGGCACTCACCATGTGACCCTATGGGAGAGATAGTCCTTGTAATAGTGAAAAAATAATTTAGCAGTACTTCACTATCAGGACATGTAAAACACACCAGTACATGTCCTACATTTTAAATACGCTGCGCCCTGTCCAAGGGGCTGCCTTGAGCCTAATTTAGGGGTGACAAACATGTAGTAAAAGGAAAGGATTGGGCCTGGCAAGTGGGTACACATGCCAGTTCGAAGTGGCAGTTTAGAGCTGCACACACAGACACTGCAGTGGCAGGTCTGAGACTTGTTTTCAGGGCTACTCATTTGGGTGGTGATGACGCAGAAAAAGAGGGTTCGACATATATTCATGTACACTGTGTAACCGACATATATATTGAAGTGTGATTTTAAGTAAAAGAAATAATGTACGGGGGAAATTGTGCCCTCGGGGCAGTTCGCCATCATTATAAACGAGCTTTATTAATCATGAAGTATTAAAAATGTATTAATCCGTCATAATCGCAAATGTATGCCATGATTTCTTGTTTGAAAACTGTTTTGCTTAGCTTAAATTTAGTACAGGCTTTGGCCTAGTTGCTTGGTTTCAAATTCTAACTGCGTGATTCTTTTTTTTCCTTGAATTAATGAAATATATTCTTGCTTGAAGTTGTATTTTTTCCAGTAGAAACTGGCTGGTACACTTATCTCCAAGGTTTCGTGCTAGGCCGGTTACATCCCCTTTGATACAAGGTCAGTCTCTGCAGGTGCGGACAATGAAGGTACAGATAGTAAAATAATTGGCAAACCATGATACAATTTGTGTTCCAAGGCGCCAAGGACAGTGTATGCATAAATGGGCGCTAGTAAAAGACAATTTTGATTGGACAATTTGAAGCCAACCTATGAACCCTCCAATGGAAGACCCTACAGAATTTGGAATGTTTCTTACTTAAACCCACCGGACAAAGAGAAGTCAGCCATTTTCCTCGATGCCAGTTTGAAGCCTGATGCCAGACTCCATTTTGGACGACACCCTGATGCCCTTTTCTCTATCTGAGAGAAAGAGACTTTAAGAATTCTCACCCTAGAGACTTTAACTTTGATTTGCCCCGTCTTGCCCATGCAGTAACTTTGCCCTATTCTCCTTGCTGTTGCAAGGAAGCTTGCCCTTAACTTTGCCCCTTTGAAATTTGCCCCATGCTGATCAACCGGAACCTGAAGGACGAAGACTTTTCTTGAATGCTGATTGTATTTGGTAAATATGAAAGGATAAATGTATTATGCATTGTGTTTTTTTTCTTCCTTTTAGGTACCAACTGCTATTTTGATAGGATCCTAGCTAGAACTTTTCCAAATTTGTGTTGACTAAATTCGTTTTGCATGAAGTCCCACATGCCAATGCTAATTAGAGGTTAGTCGAGGTATTCATTCAATGTACCATGAAGAATTGAAATCTTGTTATGCTGACCGAATGTATGCAATTAGTCAAATACAGTTAGTCACATTGGTGATTTGCATTGCTATAACAGAGTGTATCATTATTCAGATTTTACGTAGATTGCGTTTCTTCCGCCGTTATGGACAGCTAGTAATGTTCATATACATATATCAATTGGTTTTGAGACACATATATATCGTGCTAGCTTTGTTAATATAGGGAAATAAATTCACTAACTTTTAATAAACTGGTGTGGTTATTCATGACTGAAAGGTCATGGTGCGCAGAAATATCAACTGTTATTGATTTCTGATGTGTTATATTGATCTATTAATTGAGTATTGATTATCGATTACAACAGTTATTGATTATTGATTTGAGTGACTCGACTATTGAGGATGAGGAGAGCCCGACTCGGTTAAAAGATTTCACCGACCTCCAACGTGTCCAGGTACAGGTAATTTATAAGGGCTGGACGCGTTATCAGTAGATGGTAGCAGAGGATGGTTTAGCCCTTTGGGACCCCATCCGAACAATAGACAGAGTCAGGTTAGAATTTTCTTTGATAAAACAAGTTGGAGAGATGATGACGCCCTAAGTCCCCGATGACTTTCCCGGGATCTCGGAGCTTGCGAATGAGGAACATGCAGGTATGAGAACGGTCTCAGCGTTTCTAGTGACGGTATGAGTGAAGTTAGGGTTTCGCGCTTGCACAGCTTATCGCCGCAGATTAATTGAGAAGTTTGTGAGGATTTTAAGGGGGGTTAAAAGATATTAGAGGAGTGTTACTCCAAAGGTGTGAGAGTAGGGAAGTCGTCGAACTTCACATGTGTGTGGCGCTTTGAGCAGAAAAATTGTCCACGTGGTTGTTGATGTTGAGACGGGCCCTGCGAGGTCAAGAGACTCCGGAGTATGTTGAAAAGTGTATGTGACACTTGTTTGATGTTGTGATCTGGTCGGTTTAATAGGTTGATCGGGCGTGGTCAACAAGTCGGTATGAATGTTGCAGAGTGAAAGAAAACTTCGACTTTGAGATTTGACGAATTCTAAAAGTGCACTAGAATAGTTCATTGATCAGTTGAGAGTAAAGTTTGCGGGTCAAATTTTGCTTGCGAAAGTGGGAAACCGAGAAAGATGGAATAACTGCTGAGGCTAGTGAAAAATCCCTAAGGTTTCTGAAGCGGTTGTGTTACCCTTCCTGTAGTAAACCGACAGATCTGTTTTATTCTTTTGGTTAAGTGCTCGCGTTATATTGCAGAAATTAGTTTATGAGTGAAGCCGAATGAAAAGAGGACAAGCCGCAGGACTTTGTCAGCCGCAGTGTGTGAGTGTGACGTCACTAGGAGCCGCGCTGGGATAGGTCGGTTGGTGAGAAGGGTCGCGCACGGATTGGACGCAGTCCGTGAAGCGCAATTGGAAGGGGAAAGGCAAGCGAAGAGTATTCCGGGAATTAAAGTCACTTATTGATTACATATTGTCAGAAAAACAAAAGACGGAAGGATGACATTTTTCAAAGCATTTAAGAGTGCCATGAGGGGAGATGTTTATATTAAAGCAAATGTAGGAGAAGAAACACCGCCTGAGGGTACACCAGCTTACATCGTCATTGAAGAAAAGGGTGTAGCGCCGTGTCTTTGGCTAAAGCAATGGTGCAAATTAACAGAAAAACATGGAAGTGTAGCGTTCCCTATCCACGGGTCGTTTAACCTAAGGGTTTTAGAAAATCTGAGGTTTGCGCTATACGACATGAAAGTACCCCCAAGGCCAGCACAGTTTGAGGCATTGGCAATTTGGGAGCTAATAGCTAGAAAACAACAACAAAAGAAATTTGAGACAAGAATAAGGAAAGTAGAAAAGACCCTAGCGGATGCTAGATGGGACAGCACACAAAAGGTTTGGAGATCAGACGTATTGCAGGGAATTAAATTGTTTCCAGCGATTGCCGAGGAAGAGGAGACGGAAGGAAGGAAAGCCACCTGTAAGACAAACAGGAGTCAGTCCAGGGAAGGAGAGAGCAATAGAAACTCGAAAAGGGGAGACGAGTCAGATGATGAGGAGTTCATTATACAATTACTGAATGATCGCCCACCACCATATGTGGAAAGCGAAAAAGGCTCAAGCATTAGTACTGCCCCTCCAGAACCAATACAGGGTAATGTGACGCCAAATTTGAGAAGATCTCAGAGGCCGAGCAGTTCTGACATGCCTTTCTCACCACGAATACCACGGGTTCAGAGGATGTACCCAGACGTGCCAACATTGAAACCTGCTGATAACTATCAGCCACAGGTTCAAAGGCACTATTGCGATGAGCATAATGTGGGAATGACTTCCGATTCAATGGCGCAGGGAGGACAAAACTATCAGAGACCGACATTGATTCAAGCTGAATCAACACAGTTCTCGATGCCCCAAAAGCAGACACCAGAAGTGCGAGTGGTAGAAAGCCAGTTAGGTATGCCAGCAATGATGAACCACAATGTGGGGATTAACATGCCACAGAATTCGGGGAACAGACAGAATCCAGATGCAATATCTCTACCTATCACTGTAGGTCCACCAGTACCACTGTACATACAGGCAAATTCAAGCACCAGCGACCAAGGGTTAATGATACAGAATGGGACAGGGAGAAGATGCATAGAAACCACTCCAGAGACAACTCCGATAGCGGCACTGCCAAATGGATCTGGGTACTTGTCGGAGTTTAGTCCAATTCCAATTTGTGCTCCGTCAACCGTGGTAAGGTCACATCCACCACTATTAGTACCGTTAACCTCACAGACTGAAACATTACAGAAACCGTCGATGGCAGTTGATGTAACTGCTACATTGATGGGACTGAACGCGCAACAGTTGACACAATGGTTCAACAGCCTGAACTCCCCACAGAGTACATCAAGCGGGAAGGGAGAAGAATACCTGAATAAAATAAGGTTGGGTATGGAGGCAGACGAACTGGTAGAGGGAACAATGGGTTTGAACAGATTAGAATCATACACAGAGGAAGAACTAAGATACATGTGCCCTAGGATTACAAGAGAAGTGAGCAACATACATAAGAAGTTACAAGAAATTGCAGACAGAAACGAGATCGATATAGGTAAGACCAAACACCTGAGCAGAAGTTACAGGTTAGACTTTGAGACAAAAGATTTTGAACACATGAGATCCGCAGGGATGAAAACACACCTTAAAGAGATACTGCAGAGTGCACAGGTTTGGAGATGTTTAGACAAGTGGGAAAGCAGGTGGGTCAAGAAAAAGGATAAAAAGAAGGAAAACACTTCAGAACTAAGTGAGAAAAAACAACAGAATGACGATCTGATAACCATGTTACCAATGAGAGAGACAGCAGGGGGAAAACTTGTGCATGTACCATGGCACAGGTGCGATATTCAATCCTTTACGGATGACTTTCCCAAATTGAGAGAGAAGCCGATAGAGTGGTATCAACAAATGGATAGATTTGTGAAACTCGCGAAGTGTCTCTGGGAAGACCTGAATACCTTATTTGAAATTGTGGTTCCGGCTGATTTGTGGGAAGATTGTAAAAGGGCTGTAGGTTGGCCGACGAGTGAACCAGAGAGAGATAGGGACACAGGTGCGCCATCACCTATGGTAATGAGTTTGTACCACAAGGTGATCGAGCACTTGAAAACCAAGGTTGCGTCGAAAAATGTGGATTGGCAAAGGATTGACAGGACCGCTCAAGAGGTTAAAGAATCTATACACGCGTATTATGAGAGGTTGTTGAAAGCGTTTAAAAATTACAGTGGCACGGAAACGATTGAACCAAAAGACATGCTCCATTTTGTGTTCAGGTTTGTGGAAGGGCTGAGACCCGAAATTAGCCAGATGATTAAATCGCATTTGATTTGTTGGCAGTCAAAGTCGATCGATGAAGTGTTGAATTATGCAAAATACTGCAGTGATGAGATTGAGACAAAGCAGAAAAGATTGAAGGAAAAGGTGATGGTGATGCAGCTCAGAGCAGCTCAGACAGGTTTACAAGGTTTGCAAGGGTTTCAACAACAGATGCCGCAGCAGCAGCAACAGGGAAATGTTATGTTTCAGCCACAGATGAGAGGCAGAGGTCGAGGAGGTTTTGTGAATAATGGTCCAGATTTGAATACCGTTATGATTCCAAATGGTATTCAGGCAATGAAGAAGGTGATGCCATGTCACACGTGCGGAATTGTCGGGCATTGGAAACGGGAGTGCCCAATGATGGTGCAGGAAGGTGTAGGTCAGCAAAACAATGATGTCAATGCATTTCAGACTATGAGAGGACCGAAACTGAGAGGTCTGAATCCAAATTTTCAAAACAATATGAACCAGATGCAGGGTCTACAACCCATGCAACCGCAACAGGTGCAAATGCCTTGTGTGCAAATGACACAATTGCAGCCAATGCAACAGCAGTTTCCTATGGTACCTAATCAGCAAATGCAAATACCCTTAGCACCAATGAATCAGCAGCAAGCAATGCTTCCTCAACAGGTCACGGGTCAAGGAATGAATCAAAATGACACAGTACATCAGTTCCCGTTACACAGTGAGAATGGAATAAACGATGCATGGGAGAGTGAAAGTTCAGATGAGGAGGGAAATTGTGTGCTTGCAGCATCCTTGGAAGTTGATCAAAAGGGCCCGTATGTGGAGGGAAGAGTTATGGGCCATCGTGTTTCATTCTTAGTTGACACAGGAGCTACACGTTCCACTGTTAGGAGCATTGAAGTACCAAATCTGCCACTTTCAGGGAGAACAGTTCAAGTAGTGGGAGTAGCAAACAGGTACCTGACGAACCCAATCACAGATCCAGTACTAGTCAGAATTGGTAACTATCAAGGGTCACATAATTTTGTGGTATGTGACTCAAGCCCGATATCACTGTTAGGGAGAGACCTATTGTGCAAATTGGGATGTTCGATTATGTGTTCGAACGATGGAATTAGAATTCAGACGAGCAGTGATGGGGAAGAAGAGGACAGTGTAGAAGGGGATGAGATGGAAACTGTCGATGAAGAATATCCTCTGATTACCCTTTTTCCGATGATCACTGAAGCAGATATTCCAGCTGAATTACGGGAAACAGTCGGAAAAGAAGTGTGGGATATGACAGGAAAAGAGGTGGGATTGGTGAAAGGAGTGGAACCAGTGAAAGTGACCGTAAAACCCACTGTAACCTTTCCCCAGACCCCACAATACCATATGGCACAAGACACCCTCATGAAAGTCGCCCAACTCATTGACGAGTTTGTAAAACAGGGAGTACTGAAAGAAGTGTTAAGCAGTCCATGTAATTCACCAATCATGGGACTAATAAAGCCAAGTGGAAAGGTCCGAATTGTGCAGGACTTGAGGAAAATAAATGACATCATAATTAAATGCTGCCCTGTAGTACCAAATCCAGCTGTGATAATGTTTCAAGTCCCTTGCGATGCCGAGTGGTTCTCAGTCATCGACTTGTCACAAGCATTCTTTTCGGTGCCTCTTCATGAGGACAGCCAATTTCTCTTTTGTTTCAAATTCTTAGACAGAGTTTACAGTTGGTGTCGAATTCCTCAAGGGTTTTCGGAGTCACCGTCAATTTTCAATCAGATTCTAAAGAAAGACTTGGAAGCGTTAGAATTGCCATTCGAGTCAACCCTAGTACAGTACATTGATGACTTACTGATTGCATCCAAGACAGAAAGTGACTGCACAGCCGACACCATTGCCCTATTGAACCATTTGGGAAGGAATGGACACAAGGTGTCTCCTTCAAAATTGCAGTTCTGTCAGAAGAAAGTGAAATATTTGGGTCATCAAATAGAGAAAGGGTCACGGAGAATAATGAAGGAAAGAATAACAAGTGTACTTCAAATGAGTCCACCAAAGACGAGGAGGGAGGTGAGGAAGTTTTTGGGGATGGTGAGCTACTGTCGCCAATGGATTCCCAACTTCTCAACTGTAGCAAAACCTTTACTGAAACTGACCCAGAAGGATGCATTGGACGAAATTGAGCTGAAAGGAGATGAGATGGATGCTTTTATTGAATTGAAAGAATGCATGTGCAGGGCTCCAGCTTTAGGTATGCCTGATTACACAAAGCCTTTCACATTGTTTTGTCATGAACGTGATGCATGTTCCTTGTCTGTCTTGACCCAAGCCCATGGTGGCATAAACAGACCAGTAGCGTATTTTTCAGCTACTTTGGATCCGGTCGCAGCAGCACTGCCAGGGTGTTTGCGCGCCGTAGCAGCAGTTGGTATCAGCCTCACTCAGAGTGAAGGAATAGTGATGGGACACCCATTAACAGTCATGGTCCCTCACTCAGTCGAGATACTTTTGACACGTTCCCGAACACAGCACATGACTGGTGCTAGACTCACAAGGTACGAAACAATAATTCTGGGATCACCTAATGTGCAGCTGAAAAGGTGCACTACGTTGAATCCAGCAACCTTGTTTCCCAGTGAAAATGCTGAAATTGAGAACGCTGAAGACATCGAGCACGACTGTCTTCAGGTGACTGAATTTTGCACCAAACCAAGGCCTGATATCAAAGATACCAAATTAGAAGAAAATGATCAAATCATTTTTGTTGATGGTTCATGTTTAAGAGATGCACTGGGTGTATTGAAAGCAGGGTATGCTGTATGTACTGTAACAGGTGTTCTGGAAGCCTCTTGGCTTCAAGGGGTTTACTCTGCACAAGTAGCAGAATTGGTAGCTCTTACTAGAGCACGCCAACTTTCTGCACTAATGAAAGTTACCATTTACACTGACAGCCAATACGGGTTTGGAATAGTGCATGATTTTGGACAATTGTGGTCACAGAGAGGCTTCATGACCTCTTCAGGATCACCAGTGAAAAATGGTGAAAGAATAAGAGAATTGTTACATGCCATTCAGTTACCAGGGGAAGTAGCAGTGGTGAAGTGCAGTGCACACTCGAAGGGACAAGACTATGTTTCCCTAGGAAATGGATATGCGGATCAAGTCGCAAGGTTTTGCGCATTGAACTGTATATTGCTCAGGGATGAATGGAATTTGATAAGTGAACCAGAACTTGAACAAAGCGAAATATTTGCTCTAAAAGTTATAGATACAATGGACGAATTGAAATCCCTACAGAATGGTGTCAGTGAGGATGAAAAACTCTCGTGGACTAAATCACAATGTGTAAAGAGACTAGATGAATTATGGGTTTCAAGTGAAGGGAAATTCGTTCTTCCAAATAGCCTTTTGACACAGATAGCCAGATTTTACCATGGACAAGCTCATCTTGGGAGGGATGCCATGATTAGGTTATTTAAAACTGATTGGTTTAACCCCAAATTCCGTCAAGTTGCTGAAGCAGTTTGCCACCGCTGCGTCATTTGCCAACAGATGAACGCAGGGAAGGGAACAGTAGTAAATTTGAGCCACATTGGAAGAGCAGGGGGTCCATTCAGCAGGATGCAAATGGACTTCATTGAGATGCCTGTGCATGGAGGCTTGAAGTATGTGTTGGTGATTGTGTGCATTTTTAGTCACTGGATTGAAGCATACCCTACACGCAGAAACGACAGTCTCACAGTTGCAAAACTACTCTTGAGAGAGTTAATACCACGTTTCGGATTCCTGATCTCTTTAGAATCAGATAGGGGAAGTCACTTCAATAATGAAGTAATAAAATTGCTTTGTGCAGCACTGAACATTGAGCAAAAGCTGCATTGTAGCTACCGCCCTGAAGCATCAGGTCTAGTGGAGCAAATGAATGGCACATTGAAATCGAGAATGGCGAAAATATGTGCATCGACAAATTTGAAATGGCCTGACGCATTGCCTTTGGTACTAATGTCAATGAGAAACACCCCTGACAGAAAGACTGGATTGTCCCCACACGAGATTCTCATGGGCAGAGCTATGAGACTTCCAGCAGTTCCTGCAAATGCGCTTTTGAATATTACAGATGATATGGTGTTAGACTACTGCAAAGGTCTAGCTGATGTGGTTCGATATCTCTCACCAGGTGGAGGCAACCACCTTGCCACCGATCCAAGGTCCAGGACACACCCTGAAAGCAGGTGACTGGGTCGTGATAAAGAAGCACGTGAGGAAGTCGTGTTTGGAACCCCGTTGGAAAGGACCTTTCCAAGTGATTTTGACGACTACCACCGCTGTGAAGTGTGCGGGAGTTCCCAACTGGATTCACGCCAGTCACACAAAGAGGGTGTTGTGTCCCACAGATGAGGAAGTTGAAGCGCTGAAACTGCCAGTACCTGATAACAAAGTGCCGAGCGCTGAGGCAGAGCAAAACAGAACTAGAAGCGAACAGGCAGAAATAGAGGAGGGAGAAATATTCTCTGAGGACGAAGCAACCGATTCACTTGGGGAAGACCAAGGAGGAGCCTCAGACAGCGACGAAGCAGCTGAAGGTAACAAAGAGCCTGAAGCAGCTCAAAGTGACAAAGAGCCTGAAGAAAGTAGCGGTGACAAAGGGCTCGAAAGAGGTGAAGAAGCAGGAGAGCCTGATCAGAGGAGGGCTTTCCCAGAAGCAGACGGTACAGAAAAAGAAAAGGAAAACCTGATTGACTCCCCAGAAGGAGAGGACAAGGCAGAACAGAACGAAACTGCTCAAACTTCTTCAGAAGAGATCGCAGGCCCATCAAGTGGACCTAGTGCAAAAAGAAGACCAAGTATATCACCAGTGAAACTGAGAACTAGAGAAACGTTGAACGACAGTGAAGGGCCAAGAGTGAAAGAGAAAAGAAAGGAAGTGTCTGTCGTGGTACCAACATCAAGTGAAGAAAAGGACTTGGCCAAAGAGGAAAGTACCAGTGAGAAAGAATCAAAGAGAGATGCAAAACTGAAAAGAAAAAGGATACCGAGCAGGAGGTATTCCGGTCCGGAGTGGGCATACGTAGCCAATAACGATTGGTCAGACGAATTCGTATCCCTCAGCCTTGAGAACGAAGAGGCAGAACTTCATTTTGGAAATAAAAACTTTATGGACTCTGTTGATTGAAACCATTGATCACTTGATTGATTTTCTTTTACCGGCTAAGACATTGCTAACTTGACATTGCTAACCTGATTGACTTTTCAACCGGCTAAGACATTGCTAACTTGATTGACTTTGAAACCGATTTTGAGACAACGCTGCTAACCGATAAGAGACTAAGCTGCTAAAGAAACTGTGTGAACATTGAACTCGTTCAGCTTTGTAAATACCTGCAACTTTTTAAAAAAAAAAAAGAAAAAAAAAAAACCCTGCAAATACGCTTTGATAAAGTGTCTTCAGCTTTCTGATTCTATACAGATCATGACTAGCTTCACTACACAGGGGCGTAAAATGAAGTGTTGTAAATACATGTGTATAGGCTTACTGATCGCATGCGTACTAATAATTGTAGCAATAGTTCTTGGAATACATGGTAAAGGCGAGAGTGAGACGAATGATGCTTCTACTTCTAAACCTATTATCGTTACTGAACTAACAGCTCTGAAGAGACTCGAGCAAGACGAGAGACACTTGCATGATAAGAAGGAACTTTCATCTAACGTTTTCTATCGCTTACTGAGTGAGTATGTTGAGACCATGGATGCGAAAGATTGTTATGTGTGTACACAAATACCTACCTCAGTAGTGGAGGGGGTAACGTATGGAATTACATGTAGTATAGTAGCTTCCAGATTTTATGCTCAAAAAGACATTCATTATTTCTATACTAATTACGATGTTACATTTGCATATGTCCCCATAATAGGGCACCTAAGTAAGGTAGCTAGAGATTGGTCTGCCAAATTAATGAGGGAATTTTTCGAACCAATGTCCCCTTTCCACACAGCTCACGCACATAGGGAGAACCTTACATGCTTGCTTTCACCAATAGAAATAGAATTTTTAGACCGCACTGACGACAGAAAGAACGAAATGAAGGAGAAATTAGAGAAGGAGTTGCACGAAAGGACGTCTGTAGATAATTATGCTTTTGCCGCAATAAAGACACAAGGGAAAATAGCCTTAGATACATTGCATGTGGGAAGATTTTGTATACATAGATTTCCATCATATTATGACACAGTTTTTGTGGGAACGAGTGAATGTAAACACACATACGCATTTCAACAAAAGTGGACGTTCATGCTGAATGGGCAAGACCAAGTTATTCCTGGAGTATATTATATTTGTGGACTCAACGCCTATTATCGTCTTCCTAAAGGATGGTATGGGAGGTGTTATTTGGGAATATTGTTCCCAAAGGTTTACCAGTTAGATAACTTAAAGAAATTTCCAAGGCTGTCTGAATCACATCGTGTTCAGAAAAGGGAGACAGCTGCTGGTGTGGTAGGAGATATATTTGGAGCTATGATTCCTTCAGTAGGAGTCATATTGAATTCAATCAAAATACGAAAGTTGTCTACTATTGTGGATAACATGTTGACAAAGTTTTCGGGAGCTATAATCCTGATGGATGCTGAACTCGCTGCAGAAAGAGCTATGACTCTTCAAAATCGGCTTGCCTTAGACATTCTTTTAGCAAAGGATGGCGGCGTTTGCAAAATGCTTGGCACGCGTCACTGTTGTACCTATATACCCGACAACAGTGGAAAAATTAGAACAATGCTTACAAATTTAACTAGAGAAAGTGTAGATTTAAAGGAATTGAAAGAACCCGGAGTTTGGGAGAAAATTGGAAAAGGATTTGCTTCCGTGGGAAATTGGCTCAGCAACGTTTGGAACGGATTGTTACTAAAAATAGTAAAGGGAATATTAATAATATTAATTTGTCTATTAGGTTCTTGGGGAATATGGAAAGCTTTCAAAATGTTAAAAGCAAGGAACAAAAGAAAAAGAGAAGAGAAAATAGAGAACAAAATGGTGGAAATTTATAGGGAGAAGTCAAAAGGGACTAAAAGAAAAAGGGAATTGACTGAAGTGCCAAATTACTATACAGAATTTTAATGGAATAAAATTTGTGGGTAGATTTGATGTGATGACATAATTAGTCATCAGAGGAGGGATTGATGACGCAGAAAAAGAGGGTTCGACATATATTCATGTACACTGTGTAACCGACATATATATTGAAGTGTGATTTTAAGTAAAAGAAATAATGTACGAGGGAAATTGTGCCCTCGGGGCAGTTCGCCATCATTATAAACGAGCTTTATTAATCATGAAGTATTAAAAATGTATTAATCCGTCATAATCGCAAATGTATGCCATGATTTCTTGTTTGAAAACTGTTTTGCTTAGCTTAAATTTAGTACAGGCTTTGGCCTAGTTGCTTGGTTTCAAATTCTAACTGCATGATTCTTTTTTTTCCTTGAATTAATGAAATATATTCTTGCTTGAAGTTGTATTTTTTCCAGTAGAAACTGGCTGGTACACTTATCTCCAAGGTTTCGTGCTAGGCCGGTTACATCCCCTTTGATACAAGGTCAGTCTCTGCAGGTGCGGACAATGAAGGTACAGATAGTAAAATAATTGGCAAACCATGATACAATTTGTGTTCCAAGGCGCCAAGGACAGTGTATGCATAAATGGGCGCTAGTAAAAGACAATTTTGATTGGACAATTTGAAGCCAACCTATGAACCCTCCAATGGAAGACCCTACAGAATTTGGAATGTTTCTTACTTAAACCCACCGGACAAAGAGAAGTCAGCCATTTTCCTCGATGCCAGTTTGAAGCCTGATGCCAGACTCCATTTTGGACGACACCCTGATGCCCTTTTCTCTATCTGAGAGAAAGAGACTTTAAGAATTCTCACCCTAGAGACTTTAACTTTGATTTGCCCCGTCTTGCCCATGCAGTAACTTTGCCCTATTCTCCTTGCCGTTGCAAGGAAGCTTGCCCTTAACTTTGCCCCTTTGAAATTTGCCCCATGCTGATCAACCGGTACCTGAAGGACGAAGACTTTTCTTGAATGCTGATTGTATTTGGTAAATATGAAAGGATAAATGTATTATGCATTGTGTTTTTTTTTTCCTTTTAGGTACCAACTGCTATTTTGATAGGATCCAAGCTAGAACTTTTCCAAATTTGTGTTGACTAAATTCGTTTTGCATGAAGTCCCACATGCCAATGCTAATTAGAGGTTAGTCGAGGTATTCATTCAATGTACCATGAAGAATCGAAATCTTGTTATGCTGACCGAATGTATGCAATTAGTCAAATACAGTTAGTCACATTGGTGATTTGCATTGCTATAACAGAGTGTATCATTATTCAGATTTTACGTAGATTGCGTTTCTTCCGCCGTTATGGACAGCTAGTAATGTTCATATACATATATCAATTGGTTTTGAGACACATATATATCGTGCTAGCTTTGTTAATATAGGGAAATAAATTCACTAACTTTTAATAAACTGGTGTGGTTATTCATGACTGAAAGGTCATGGTGCGCA
The DNA here is from genome assembly GCF_031143425.1 of Pleurodeles waltl. Taxonomy (NCBI): domain Eukaryota; kingdom Metazoa; phylum Chordata; class Amphibia; order Caudata; family Salamandridae; genus Pleurodeles; species Pleurodeles waltl. The sequence goes on from NC_090450.1 coordinate 36,366,919, forward strand.
GAAATATCAACTGTTATTGATTTCTGATGTGTTATATTGATCTATTAATTGAGTATTGATTATCGATTACAACAGTTATTGATTATTGATTTGAGTGACTCGACTATTGAGGATGAGGAGAGCCCGACTCGGTTAAAAGATTTCACCGACCTCCAACGTGTCCAGGTACAGGTAATTTATAAGGGCTGGACGCGTTATCAGTGGCACAACCAGTGCTGCAGGCCCACTAGTGCATTTGATTTACAGGCCCTGGGCACACATAGTGCACTTTACTAGGGGATTATTAGTAAATTAAATATGCCAGTCATGGATACACCAATCACCAATTCAATTTAGACAAGGAGCATAAGCACTTTAGTAGTAGTGAGCAGTGGAAAAATGCCCAGAGTCCTAAAGCCAACAAAAACAGGTTGGAAAAATAGGAGGAAGAAGGCAAAAAGTTTGGGGATAAACCTGCAAAAAGGGTGAGGAACAACTACCGGACGGTGAGACCAGCCGGCCCCTCCTGTTTCTAAGGAGAATCAACTCACCCAGCCAGGGCACCTGCAGCCATACAATGATGCACCCAACATCTCTCTTCGTGACCACCTCCACCCGAGATAAGCATTCATCTTCATTACACTGGATTCCTATGTGGGTCTGGCCTGCTCTGTTTGCTGCAACCCTAATTCACTAGCGCCTTGTCAGATACGTCATCCAGGATGAATAGGGCTTTAAAAGGAAACCAAACTGCACCATGTCTCTACTTTATTGAGGCCACTGATCTATATACCAGGACAACTCCTACATTCTGTTGATGGAGAAATACTGCAGACTATCAATCTTTTCTTCTGCTGGTTTTGAACTCACTTTCCCGCCAATGTCTGAGCTGCTATGCCGTTGATCGGACTGTCCCTGAGCAAAAATAAGACCTGCTTTGGCCTTTTCTACCATGGACACCGTACGCCCGAGTGTGAGAAGCACCACTTCTGAGAGCAGGATGCTTGTATAAGATTCTGCAATTTTGCCTACAAGTGGTTACCCCAAGACTGGACTGGGACTTGTGGCACTGAGTATGTAATGCCACTATCAGACAATCTGCTGCAAATCCCTTCCATAGACTGTGGAGACTTTGTGAAGTGTATGAAGCAAACAGATTCTTCTCTCTTCTGTGTCCTAATTAGGGTATCCGAGAAACAAGACGAAATGCCAAGATCCTAGACAAAATTGCAAATGCCACAGGCATTTGTTTAGCCTCAATAAATGATGAGCTAGACGCCCTGAAAACCATGCTCATGCAGAAAAGAATGGCCCTGGATTTGGCCCTCATGGGCAAGGGAGGCAGTGTACCCTTGTTGGGTCAGAATGTTGAACATGGATGCTTAACACCTATCTCATCATTCATGAGCAAATAAATAACTTCAAGAGAATGATTGCAGAAGTAGGTAAAGGTGGCATAAATGTGTGGGGTGCATTCTGTATCCCTAATGATGTTTGCTGAAATGTGAAGGTAAACCAAGAGAAATGGGAAGACTGCATGCTCTGATACTTCTATGGCTAAGCTATGTTGTCCAATCCATTTCACCAGTATATGTATTTGCCTGAAAAGTATTGTAATCTGGTAAATGCATTAAACATACCATATTACATGTTCTGGTATTTTCCTAGTGTTTTTGTGAGAATATTAAGTTGTTTTTAAAAACTAAATAAATCACCATCACAAAATTATTTTCTGTTCCAACTCAACACTCCCATCTTGCTATGTTAACATCATTGTCAACAACCTCAACACATTCCTGGAAAATCAAGCTAACACCCACTCACCAATGAAAACACACAAGTGCAATGCAAAATCCTCAGCACCCAGGCACTCCAAAGTCTTCTGTGACAACCAGGGCACCATTCGAAAACAAGGAAAAAAACGAAAGGAAAGTACGTTTTTCATTGATTTCATACTACTTAAATCATTCCATGCAATGTGGAGACTCCCCATAACAGCCTGCATCTACGTAATCAATGATACATCTAAAAAAAGATAAACAAGCACTTCAAAAGCTGCAAACCTGCTTTCCATCCACCCTGCAGTGCAATATGCCAAGATGGTCATCCTTCAACCTACTCACTCTCACCGATCGCAACACCATACTCTGCACCATCAAAGACACATCCTATGAAGACGATGCCTTACATACCATGCTGTCCCCTCCATCTTCAACCTCCAAATGGAGCCCCCTGCAATTTTACTCGCCAGCAGCATCAATATTCACTGGTAGAACTCTGCAAGAACATTTCCACTGACCTTGACATTCGAGCCCAGATTTACCAAAATTTTGCATCAGGTTAACGTCCCTTTTTTAACGCCGCTCTAATGTAACACGTATTTCTGGATTTACTAAGCCACGCTAAACCTGAGTTACGTAGCTTTGTGAGGCTTAGTTTAAAAGAAAGTAACCCAACACATAGTGCTGTCTCGCATTACGTTAGGTCTGCGGGGTGGTCCGTGGGTGCAGCGTGGGCATTCCAATGCATCCATCCATGGATTTTAATGCACACCCAGGATTACTGAAGTTACCAAACCTGGGTTTGAGCAAAAACATTGTGCCAGCTCCAGGCTGACGTAATAAGGAGAAATGTCTTCGTTTTTCACCGTACTTCCTCGAAACCTATGAGTTGTGCATCAAAATATCACACAATTTCCTTTTGTACCTTTTACCTGTTTTCAGAGACAGGTCATGCTACTTTTGGCTTTAGTTGGTGCCTTGCGCCTGGAATCCCACCAGTGTTTGTGTTGATATCTCCATTATACCCACTTTGCTTGTATTATTGCTGCTTCTGTGCTACGCAATGTTGTCTATAGTGTTGAGATTGATATCAGTGTCCATAAGGTGAAGATATTGTCCATTCTGTTGCGGTTGGTATCAGTGTCTGTAAGGTGAAGATATTGTCCATTCTGTTGCGGTTGGTATCAGTGTCTGTAAGGTGAAGATGTTGTCTGTATTGTTGTGATTGGTATCAGTGTCTGTAAGGTGAAGATGTTGTCTGTATTGTTGTGATTGGTATCAGTGTCTGTAAGGTGAAGATGTTGTCTATACTGTTGTGATTGGTATCAGTGTCCATAAGGTGAAGATGTCCATTCTATTGTGACTGGTAGCAATGTCTGTAAGGTGAAGATATTGTCCATTCTCCTGTGGTTGGTACCAGTGTCTGTAAGGTGAAGATGTTGTCCATTCTGTTGTGGTTGGTATCAGTGTCTGTAAGGTGAAGATGTTGTCCATTCTGTTGTGGTTGGTATCAGTGTCTGTAAGGTGAAGATGTTGCCTGTATTGTTGTGATTGGTATCAGTGTCTGTATGGTGAAGATGTTGTCTGTATTGCTGTGATTGGTATCAGTGTTTGTATGGTGAAGATGTTGTCTGTATTGTTGTGATTGGTATCAGTGTCTGTATGGTGAAGATGTTGTTTGTATTGTTCTGGTTGGTATCAGTGTCTGTAAGGTGAAGATGTTGTCTGAATTGCTGTGATTGGTATCAGTGTTTGTATGGTGAAGATGTTGTCTGTATTGTTGTGGTTGGTATCAGTGTCTGTAAGGTGAAGATGTTGTCTGTATTGCTGTGATTGGTATCAGTGTCTGTATGGTGAAGATGTTGTTTGTATTGTTGTGATTAGTATCAGTGTCTGTATGGTGAAGATGTCTGTTTGGCTGTGGTTGGTATCAGTGTCTGTATGGTGAAGATGTTGTCTGTTTGGCTGTGGTTGGTATCAGTGTCTGTAAGGTGAAGATGTTGTCTGTATTGCTGTGATTGGTATCAGTGTCCGTATGGTGAAGATGTTGTCTGTATTGCTGTGGTTGGTATCAGTGTCTATATGGTGAAGATGTTGTCTGTATTGTTGTGACTGGCATCAGTGTCTGTAAGGCGAAGATGTCTGTACCGTTGTGGATGCTATCAGTGTCCTTAGGGTGAAGATGCTATCCATACTCTTGCAGTTAGTCTTGGCGTCTGTAAAGTGAAGTTGTTGTCTGTGGTGTTGTGGTGTTGTGGTTAGTTACGGTGTGCCCCACCTGCCTCTGCTGCAAGCTGTTATGTTATGTCTATTTCTATAGTGTGCTAATCACCTCTGAGGGAATCCAGGTGCTGCGCAGGTGGGTAGGCAGTAGTCTCCATTTGTGATAATTATTTGAGAAGTCAGGTCTTCACCTTTTTGCAGTCCTGATTTGCTGTGGTAGATCGTTCTATGCTTTGGAGGAGGTGTACAAGAAAGGGTGCCCTCCGGCACTGTTTTTGTGTATGCAGGGTACATGTACTAATTAGAATCCAGCTGAGCGGAGGTGTCTGAATGGTTTGTGGAAGCGTATGCGTCTGTTGAGGTAGGTAGGGCCTATGCTGTGTAGTGCTTTATGTGTGTGAGGAGTTTGAACTGAGTGTTTGTCGATGGGGAGCCGGTGGAGTTCTTTGAGATGTGGAGTGATGTGGGTGTAGTGAGGTAGGTTGCGGACAAGTCTTGCTGCAGTATTTTGAATATCTTGGAGCCAGTGCAGGAGCTGTTTGAGGATTACAGCATAAAATGCATTGCCGAGGTCACATCTCCTGGTTATCAGGACCTGTGTGACTGTTAACCTGGTGGTCTCTGGTAGCCACTTAAAGATTTTTTGCAGATCCTACTTTTTTTACCCTCAGGATGTGGAGACAGGTGGAGGTCACCCTTCTTTACGTGGGCTGTCTTGTCGAGAGTGTTGTCTAGGATTATTCCTAGGTTTCTGACGTGGTCTGTGGGGGCTGGTGTGGAGCCAAGATCTGTCGGCCACCAGGTAGAATCCCAAGCAGAGATCACCACTTCTGTCTTGTCTGAGGTAAGTTTAAGGCAGTTGGATCTCATCCAGGTGGCTACCGCGATCATGCAGGTGGATTTTGTCACAGGAGTCTTGCCCAACAGGGAGATGATCAGATGGGTGTCATCTGTGTAAGAAAGAACATTGATGCTATGCGATCTGATGAGGCTGGCCATTTGAGTTATGTAGATGTTAAGCAATGTTGGGCTGAGAGATGATCCTTCGGGGCTCTGCACATGAGTTTCTTGGCTTCTGATGTGTAAGATGGCATTCTGACGGTTTGTGTTCTTCCTGTGAAGAAGAAGCAGATCCAGTTGATGGCAGGTCCTTGGATGCCTGTTTGGGCAGTCCTCTATCCATGCTGAAGACGCTGAGAGGTCGAGCAAGATGAGGGCTGGAGTTTCACTTCAGTTGAGCATCATCCTGATGTTGTTGGTAGCTGCGATGAGTGCAGCCTTGGTGCTGTGATTGGGTCTGAAGCCTGATTGAGCAGTGTCTAGGAGTTCATGTATGTCAAGGTAGTGGGTGAGTTGCTTGTTAATAGCTTTCTCTATGACCTTGGCTAGGTAAGGTAAATGGCAGGTCGGGCAGTAGTTTGCTAGCTGGGGGGTGGTGGAGGGGGGGTCTGCCATTGGTTTCTTTAGTAGTGCTTTGACTGCTAGGCATTTCAAGGCCTCCAGGACATTGGAGGTGTTCAGGATGCGGCTGAGTACTTAGCTGATCAGGGAGGTGCCCATGGTGTGGATGTGGTGGGGAAAGGTGCGAATCGAGGTCCCAGAGTAGATAGTTCCCATGATATTGGCTGTCTCTCCCATGGTGATAGTTTTCTATGTGGTCAGGGTGGTTTCAAGGCCTTTTGTGTACAGGTTGGAGGTGAGGCTGCAGGGATTCGGTTAAGGGTTGAAGTTGTAGATGGTTTTGATTTGGTTGTTGAAAAATTCAGACTGGTTGCCACATAGATGTTGTGAGCAACGATGCTGTATATGGTGGAACCTGGTACAGTGAAGACTTTGACAATGGAGCACATCTCTTTGCAGCTATTAGAGCTGTTACCTATGCACACGGCCTATGCACACGGCCAAGGCATTTTTATTCAGAAGGAGGCACTCGCTCAGAGTGCTGCAAACTGGAGTCATTTGAATTGAGAATAAATTTAGCGCGTCCTCTTCTGTGAATTCACACAACTAATCCTGCAGCCCGCGCCTCATCATAGTTTAAAGACTTTGGGTCTGGTTTAAATCCTGGCGGAGAGGAATACTCTGTCACAAACGTGATGGATATCCTGACGTATAATGGTCCCATTATATCCTATGGAGATCGGAATATGGCAGATGGGATATCCGTCACATTTGTGTTAGACAATTCCATCCGTCGGGATTCAAATCAGGCCCTAGATTGCCAAATTAAAGGGCTGGGTGTGAGGAGTTCTGATTTTCCCCTTCTCTCTCTATCACTGTATATCTTTCTTTTTCAGTTTATTCCCTCTCTATAGTCTTCCATCTCTTATCCCCTTTCTGCCTTCCCATCCCTCCTATCTCTGCCTTTTATTCTGTCGCCATCATGTGTGGCTCCTGTTTCTTTGTTGCCTTCCTCAGTTTCTGATCCCCCCTCTTCCCTTGCCACCTTCCTGTGCCTACATCTCGTTGTGTCATCTTATTCCGACCACCACGCTCTGTTAATCTCTCTCCTGCCCCTTTATCTGTCTTTGATTTTCTCTCCCTTTCTCTCAGTCACTATCTGTCCTTCCATCTGGCTGTCTCCCCTCTATAACAGCACCCCTTTCTGTCGTCTCATAATTTCTCCGACTCCTCTCCCCTCTCCAATTTACACCCTCTCTCTTGCCCGCCTCTCTCGCTCTCTCGTTCCATGTATTATATCCGGCCGTCTCCTGCACTCTTCTTCTGTATCTCTCTCCTTCTCTCTCTTTTACACCTCTCCCTCTCTCGAGCTCCCCTCCCGTCTTTCCCTCACACGTAGCGCTTTTCTCGTTCTATCTCCCAATTTCTCTAACTCCTTCTTAGTCTCCCTCCTGCCTCTCTCTTTCTCACTCACTGTTCCCTTCTGTCTCTCTCCGTTTCTCAGCCCTGCATCAGTCTTCACTGTCGGCGCACTCTTTCTCCCTTTGTCTCCCTCCCGTGTCAGTGTCTCTCCCCTTCTGTCTCTCCGCATTGTATCTCCTCTCCCTCTCCGCGCCCTCCTCCTCTCCTCCCCGGCTGCTACCATCCATCCCTCTCCAGTTAGCAGGACTCCATCCACCACCCTCCTTTTCCGACCACCTGTTCCCCTCCCCCCGAAACCTCTATTTCTTCCATGTCTCTTGTCCTGCACTTTCTTTCTCACGAACATGTCCCCTCTCTTCTATCTCTAGTCCTTTCTCTCTTTCTTTTTCTCTTCCTATCGCCAGTTCTCTCCCTCCATCTCCAACGCCCCCTCCCCCAAAGCTCCTCAAATTTCTGTTTCCCGCAGGTCCGCAGCGATGCTCATTATCTTTCCCCGCCAGCCTCCAGCGGAGCATGAAAAAAAGCACACCAGCACGAGTTGTTTCATTTCCATTATATACTTTAAAAAACACACACAGTAACTTTCCACCCGGAGGGGCGCGCCTCCGCGCCGCTGTGGGCTTATCCATGGCTCGCAAACAAGTGGTTAACCTGGACTGGCTCGAGCGGAAAAAACCAACAGGTAAAATGGCCTTTTCTCGTCGTTTCTGCGGGCTGCAAAGCGAAACAAAGCGGGGTGGGAGGGGAGGGTTGCAGCAGAGACTTCAATTCAGAAATTCTCTTCAATGGCCTGGTCCCGCCTCTGCCACTTGGTATTCCGGGGATGCTGCAGGCAGGCCGGGTCCGTGGACGTGCCTGCTGCCTGCGAGGGAGCTGGCTGCCTGCAGCACGGCGAGGGGGGCTTCAGCAATCAGGACTGTGTGTCGGGAATCCCGGCCCTTGCTGACTGCAACCACCGGCACCACACTCTGCAGGCACCTACCCACAACCCACAACAGTAACCGGTGCACACAGGTGCCCACCCACACAACCACCGTATAGAAAACATTCCAGCACCCACTGGCACCACACACTGCAGGCACCTACCCACAACAGTAAACAATGCACCCACGAGCCCACCCACCCCACCCCACAACAGTACACAAAACACTCCAGCACCCACCCGCACCACACACTGCAGACACCAACCCACAACAGTAACCGGTGCACCCAGGAGCCCACCCACACAGCAACCACCGTATAGAAAACATTCCAGCACCCACCGGCACCACACACTGCAGGCACCTACCCACAACAGTAAACAATGCACCGACGAGCCCACCCACCCCACCCCACCCCACAACAGTACACAAAACACTCCAGCACCCACCGGCACCACACACTGCAGACACCAACCCACAACAGTAACTGGTGCACACAAGTGCCCACCCACACAACAGCCTTATAGAAAACATTGCAGCACCCACCAACACCACACACTGCAGACAGCAACCCACAAAAGTAAACGATGCACCCAGGAGCCTATCCACCCCACAACAGTACAAAAAACACTCAGGCACCCATCATCACCACACACTGCATACACCTACCCACCACAGTAACCGGTGCACACAGGTGCCCACCCACACAACAACCGTATAGAAAACATTCCAGCACCCACCGGCACCACACACTGCAGGCACCTATCCACAACAGTAACCGGTGTACCCAGGAGCCCACCCCATCCCACAACAGTACATAAAACACTCAGGCACCCATCATCACCACACAATGCATACACCTACCCACAACAGTAACCGGTGCACACAAGTGCCCACCCACATAACAACCATATAGAACACATTCCAACACCCACCGGCACCACACACTACAGGCACCTACCCACAACAATAACTGGTGCACACAAGTGCCCACCCACACAACAACTGTATAGAAAACATTCCAGCACCCACCGGCACCACACACTGCAGACAGCAACCCACAACAGTAAACGATGCACCCAGGAGCCCACCCACCCCACAACAGTACACAAAACACTCAGGCACACATCAGCAACCCAAACTGCACACTCCTACCCACCACAGTAACCAGTGCCCACAAGTGCCCACCCACACATCAACAGTATAGAAAACACTCCAGCACCCGCCAGCATCACACACTGCAGGCACCTACCCACAACAGTAACCGATGCACCCACGAGCCCACCCACCCCACCCCACAACAGTACACAAAACACTCCAGCACCCACCGGCACCACACACTGCAGGCACCTACCCACAACAGTAACAGGTGCACACTAGTGTCCACCCACACAACAACCGTATAGAAAACATTCCAAAACCCACCAGCACCACACACTGCAGGCACCTACCCACAACAGTAAACAATGCACCCAGGAGCCCACCCACTCCACAACAGTACACAAAACACTCAGGCACCCATCATCACCACACACTGCCTACACCTACCCACAACAGTAACTGGTGCACACAATTGCCCACCCACACAACAACTGTATAGAAAACATTCCAGCACCCACCGGCACCACACACTGCAGGCACCTATCCACAACAGTAACCGGTGCACCCAGGAGCCCACCCACACAACAACCGTATAGAAAACATTCCAGCACCCACTGGCACCACACACTGCAGGCACCTACCCACAACAGTAACCGGTGCACACAAGTGCCCACCCACACAACAACCATATAGAACACATTCCAACACCCACCGGCACCACACACTGCAGGCACCTACCCACAACAATAACTGGTGCACACAAGTGCCCACCCACACAACAACCGTATAGAAAACATTCCAGCACCCACTTGCACCACACACTGCAGGCACCTACCCACAACAGTAACTGGTGCACACAATTGCCCACCCACACAACAACCGTACAGACAGTGCTTAATTTGTAAATAAGAAGATGCCTGTGCCCAAAGCTCTCCTCTGAAACACGAGGCTTCTGCAATTAAATGTGCAAGCACAAAATACTGAGGCACTGTAATCCCGAAGCCATCTCGGGCATCTTAAATTCATTTAAAACCACTCCCTGCCCCTTCAGCTCACAGCCGCTGCTTTTTGCTTTCTCTCATGTGACGCCTTTTCTTTTTTGTTTTCCTCAGTCTTTCCCAAACGTGTCTTTTGCTCTCAGTAAATGCTTGAGGCAGAAGACTAAGCGCCAGCCCTCAAATACAAGTGCCGGTGCTCAGAACCGGTAACAACAAGCACAAATTAAGCACTGCGTATAGAAAACATTCCAGCACCCACCGGCACCACACACTGAGGCACCTACCCACAACAGTAACCAGTGCACCCAGGAGCCCACCCCACCCCACAACAGTACATTAAACACTCGGGCACCCATCATCACCACACACTGAATACACATACCCACAACAGTAACCGGTGCACACAAGTGCCCACCCACACAACAACCATATAGAACACATTCCAACACCCACCGGCACCACACACTGCAGGCACCTACCCACAACAATAACTGGTGCGCACAAGTGCCCACCCACACAACAACCGTATAGAAAACATTCCAGCACCCACCACCACCACACACTGCAGACAGCAACACACAACAGTAAACGATGCACCCAGGAGCCCACCCACCCCACAACAGTACATAAAACACTCAGGCACCCATCATCACCCCACACTGCATACACCTACCCACCACAGTAACCAGTGTACACAAGTGCCCACCCACACAACAACAGTATATAAAAAACTCCAGCACCCACCGGCATCACACACTGCATAGACCTACCCACAACAGTAACTGGTGCACACAATTGCCCACCCACACAACAACTGTATAGAAAACATTCCAGCACCCACCGGCACCACACGCTGCAGACACCTATCCACAACAGTAACCAGTGCACCCAGGAGCCCACCCCACCCCCACAACAGTACATAAAACACTCAGGCACCCATTATCACCACACACTGCATACACCTACCCACAACAGTAACCGGTGCACACAAGTGCCCACCCACACAACAACCATATAGAACACATTCCAACACCCACCGGCACCACACACTGCAGGCATCTACCCACAACAATAACTGGTGCACACAAGTGCCCACCCACACAACAACCGTATAGAACACATGGCAGCACCCACCGGCACCACACACTGCAGACAGCAACCCACAACAGTGAACGATGCACCCAGGAGCCCACCCACCACACAACAGTACACAAAACACTCAGGCACCCATCATCACCCCACACTGCATACACCTACCCACCACAGTAACCAGTGCACACAAGTGCCCACCCACACATCAACAGTATATAAAACACTCCAGCACCCACCGGCATCACACACTGCAGGCACCTACCAACAACAGTAACCGATGCACCCACGAGCCCACCCACCCCATCCCACAACAGTACACAAAACACTCCAGCACCCACCGGCCCCACACACTGCAGGCACCTACCCACAACCCACAACAGTAACAGGTGCACACAAGTGCCCACCCACACAACAACCGTATAGAAAACATTCCAAAACCCACCGGCACCACACACTGCAGGCACCTACCCACAACAGTAAACGATGCCCCAGGAGCCCACCCACTCCACAACAGTTCACAAAACACTCAGGCACCCATCATCACCACACACTGCCTACACCTACCCACAACAGTAACCGGTGCACACAAGTGTCCACCCACACAACAACAGTAGAGAAAACACTCCAGCACCCACCGGCACCACACTCTACAGACACCTACCCACAACAGTAACCAATGCACTCAGAAGCCCACCCACCACACAACAGTACACAAAACACTCAGGCACCCACCGGCACCACACACTGCAGACACCAACCCAAAACAGTAACCGGTGCACACAAGTGCCTACCCACACCACAACAGTACAGAAAACACTCCAGCACCCACCAGTACCACACACTGCAGACACCAACCCACAACAGTACCCGATGCACCCGAGAGCCCACCCACGCCACAACAGTACACAAAACACTCAGGCACCCATCATCACCACACACTGCATACACGTACCCACAATAGTAACCGGTGCACACAAGTGCCCACCCACACAACACCAACAGTATAGAAAACACTCCAGCACCCACTGTCACCACACACTGCAGACAGCAACCCAAAACAGTAACCGGTGAACCCAGGAGCCCACCCCACCCCACCCCACAACAGTACATAAAACACTCAGGCACCCATCATCACCACACACTGTATACACCTACCCACAACAGTAACTGGTGCACACAAGTGCCCACCCACACAACAGCCATTTAGAACACATTCCAACACCCACCGGCACCACACACTGCAGGCACCTACCCACACCAATAACTGGTGCACACAAGTGCCCACCTACACAACAGCCATATAGAAAACATTCCAGCCCCCACGGCACCACACACTGCAGACAGCAACCCCACAACAGTAAACGATGCACCCAGGAGCCCACCCACCCCACAACAGTACATAAAACACTCAGGCACCCATCATCACCCCACACTGCATACACCTACCCACCAAAGTAACCAGTGCACACAAGTGCCCACCCACACATCAACAGTATATAAAACACTCCAGCACCCACCGGCATCACACACTGCAGGCACCTACCCACAACAGTAACCGATGCACCCACGAGCCCACCCACCCCACCCCACAACAGTACACAAAACACTCCAGCACCCACCGGCACCACACACTGCAGGCACCTACCCACAACAGTAACAGGTGCACACAAGTGCCCACCCACACAACAACCGTATAGAAAACATTCCCAAACCCACCGGCACCACACACTGCAGGCATCTACCCACAACAGTAAACGATGCACCCAGGAGCCCACCCATTCCACATAAGTACACAAAACACTCAGGCACCCATCATCACCACCACACACTGCCTACACCTACCCACAACGGTAACCAGTGCACACAAGTGCCCACCCACACAACAACAGTAGAGAAATCACTTCAGCACCCACCGGCACCACACACTACAGACACCTACCCACAACAGTAACCGTTGCACCCAGAAGCCCACCCACCACACAATAGTACACAAAACACTTAGGCACCCACTGGCACCACACACTGCAGACACCAACCCAAAACAGTAACCGGTGCACACAAGTGCCCACCCACACCAAAACAGTACAGAAAACACTCCAGCACCCACCGGCACCACAAACTGCAGACACCAACCCACAACAGTACCCGATGCACCGGAGAGCCCACCCACGCCACAATAGTACACAAAACATTCAGGCACCCATCATCACCACACACTGCATACACGTACCCACAATAGTAACCAGTGCACACAAGTGCCCACCCAAACAACAACAACAGTATAGAAAACACTCCGGCACCACACACTGCAGGCACCTACCCACACCAATAACTGGTGAACCCAGGAGCCCACCCCACAACAGTACATAAAACACTCAGGCACCCATCATCACCACACACTGCATACACCTACCCACAACAGTAACCGGTGCACACAAGTGCCCACCCACACAACAACCGTATAGAACACATTCCAACACCCACCGGCACCACACACTGCAGGCACCTACCCACAACAATAACTGGTGCACACAAGTGCCCACCCACACAACAGCCGTATAGAAAAAATTCCAGCACCCACCAGCAACACACACTGCAGACAGCAACCCACAACAGTAAACGATGCACCCAGGAGCCCACCCACCCCACAATAGTACACAAAACACTCAGGCACCCATCATCACCCCACACTGCATACACCTACCCACCACAGTAACCAGTGCACACAAGTGCCCACCCACATAACAACAGTATATAAAATACTCCAGCACCCACTGGCATCACACACTGCAGGCACCTACCCACAACAGTAACCGAAGCACCCAAGAGCCCACCAACCCAACCCCACAACAGTACATAAAACACTCCAGCACCCACCGGCACCACACACTGCAGGCACCTACCCACAACCCACAACAGTAACTGGTGAACACAAGTGCCCACCCACACAACAACTGTATAGAAAACATTCCAAAACCCACCGGCACCACACACTGCAGGCACCTACCCACAACAGTAAACGATGCACCTAGGAGCCCACCCACTACACAACAGTACACAAAACACTCAGGCACCCATCATCACCACACACTGCATACACCTACCCACAACAGTAACCGGTGCACACAAGTGCTCACCCACACCACAACAGTAGAGAAAACACTCCAGCACCCACCGGCACCACACACTAGACACCTACCCATAACAGTAACCGATGCACCCAGAAGCCCACCCACCCCACAACAGTACACAAAACACTCAGGCATCTACTGGCACCACACACTGCAGACACCAACCCAAAACAGTAACCGGTGCACACAAGTGCCCACCCACACCACAACAGCACAGAAAATGCTTCAGCACCCACCGGCACCACACACTGCAGACAGCAACCCACAACAGTAACCGGTGCACCCAGGAGCCCACCCCACCCCACAACAGTACACAAAACACTCCAGCACCCACCGGCACCACACACTGCAGACACCAACCCACAACAGTAACCGATGCACCCGAGAGCCCACCCACGCCACAACAGTACACAAAACACTCAGGCACCCATCATCACCACACACTGCATACACGTACCCACAATAGTAACCGGTGCACACAAGTGCCCACCCAAACAACAACAACAGTATAGAAAACACTCCAGCACCCACCGGCACCACACACTGCAGGCACCTACCCACACCAATAACTGGTGAACCCAGGAGCCCACCCCACCCCACCCCACAACAGTACATAAAACACTCAGGCACCCATCATCACCACACACTGCATACACCTACCCACAACAGTAACCGGTGCACACAAGTGCCCACCCACACAACAACCGTATAGAACACATTCCAACACCCACCGGCACCACACACTGCAGGCACCTACCCACAACAATAACTGGTGCACACAAGTGCCCACCCACACAACAGCCGTATAGAAAAAATTCCAGCACCCACCAGCAACACACACTGCAGACAGCAACCCACAACAGTAAACGATGCACCCAGGAGCCCACCCACCCCACAATAGTACACAAAACACTCAGGCACCCATCATCACCCCACACTGCATACACCTACCCACCACAGTAACCAGTGCACACAAGTGCCCACCCACATAACAACAGTATATAAAATACTCCTGCACCCACTGGCATCACACACTGCAGGCACCTACCCACAACAGTAACCGAAGCACCCAAGAGCCCAACCACCCAACCCCACAACAGTACATAAAACACTCCAGCACCCACCGGCACCACACACTGCAGGCACCTACCCACAACCCACAACAGTAACTGGTGAACACAAGTGCCCACCCACACAACAACTGTATAGAAAACATTCCAAAACCCACCGGCACCACACACTGCAGGCACCTACCCACAACAGTAAACGATGCACCCAGGAGCCCACCCACTACACAACAGTACACAAAACACTCAGGCACCCATCATCACCACACACTGCATACACCTACCCACAACAGTAACCGGTGCACACAAGTGCTCACCCACACCACAACAGTAGAGAAAACACTCCAGCATCCACCGGCACCACACACTAGACACCTACCCATAACAGTAACCGATGCACCCAGAAGCCCACCCACCCCACAACAGTACACAAAACACTCAGGCATCCACTGGCACCACACACTGCAGACACCAACCCAAAACAGTAACCGGTGCGCACAAGTGCCCACCCACACCACAACAGCACAGAAAATGCTTCAGCACCCACCGGCACCACACACTGCAGACAGCAACCCACAACAGTAACCGGTGCACCCAGGAGCTCACCCCACCCCACAACAGTACACAAAACACTCCAGCACCAACCGGCACCACACACTGCAGACACCAACCCACAACAGTAACCGATGCACCGAGAGCCCACCCACGCCACAACAGTACACAAAACACTCAGGCACCCATCATCACCACACACTGCATACACATACCCACAATAGTAACCGGTGCACACAAGTGCCCACCCACACAACAACAGTATAGAAAACACTCCAGCACCCACCGGCACCACACACTGCAGACAGCAACCCACAACAGTAACTGGTGCACACAAGTGCCCACCCACACCACAACAGTACAGAAAACACTCAGGTACCCACCGGCACCACACACTGCAAACACCAACCCACAACAGTAACTGATGCACACAAGTGCCCACCCACACCACAACAGTACAGAAAACACTCAGGCACCCACAGGCACCACACACTGCAGACACCAACCCACAACAGTAACCAGTGCACACAAATGCCCACCCGCACAATAGTATAGAAAAGCACTCCAGCACCCATGCAAGCGGGCAACCATCCACATCATTACACAGTGCACTCATGTCCCGACCCACAAAAGTACACACTGCTATTAATCACCCACTTACACCACACAGTGCACTCAGGCACCCAGCCACAGCAATGCACACTGCACCCAGTCAGAAATGCATAATAATACATAATGCAGGCAGGCACCTACCTACAGCACATACTTCATTCCAGCACCCACTATGAATCCACAGTGTGCTCACCCCCATTGTCACAACAATAGAGAGTACATTCAGGTCCTAACCATAATATGCACTCCACCCAAACACCCACACACAAAATTACACAGTGTACTCAGCCCCTCACCCACAATACACACTGTACTCAGAAACCTAATTACAACAATACTTAGGGCACTCAGGCCCCCAGTGACATCATACCCTGTCCCCAGGCACCCATCCACAAAACGCACAATACGCAACCCCTCCTCAGAATACACACTCCAACCAGGAAACCACCCAGAATGGCTCTGGCTCCTGGTGGGAGGAGTTGAGGGAGGGTAACTGTGGGCAGGCAGAGTGAGGCCCCTGGGGACACACAGGACACCATCAGCCAAGTTTTGGGAGTCTACTGAACTGAGGCAAATGCAGCAGCAGCACAGGGACATACTCAATCAGTTGGAGGCAGTGCTTAATTTGTGCTTGTTCTTTCCGGTGCTGAGCAACGGCACTTATTTGTGAGGGCCGGGGCTTATTCTTCTGCCTCAAGCATTTGCTGCGAGCAAAAGGCACACATGGGACAGACGAGGGAGGAATAAACGAAAAAGCGTCACAAAGGGAGAAAGTAGAAAGCTGCAAGAGTGAGCTGAAGGGGTAGGAATGGGCTTTATATGGATTTGAAGAGGCCCGAGTTGGCTTCAGGATTATGCCACATCATTATTCGGTGTTCAAATATTTAATTGCTGCAGCCGCGTATTTAAGAGGAGGGCTTTGGGCACCAGCACCTTTTTATTTACAAATTAAGCACTGGTTGGAGGCCCATAACTCCAACATGGGCTCAGAAATAGGGGTGCTGATGGACATCTATACCCACCTGTGCAGGGCTTTCCCAGCTCCATCAACCTCTACCTGTGGTCCTACTCCGTCGGGACCATCTACATCTGCAGGGGCCCTGGGAAGAGTGGCCCTGCCAGCGAAAGACACCACCAGACACCCCAGTCCCTGCAGATGTGGATCCCCCCTCCGCTGGAAAGCGGGGCAGTCCCAAAAATAACCAGGAGGTGAGGCTGGCAATACCTCTACCACCAAGAAATCTAGTCCCTAATTTCCTCCAGTGTGTGTTACACATTCACCCTTTGGACAATTTCTGGACACATATACCTTTCTGACAACCGCAGTATTTTGGACTTTGGACTCTAAAGATTGTGGCAACTACAAATATGGTTTCATCCGCCATGACTGACTTCTTCACTTTTCCTTTTTTGTTATCCCCAATGTTCCAGTTATCCTGTTCACTAAAATAAAAAAAAATGCAACAGAATTGGTTCCTGCTGTTGTCTTTCACACATTTAGCATTGCATGCATGTACTGCCACATGAACTTGACAATGGTCTAAATATGTACTTGTGTAAGTAGGGATATGTTTGACATGTACAAGGTTTACCTCAGGAGCACAACCACGTCTCACCCAACAATACATACAAACATATATGTACCCATATACCAGCTTAAGTACATTACAGTTATGTTTGCAGATTTAGCATGCTCTGAATGCCACATTGCTCCTAGCTCACAGAAGAGCTATGCATGCATCTATGGGTACATACTGCACCCATAGAATATAGGGCTTTCCACACTTCACACATCACAATGATGATGTTCAGTACACAATGAATAGCGCTGCCCAATCCCAAACATCACTGACTTATTTAAGGGCCACATTGCTGTAGCCCAGTAATCAGAGTGAACATTAGGCGACAGAGGCACAATGTTACTAGTAGAAAGGAACATTATGGATTAAAACTGAGTGACATATGCATGTGAGAAAGTCACCTTTTCCTCTTGTGAGCCATAGAGCTGGCTTTACAGGGAGAGGACCTCAGTTGCAAAAATCTCTAGCTGCTCTGCTGAGGAGGCATGGGCCCTTTCACCTGCTTCAGTGGACATGATTGCGTTAAGAGGTCACAAACAGCAGCTACAATGGAGGAGGTCTTGATAGCAGCAATGTCAAGAGGCAAGCAAGCTTTTTTCAAAACCTCGGCACATATGTACACGACGCACGGCATTGTCAGCATTTGCGGATACCAGCCATTGGCTCTTATACAACATAATCAACAATGTTAGCCTATGGCTGTGTCTGTTGTACACTCTTCCGCCAATTGCGCTCGACTTCCGCCGGCGGCGTCTGCGGCACAATGTCCAATATGCGAGGTCAGGCAGCCACCAATTCAGCGGCTGATAATGCTGTAGTGGAGACTGTTATCTGCATCACCACCACTACAAATGAGAGGTTATGGGGGTCATTCCAACCCTGGCGGTCATCGACTGCCAGGGTGGAGGACCACGGAAGCACCGCCAACAGGATGGCGGTGCTTCCCTGCCCATTCTGACCACGGTGGTAAAGCCGCGGTCAGAAAAGGGGATCCGGCGGTTTCCCACCGGATTTCCCCTGTCTGGGCTGACCCCCTTCCCGCCACCCTGTTTCTGGCAGTTTTTACCGCCAGGAACAGGATGGCGGGAATGGGTGTCATGGGGCCCCTGGGGGCCGCTGCACTGCCCATGCCACTGGCATGAGCAGCACAGGGGCCCCCTAATAGGGCCCCAGCATGATTTTCACTGTCTGCCTAGCAGACAGTGAAAATCGCGACGGGTGCAACTGCACCCGTCGCACCCCTGCAACACCGCCGGCTCCATTCGGAGCCGGCTTCTATGTTGCAGGGCCTTTCCCGCTGGGCCGGCGGGCGCTCCTTTGGCGGGCGCCCGCCGGCCCAGCGGGAAAGTCAGAATGGCCTCTGCGGTCTTTTGACCGCAGAGCGGCCAAATGGCGGTGACCGCATGGCGGGCGGCGCGCCTATATCTGTAATCCTGTAAATTACTTTTGACAAGGATTATAATGAACCCTTTCATGTGTCTGTGTTATTGTGCATGTTGGCTAGATTAGCGCCTTGCACTGTACACCGTCGTTGATGGTACCCTCCCCATTCCCAAATATATAGAACATCTGTTTTTTTGAAAATATACATCAGTGTTGTACATTTTGCCCATCAATTGGTACATGACATGTCAGGGCAACAATGGGGATTGTTAATGAATATAGCACAATATATATAAAAAGTTATTTTTGAAAAATTGAAAGTGTTATATATATCACATGATGTTTGACGTCCTATTCACATATGTTACTATGGACATTGTGAGCAACCTTCGTATATTGTTTCCAGTTCACACCTAGGTACCCTATGAGAGGGAGAGGAAGACAGCCTCCTGTGTACTGCCCATTCCCAGACCTTCACACGATGTTAGAAAGGGACATCATTCACAAATTTTGATTGAATGAGCAAACCATACTGGACCTATGTCATCAGTTGGAGCCTGATCTCCTGCCATCAAAGTGTATCCAGCTCTCCATGTTATTGTCATTCACTGACATACAACAGGCATCAAAGGTGTATAGGCATCCAGGAATGCAAGCTGAGAATGGAGTTATCACCTGTTCCCAGCCTGATTGGTGATGTTCCTGGTGCCGTATGGACCAATATGATGTGTGCATTTGTGGTAGGTGTCTCGCAATGTCTAGGCCTTGATTCTCTCCAGCCCACTTTTCTATGCTGCATGTGATACGTAGTCGAGCTACCTCAGTACAGCTTTCGTTGTAGTGTCTTGAAACAGGTCATATGGAGAGGTATCACCAGAAAAATGTAATCAGTGTGTGTGGGAAGGTCATCCTTTTTTGCGTGATCACCTCACAAATCTTTGGACTGATACTCGTGGTTAGTGACTCTGACTGTGCCCTGGGCACTGCTAACCAGTCCAGTGCTCTGCATAAAATGGTATATGCAAATTAGGCATAATTATAATCGGCTCTGACGACCTACCTATAAGTCCCTAGTATATGGTAGGGCATGTAGGTTTAGGGACCCCGGGATAGATAGGGCATCCCTGGATGCACGGCTGTGGTCCCCAGCATAATTGTAAAGGCAGGCCTGCATTGCTGGCTGCTTTTTCGTTAAAGTTAACCCCATATTCGACTTTGGAATTTAAAGTACTTCCAAAGTTCTCAACTACCTTATTTTTACATGTACGTCACCCCCAAGGTCTGCCCTAAGTGCCTCCAGGGTTGCATGTAGTGTAAATATAAGTATGTACTTTATAAAAGATGTTTTGTAAGCCATGGTGAGGGGAAAACAGTCAAACTCATGTTTCCCCATTGTAGTCAAAGAGCGCCCTAGCCTAACATAAAGATACTTTATTTTAAAAAAAAAACTCTTATTTTTAATAGAGATGAGCTAAGTATAGCTACTTTGGTACCAAATAAAATGTTAAAATAAATCCAGCAACTTGCCAAAGTTGAATTTAATATAACTAGCAGAGGGAAAGAGTTCTAGAACTCTTTCTGGAAGTTACCAAATTCAGCCCTGTAGTGCCCTTTCCTGATTGGTCAGCCTCTGGCAGCCTGGGCCAGGCTGCCTTAATGAAGTGTGAA
This sequence comes from Pleurodeles waltl, assembly GCF_031143425.1. Lineage (NCBI taxonomy): Eukaryota > Metazoa > Chordata > Amphibia > Caudata > Salamandridae > Pleurodeles > Pleurodeles waltl. The sequence continues at coordinate 36,387,829 of NC_090450.1, forward strand.
GTGGCCTGGGCTGAAACAAAGGAAGCATGTGGTGGGCGAAGGACTGCTACAACAGATGGCAGAACAGTATTGGGGAAGAGTAGCCAAACTGGTCTTCAAAGGAGGGAAAGCCACATGGGAAACAAACTGGACCTCCCACATTTCCTGCAGGCCCAGACAGCTAGGAGACTTGTGATTAGATTAGGAGAGGAGCTCGAAAGGGGTATGTTAAGGAAGGGAAACATAGCCCCACCAGAGGATGGACTCAGCAAGATCCAAACTCTAAGACTGAATTTTTGTCATCTTGGATTTTTGAAGAGTGTTGCTCCCTGGGATTGATTTTTGCTGCACTTTCCAGGAAGTGGTCACTCAAGAGGGTGGTGACCTGCACACTATTGGACAGGAGCACCCCCTGCTTCCCACCCCCAGGAGCAAGGATAAATATGGCAGAGATGACCCACAATTCAGATCCCTGCTGGAAGAAGATACCTGAAGAAGAACGACTGCCCTGCTGGACCTCTGGCCTGCACCTGGACCCTGCTGTAAGAAGGACTGCACCAGCTGCATATGTTGGGCACGAAGGACTGCACCAGCTGCATACTTTGGGCTTCATCAAGAAAAGGGCTTTGCCTTGCTTCTGCAACTCCAGGAGTGGACTCTATGCAAGCTACAGATGCAAAAGAGCTGACCAGAGTCCCCCGCATCAAGTCCTGCAAAAATAGCCCAGAGGACCACTGCCCAGTGGTCATTTAAGGATTCTGACCAGGTGCATTCTGGGAACTGAAGTCCCAACTTCCAAGGAGCAACTCAGAGCTTCTACAACCTTGGAACAAGTTTGTGAACACTCTGAGGACCCAAAAAGTACTTCTGGAAGAAGATCTAGAAGTTTGGAGCAACTTTGCAAAAAAGCTCCATAAGCGCACCGACCCGATGTCAAGAGTCAAGCCGGCCACCATCAACTGCGACCCAGCCTGAATTTGAGGTTTGTCCTGCTAAAAAGCTCCGCAGACCCAGACTTCTAGGATTTGACAGGGTGCTTGCAGAAAGGCAATCCAACAATGTTGCATCAAAATTGGATTGCTGAGCAGGACCATCCGACGTTGGAGAATAAAAGCTCCAGAAAAGTTTCTAAGTGAGAAGGTAAAAGTTTGACCGAGGACTCCAACACAGTGTATCCAAGAAGGGTTCCATCGCGGTCAGCCTCAACTTTTGACTTGGCCCCGGTTGAAGAAAATCTCCAAGAAATGTTCTATGTGTGAAGGTAAAACTTTAACCAAGGCCTCCCACTCTGTGTATCTGAGCAGGGCTCCATTGGGGTTTGCCTCAAATTTTTACTTTGCCCCGTTCGAGTGCGACCAGATGTCCCTGGTTGGCGCTTTTGGTTTTTAGGAACTAGAAAGCATTTTTTTCATTTAATCTTTAAAAATTCATTTCTCCGGTTCCCTACATTGGATTTTTGTTGTTTTTGTGTCATTTTAAAGAAAAAAAGAATTAAGATTTTTATAAATTGGATTCAGAATTGTATTGTGTGCTGTGTTTTACTTATTTACTGTTTTGTTGATATTAAATGCTTTACACAGTTGTCTCCTAAATTAAGCCTAATTGCTCGTGGGCCAAGCTACCAAGGGTTGAGCAAGGATTAATTATGATTAGACCTTGACTCAACCTAGTGGGGATTTGTGGCCTATTGCTAAGTGTAGGTGCCTACCTGCCCTTACCAATAACCCACTTTCCAGCAGTGTGAACTGTGCATTTGCATGTGACATGATACCTGTCACAGCACTTATTGCATCTAGCTTTGCTGTATGACTTGCCAATCATCACATCATGATGTTTTCCGGAACAATTAGCATTAGGGGGAATCTTGGGCTTATGTGGATTCTGCAGGGATGTCCAGTTGCTAGGCATCACGTCTTGTGCTATTGGTTCAGCAGTGTATGCTACAAGGACGAAAGTATACAAAGTAGGCAACTGTCTGACAACATGGATGATGAGGCAGTGTCCATAATCAAAAATCTGGTCTAGGTGGGGGGGCTGTGACATCACTGTGCCCAATTATTTTCTGATAATCGAGCATGCATGCATGTGCTCCTGCTAATGTTGGGTGACATGTAGTAAGCTAAGCAGATGCAGTAGTCTGTGCCCTCCTGTGATATTTTTTGCTCCAATCTAATGGACAGGTGTGTTAACCTAGATGCAGTCAACCCTTCGTAATGTATCATTTCAGATACATCCAGGGCAAGTGAAGGAGACAGGGCCACCGTTGTTGGGGAAGCTTCTGACTACAGTGGTTTCGGCAATGAGCCGCAGGACAACGAGGGATCCAGTGGCCGCGAGGGTGCGGGGAGTGCCACGGAGGACGTCAGCTCAAGTTCGTCATCTTCTGAGTGTTCATCCAGTGGACACTACTGAGTGGTGACAGACCCTACAGGGTCCATACCATCTTTTGTTCGTCTGCCACTATCAGTTCCATCAGCACTCTCCCTTTAGCTCCCCACCCAGTTGCCCAGGCCCACTCTCCTTTGCTCCAGGCACCTCAGCCCCTGCCCTTGTCCCACCCGCTGCACAGAGTGAGGAGGCTATTGACCTCCTGAGGTCCATCTCTGTGGGACAGACTGACATTCTGAATGCCATCCAGGGGAAGGCAGCCATCTGCAGCGGATGGTGGCCTAACTGGAAGGCATTCATAGTGCTATGTCTGGCCTACAGAGATCATTTCAGGCTCCGGGCCTCCCTCTCTGCAGCCTCCCATCCTCCCACCTAGCATCCCTCCGCCCACCCTTCCCTATACCAATACCCTGTTCTCCTGTCTGTCCAAAGCACATGCACACATTTCCACTCACATACCCATACAGACCCAAGCAGCATATGCACACATAGGCAGAAATTCAAGAAACAAAACAGGCACGCATCCAAACACACTGACACTACACACACCACCACCACCACAAACTCCATCACATGCATTACGTCCACACCCACCGCAGATAACAAAATATCCACTTACACACACTACTCCTCATCACATCCACACACAGCACATCAGACACTTCGTACACATGCACACAAAATACACCCACCACCATAACCAGTTAAAAAACACCACACCCACAGGCACCCCGCAGTCACATCAATTTACACAACACACACAACCACAACCGCAGTCACCACCACGGCAACACCCACCACACCCACTCCCACCACTTCCTCATACACACCCAAAAAACACAGTTACACGCAAGCACCTGACATACCCCACCTTTAGTTGACACACCCATACTTGCAGCACATTCACCACACTCTCCTGCACTAACAACACTCCCGGGCACATCAGTCAAGTCACTCCCTCTCCCTCCAAAACCACACCCCTTCCCAAACCCACTCCTAAGTTCTCTGTGGAGGACCCATCCCTTTCCCTGGCCCTGAACCCTCCCCTCCCAATCCTCCTACCCCAACTACAAATAAGGATCCCACCCCTCCAACACCCAAGACCACCTCTCACACCTCCCAACCCACCGCTTGTATCTCTGCAGCCACTCCTTCCAGGTCCCCAACGATCCCTTCCAAGAGACTTTCCACCCCTTCCACTTCTTAGACACCCCCCTAAGCGTCGACCCACCCCTTCCTAAGTCCAAACCCACCACTTCCCATGCCAGATCCACAGCCCACCAAATCCAAATGTCCCCCACCCAAATAATGTCCCAGATGTTCCTGCCTTCCCTCAGTGGATGCCCCTTTGTGAGGAGGTTACCTGGCAGTGTCTGAAGAGGTAAGTTTTGTGTCCAACACTGTACATGACATATACGAATAGGACTGGCTAATGGCATTTTTATTTTTGTTTGGACAATCTTTGATGTATATAAAGTGTTGTCTTCCTCTTGAACACCTTGGTCCCTGTTTTACTTTTTCATGGCTACTTCTGTGAACTTCCAACTGTTTTAATATTCTTAATCTGATACAATGTCATTGGGACCACACATTATGACAGGTTAAGCTCCTCATATGTTTCTGGTGTACTTTGTTTTGTATTTGCACTTATTGTGATGGAATGTGTTGGCAACTGGCTTTTCTGGGCTGGCATTCATCATGGCGGTGAGCACTTGCCCCGCCTAATTTCTGTGCTTTGTGACGTTGGGGTGTGGGACTCCAGGTGTGTTATTTTCCCCCTTAATGGAGATCAGTGTAACAAGGTTTTTATATTTGATTTTTGTGACCAGTACAGGACTTCCATAGGTTAACCGGCAGTGTTGCATGAATGTATATGTGATGTATCCAAATTGCGCCTGACATTGTTTTGTATGGTATTTCAAATGTTAAAGTTGTTCAGCTATTCTTGTGCATTGTCACCCTCGTTTTACTTGCACTTCTACCTGTTACGTATGTTGGATATGTGTTTACTGTGTGGAAGTTAGTCATTTATTTCTCCACACCTGTTGGGTGGTTGGGTGGCATGGCTTTTTGTCTTATTTTTGTGGCATTTATCCATTGTTTAGCATTGTGTAGTTTACACATGCTTTATGTGCAGAATGCAGTTCCTGATGTGTTTGTTCAAATATCTTGCCCGTCCGCATAGCACATATATACATGGCACTTGGTGATGCTATTCTATGTCCTGGCCAAACCCTTCAGCCTCGTAGCCTGTGCACAAAGACTTTTAGGGGCATGGGCAAAGTGGGCTGTGGCCCAGAGATCCAGACTTTTAGAGGGCCCCCTGATTGTAATGAGACTGTTCTGCAGGGGGTATTTCCATGGTGGGCTTGCATTAGTTCTTAGGTGTATTGTTTAGGGAAGCATTCTTCAAATGTGATTGTTTGATGTGTATGATGTGTGGGGGTCTAGTGCAGTGCTATGGCATAGAAGGTGTGTTTGATTTTAATGCTACATCCCTACTTAGGTTTGTTGTCTATCATTACTGGACGTAGCCTGTGCGAAGTTTGAGGGTGTCACAGTGATTCTTTGCTGTGATGTTAGTGTGGACCTGCTGTTGCGTTGGTGTATTGTGGACAAACATCACTATCCTTGTCCATTATTGAGGGACACATTTTGATGTTGGGGGAGTGTCCCTGTGCTGTGTCAGTGAGCTGGCCAAAGACAGCATCAGAGAGGTGACTTAGGTGCAGACATTGTTGGCTGTTCCGGAGCGGAACACATTTATTTTGTCCCAGTGCCACCCTTGACTTCATATTGCACCTGTCTGTGCATCTGTGAAGTGTCAAGAACGTTTAAACGAGTGAGATGAGGGGTTTTGGCGGTCGTCCAGCAGCAGCGGCAGGACGCTTACTATCGGCTCCATGACATCAGAGTACGTGTACATGTGAGTGAAGGTGATTTTCTGCCTTTCATCCCTCCATTTCCGCCAGCTCAGGTGTGGTGGTTTGGCCACTACAGTCACATCGGTGACAACGTGTATCATGATCGGACCGGCAGTGGGACTGGCTGTCCACCCTCAGACATACGTACTGGCCTCAACTGTCACCGTCCTAGTCTCTATTTCCTGCCGGTGACGGCGATGAGCGGAGGTCTTTCCTTTGTGCACCCGCTTAACTCACAATTGGGCAGATAGACCACCGATTTGTTGGCCAGGGACAACCACTCCATTTCCACGGCAGTGACCTTCTGACAAACTCGTAATTGGGCCCTTAGCCCTTGGCCAAAGATCTCTGCACGGAAATAATAAGAGAGGTAAAGGCGGAGACCTCTGCATGTACGTTTTTGAATAGCATTTTTAAGACACAACCAGTATTATTGCAGTACTACTAAACATACTGCATAATACAGCGTGTATCTCTGGGGTCGCTCCCTTGTACCTGTCGTTAACCTTGAAACCCCCTTACAGGGCCAGATATACTGCACACTTGAGGCATTTAAAATACAATAATTACCAGTAAATCACATTCTGGAGACAGAAATGAGATTTAACTCCAAATCCAGCTGACTTAAAAAAAAATACATCTACAGTGACCAAAAATCACATTATATGTGCAGACTTCATATGTATAAAATTAATTATCCTAGGGGGACTGAGGTCTAAGCACTTTCACCTCTTTAGTTAATGTTTTTAGGAAAGAATGTGGTTCTTAATCTGTGGACCTTGACACATACTCAGGGATTTATGACCTTTTAGTAAATTAAATAATATTATTAGATAAATAAAGTATTCATAACTAAAAACTCAACGTGTAAAATTCAATATATTTAAAAGGTCCCGTAAATGTAATGGGATTTGATACTGGAGAGTAAAAATGAAGTTGTGTCCTTGGTTTAATTTGGGTTTTTGGATTTAGTTGGATCACCGCAAATTCATTAGATAAAACATAGTATAGACGCTGAGTGACGTCAATTAAAGTGCTTTGTTTTTAGTAACTTTTGATCCTTTTGAGCTAGAAACATTTTTTTTGTTAAAATCTGAAAATTATGCAGCAGATGACAGATTATGTGGAAGAGCTGACTAAATTATGCATCAAGAAACTGTAAATGATGTGGCATAATGCAGCACGTTTTGTGAAATTAGTCCTTATTTTGACATTTTTACCCTTGTTAACACTATCTGGGCTAAGAGTTCGCCTCAATAGTACCAGTATCCTGCCCAAATACAGCAAAAGGCAACTGAGAGGTGGCCAGGCAATCTTTGTGATGGGCCTTCAACTGGGCAGAAACTCGTATTTCTTCGTTTTTAGTAACTTTTGATCCGTTTGAGCTACAAACGTTTTTTTTTGTTGTTGTTAAAATCTAAAAATTATGCAGCAGATGACAGATTATGTGGCAAATACGGCAAATGCACTATCATCTGGAAAATTGCGAGGTCACAGAATCAAATAATTTAAGTGGTACTGTGAGTAGGGGGCTGAGCAGAAAACACTGCAAGAAGCAACCTCCTTCAAACACTGGGGTTACTGGCTTCAAAGGGACCTGGGATATCAAATGATGTTCTTCTCTGGGTAAGCCAGGTGGAATCTCACCGAGGCACAGATGGGTAAGTGGAGCCAAGATTTATCTTTCCGATGTAGTCTCTTTGACATTGTTTGTATTTCTTGAAAGGACAGGTTGCACAGGCAAGAACGCATAAACACATGTTTTTGCCAGGAAACGGAAGCCAGTATCCAGCAGAGAAGGGAAGAGAGCTCGAGGGGGGACATCTCGCTGCTAAGAAGAGTTGCTGTCAAGCAGCCATTGACATGATTAGCTATTGTCGATCCACACAAGTGGGAGGAAGATATGGCCCTTGGGAAAGGATCATATGAAGCCACACTGCCCTCTCGTGGCCGTCTGGTGAACTTTTCTGGCCTGAGCAAGCGATTGTTAGACCTTTAACACTAGACAGCTACAAACAGTGCAGGAAACAGCAGTACACAACTGTGCACACTGCTTTAAGTGTGTCCTGTTCACTGAGGAGGAATATTTACAAGCACCGTGCACCACCGGGCATCACTTTTTTTGAATCTCCGGTGGTGCAGAGTGCAGACCAATATCTCTGAGACCACTTTGTACAGTAGAAGAAAACACAACATCCAAGAGAGTGTATACAGTCTAGCACAGTGGTTCCGAACCTTTTGACCACTGTGGACCCCCGCGTTATCATTACTGGAACCCAGGGACCCCCACAGAATAATTATTGGAATAAAGGGACCCCCCCCCCCACCCCACTGAGTCATTACTGAAAGCAGGGGACCTAATCTGTTAATATTATTTCATTTTCTAAGCAGTCGCAGACCCCCTGAGGTGGTTTCACGGACCACTAGGAGTCCCCGGACCACAGGTTGGGAACGACTGGTCTAACATGTTTTATTGCAACATAGCCACAAGCAATCACGAGGCGATGGGGGCCAGGGTGCGAGCCATGAGTCCATAGTGGAACCAGTGCTGCACAGCTCGTCTACCTCCGCCCCAGCAGGTAACCCTGCAGCCGGGGAACAGACAGAGTTGAACTGATCCATGTTAAAGTCTCAGAGTGAGTGCACGCCCCCACGGATACCAGCCTACAGCCAGAGACAGCGGGTCGCTCCTGCACCCCCCCATCACCACAATGAGGAAGGGTGATATCACACTGCAAACTCCTTCAGTGCGAAGAAAACACCGCGTCACACAGACTCCATACTGGATGATAACCGGGACCACCCGCCAGACCAGGCAAACAAGGCAAAAGCGGGCGGGTTCACAATGGCCCTCATCTTGGACTACAAAAAAAGTCTGGTGTGACTTGGCGGTGGCAACTAAACACAAGCATTTGCAATGCAATGGGTCTCGCGTTTACTCGTGTTAGAGCTATTAGCGTTGTAAATGCCTAATTGGACTTTTCTTGCCACACAAACTGAAAATAAAAAATAAAACAGTTGACATAAGCGAGCTGATTGAAAATGCCGCAGTGAGCGCAAACAGACAGTCAAAAGGAAAAAGAAGTTCGCTCGCAGTCAAAGTTATAGGCAAATGTGCAATTATCCATGTAACAGGGTCGATGGCCAAGGTGGTAACAAACCATCCTAAGGAGGGACAAGCGTAAAGCAGATACCAACGAAAAGAAAGCATTTTTGAAAGGCAAGCCCATGAAACAAGTGATGGGTGTGCGGTGGGGGTGCTTAAAAACCCAGATACATATCAACATGTCGGAAAAGCAGCGCTTGCGGGCTTGCGGGCTGCTATGCTGGACCTCATGAGGACGTGGAGGCCAGATCTTGCTGAAACAATATAGCACAACACACGAATGCTAATAGGATGGCCCCCTCAGCTCAATGCCGGGCATGAATGAGTCCGGAGGGGGTCCCCTCCAGTTTTGTTATGCCACTGCCTTATGACCCATCTGGTTCGCTAAGCTTATCCAGTATGTTCCTAGTGGGACGAACACACAGGTTTCTAGGACCGAGACACCCACCAGGAGCCCCTCCGCGACCTATGATCGCAGAAGTCCTGAACTTTCGAGATTGGGACACCATCTTACGTTGGCAAGAGAGCAGATTACATTACACTACCAAGGCTGATAGATCTCTCTCTCTTCCTGGATTTCAAGATGGCAGTACTGGTGGCATGCTCGACTTGAAGGGGAAAGCACATTTCTTTCACGTCCACAGAGGAGGCCGCCCAGATACGAAAGTCACTCAGATACCATCAGAACAAGTTCCCAACCCCATTCTGCACACAGGAAATCTACACGATCTAGGGGTGGGGCAGAGGTTTTTAACAACACTGGGTGATCCTGTCTCTGCGGACTCAGATCACCCACCCGTCACTCGCACACTCGGATGCACATGTCTTGGCGCAGCCCTGAATGCATGGCCTGGTGGTTGGGAGACCAGCAGTGACGCCAGAGTGGCCCTTATGGGCTGCCGTATTGAACATCAATAACACCTGTGTTCAGCTGCGAGCCAGTGGGCGCTGCCACGCCCCATGGTATGTACACCTGATTGGTTTACTTCAGTTTTTTTCTGGGATAGCTCATAAGCGTGTCCTTCTTGATGGTCACCATGGTTCATTGTTCGGAGAACTATACTACTGACGATTGGGGTTATCAGTGTGGGTGGGGGTGGAATTGAAGTTTGCACCCTAGTGTTTTTTCCTCCATTGGATGTGATCCACTTGTGTATCTTGGTGTTCTAAACCTATATCCTGTGACAATGTCACTCGAGGTACCTACCTCCTACTGCAAAGGTGCCTCTTAGGAAACACATCACTCTAGTATCCTGGAATATCCGGGGCCCAAATGACCACCTCAAAGCATAGCGAGTACTTGCATACCTGGACAGACATTCCATAGATAGCGCATTTCTACACGGAACTCATCTACCCCCTTGCCATGTGCAAAACTTTGCAAAGAATGGGGTCCCCACAGGTTCTGCTCCTACTACAGCACATGCTCATGTATCCTATTGGCCCACATTTCAACTTTTGACTTCATCACCAACACATACACACAGAGGGCCATTACATGGTCCTCCCAGGCTCACTTGAAAATGTAAAGCTGGCCCTGGTTAACAAGTTTGGCCAAACACCGATTCTCCCTGTTTTTCTCAGATATTTTTGACATCCTATGACATTGAGCTTTTGACACAATGCTGTGGGGAGGGGATTTCAATCTAGTACTGAACCCAGATCTTGGTTGCACTGGTACATAACACTCACCTCATACGCATTCAGTAAATGTCCTGAAGGGGGTCATGGAACTGTTCTGAGACCAATGGCGGCTGGCAGCCCCCCACCCCCTCACACCAGAGAGCACACACACCTCTCTTCACCACATAACCCCTCCTCGAGTTTGGACTATTGACTGGTGACACCGGAACTAGGTGCCTGGGTCAGGGCCATCACCCATTTACCCTGTGCCCTCTTGGACCACCGTCCCATCAAACTCCAGCTATTGTTTCCAGGCCCTCATTTTCAGAGAGCTCGTTGGTTCTTTCCTACCAACTCCCTAGTAGAGCGGGCCTTTCACAAAGAATTGCGTACGGCCACAACAGACTATATCCAGATGATCAGAGACACGCTGGACAAATTAGCTACGTTGTGGGAGGCCTTCAAGGCCTACATTAGGGGATTTTTCACAAGTTATGGGGACAGCTCACAAGGTTGGAAAGGAGACTCAATTATCTTGAGAACCATACATCGCCCAAACACCTTTATTCAACACTAAAAGTTGGAGCACCACCCCTTTTGGGAGTTTCAAGACCTTGCAGACAGGGAGATACACTCCTTGGGCAAAAATGTGCTATTCCGACAATAAGGCGAGGGGTAAAGAACAGGCAAGACCCTCTCCTGGCTCATACACCACAAACAGCAGCAGGGCAACATAACAAACGCCCCCTTGCATGAGAACATACTGGCAGAGTTTGAAACTTACTACAAGTCCATATAACCAGCCCAACCCGTGGCATCTACTGGTTCCATCTCTGCCTATCTAGATGAAGTTGCCTTGGTCTGGTTGGGACACAGCCACCAACACCTGGCTCAGTTTCTGCGTCACTCGATTTTGGTGGAAGAGAGTATCAGTATCAACTCCTTGGCAGAGGCAAAGCGCTGGGCTCAGATGGTTTGATCATCGATTTCTAGAAAGCCTATAAACAAGCATTGGCTCCACACCTGCTGGAGGTCTATGCCGAGGCGCTCACAGATTGAGTGCTCGCCACTACACGTCACGAGGCAGTGATCTCGGTGCTTCCCAAGCCTGGGAGGGACACTGCTCAGGCCATTGTTGCTAGTCAATTGCAATAATAAAATCCTAGTCAAGGTGAACCCTGTTGCTCAAAAAGATAGTTTCCCCAGTGCAGACTGGTTTTATATCCCACAGTTTGATCTCTAGTAACCTTCTCCATCAATTAAAGCCGGAACTTGAGGTAGCTATGGTGTTCTTAGATGCCAAAAAGGCATTTGCCTACTTGGAGTGCCCTTTTCTCATGGTACAGTATTCCGAAGGGATTCTTGGCACTCATCTAACTGCTCTACGCCCACCCCACTGCTAGAGTTACAATTAATGCTCTAATATCCGAGCCATTCCCGATAAAGATGGGTACCCAGCAGGAACGCCCCCTATCTCGTTTAATTTTTTATGCTGGGCATGGACCTCCTAGTCCGACAACTTTACAAATTGTATTTACCCAAGGGGATCTCTTTTCGTACTGGCAAGATATTGCAATCAATGTACACAGAGAGCATTCTGCTTTTCATGAAACATCTGGGTAATAATGTCCACCACCTGATTAGGGAAATTATTAGATTTTGTAATTATTCCGGCATCATGACACAAAAGGAGAGTCAGGGAGATTGGACTAAACGGTTCAAAGGGATCGACCCATACTAACTCCCTGCTTGTAAAGCCAAAAACACAAAAGGGTATGGGGATCACTTGAAATGAGGAGCTCACCCCCTTCTTTTAACGGTGAGGTTGAGTCCGAAAAGGTGGCACTGTCCTACCTGGCTGGGGCTAGGTGGTCATATGATGAAGCATGACATTATATAGTGTGTGAGACCACCTAGTCCGTAAAGGAAATCCCCTTCTCTCCCCTCACCACTCTACGGCAAACACACTCCGTTCACATACCCACTGAGGTCTAGGAGCCCCTGGATAATCTCCCTTGGGGTGAGCTCCTCATTTCAAGTGATCCCCATACCCTTTTGTGTTTTTGATTATTCCGGCATCACCATTAACTGGGATAAAATGGATATATTCCCATTTACTGCTGGCTCAAAACCCTTTCCCTAGAATATCTGGTTGATGGGTCTCAGACTCGGGTAAGTACCAGGGCATTGTTATACACAGAGGGGTGGAGTCCATCATTCGATTGAACTATGGCCCAGCCATAGGCAAGCTGCGGTACCAAATAGTCTTCTGGGTGAGTCTCCCACTATCTCTGGCAATCATGGTGGTATTGCTAAAAATGGTAGCCTGCCTAAATTCCTTGACCTGTGTCCTATCCTCCTCCACAATAAATTTTACTGTATGCTTAAGTCCTTATTGACCAGACTTCTCTTGCCCATTGGGAATGCCTGGATATGATGTGACATGAAGACTCTCTCCTACAAGCGTGGGGGTTTTGAACTCCCAGACTTTGAACTCTACTATTATGTGGCGCAATGTCATTTTGCAGCGCAATGGTACCACCCTACGGAGCACCTACCTCTCCTAGTGCTTGAGGAAGAACGGGCGGGTCCTTCAGCATCCATACTCCTCTAGGGGCTGTTGAGGCTCTGGGAGGAGGGGCAGACAGTTGCTGTGATGCGTTGGGAATGGCACACAGTATGCCACTGAGTGGGCAGTTCCTTTCTATACTCAACTGCTGTTCCTCTTTTTAATAACTTCTGGTTCCCCCTTTCCAAGAACGGGCAGCACAGAAAACTATTTAGGAAATGGCCATCCCAGAACTTGGTCACTTATACATAGATGGACAGTTCCTCCCACTACAACAATTGCAGTAGTGAGGAAGTCGTACGGCCTTGGACATTTTGACATTTGCCAGGCTCCGATGTACTGTTCAGTGGAAGATCATGGGTTACCCTGAGGAACCCAGGGATATTTCACCATGGACACTGCTGTTAACTTCACGCACTCCAATGCAGTGGTGTCTTGGCTACATGCCAGAGTATGACAAAATTGAACAGCTGGAATAATACCAGACTGGCGTGCACAGGACGACAACCTAGGGATACCCTTATTGGATGCGCTGGAGATACTGCTGTACTCAGATGGGATGCATCTTCCTGAGCTACTGGAACAAACTCTTACATTTCAAATACTTCCATAGAACGTATAGTACCCCAGCCCGCCAATACCATATAGGTGCAACCCGCTCTCATAATTGTGCCCGCTGCGGGCCTGAACACGTGGACTTCCTCCACTTGGCGTGGGACTGTCCCATGATCCAGGGCTATTGGGAGACAGTACTAGGTCAGTTGGAACAAATGATGGACCATCTCCTTTCAGCCTGCCCACTCATAACATTGTTGAGTTATATCAAAGACACATCCAGGGGTGGGGTCAAACACTTCACGACAATGGTGTGGCTGCTGGCAAAAAGCATGGTGGTGACGCACTGAGGGAGCTGTAGTGTTCCTAGGACCACGGATTGGTTTCAAGATTTGACTATCTGCAATGACCGAACTTTAACCAATACATTGATGCTAAGGATCACCTCACTAACAAAAGGCATATGGGGTCCCCTGAGGGTGTATCTACCAGAACAGGACATCGTAATCAGTGGGAATGGTTATAGTGCCAGGGATGGCCCTGCGATGGATGCCACTGAGAACCTCCCCATGTTATTGCGCTTGACACAAATAACTGCTTTCGAGAGGCCCGGGGTTGGGATTTTTTCATGGTGAAGAACCAGAGCCCCAGGGGGCTTAGCATGTGGGTGTTAAGCTTTCTACCAATAGGGGGAACAGAATTAACTGACTGCCTGTGTACACCTGATGCAGCCAATATCTATGTTACGCTGCAACATTGACCAATGTCACTTGTAAACTCCTTGATCACACACCATATATGATGATTTTTTCCTCTTTTACTTTAAATGCTTGATTTTTAATGATCAATAAAAGGCACAAATTCATATTTAATGTGAGCTCTGGAACTAGCAATAAGCTCCTTCACAAAGTCTCTTGGGGGGATGGAATCAGAGATGAACACAAGAACAGCTGTTTATTAATTCAATATACATTAAAGATGACTAATAACTGCAGTCCAAGCCAATCATATAGCTCGAGGGCCTGAAATAGTCTGTATTGTCACACTTGTAGGGGGAGATGGTTAGTATTTGTGTTGGTTTTCTTACTGGTGGTACTTGCATAGGCAATGGTTAGTGCAAGCAGCCACTCAGCTGAGCTGAGGAGGGCCCTGGACCTTTCTTTATTTAGTTTTTTCAAATTAAAGGCCTGATTACAACTTTGGAGGAGGGTGTTAATTCGTCCCAAATGTGACGGATATACCACCCGCCGTATTACGAGTCCATTATATCCTACGGAACTCGTAATACGATGGGCAGGATATCCGTCACATTTGGGACGGATTAACACCCTCCTCCAAAGTTGTAATCATGCCTTAAATTCTGGATGTCTGCTGATGAACCCCATCCCCCTCCTGAATCCAAAATTCATGGTTTTCTCCTGCAGGACTGGGCTGTGGGAGCTACGAAAGAAAGCTGTAGATTGAAGGGGAGATGAGAACATTAGTCGAGTTCTGAACTTGTTCTTAAACATTTAACCTAATATATTTGTTTGAACGGGGTCACATTCTCTATTGTAACATTTTGACAGCGGACCTTTCTATGTAAATTGATTAGTCTTGTCTCAAACCCTTTCTCCATCTCAGAAGATGGTTCAGGATAAAAGGAAGGAAAGACAAAATCCTGATCAGGAGAACGAAACAATCTAGGAACCTTATGAAGAAGGAGAGGGGACAGGCGAAGGACTACCCTATCCATAAAAAAATCAAGAATATTCTTCACACATTAGAGCCCCCAAGTCACCAACTCTCCCTCCCAAAGAGATGACAAATAAAAAAGTACTTCTGCAGAAGGACTTTTGAGATTTATCATGTGAAGAGCTTAAAAAGGAGGGTTTTGTAAGTTCTGAAGGAACTGAGTTCATAAAGGAGTGATGCCCTCAACATCTTAAAAATAAACTTTCAAAAGTTTGGAAGCCAAGTCATTGATAGGAGCAACCTGATCACTCCTGAAAGCCTTATTTGTGGCCTGTTGGCTCCTCAAGACTGAGATTGCTAATCATAAGAGAAAAAACATCTTGTAAAAGGTAAGTATAAACCCCAGGCTACAAGAAGAGGCTCATTGTCTTGTGTTCAGACAAACGTTTACCAACGCCTTGCTTGACTGGCTTACTAGACTGCTGAATGCACTAGGCAACCTTTGATGAATATCTGGTTTCTAAGGCTGATCTTTTAATAGCCTGTCTCCCAGATGAAGACACCTGAGGGTTGGCTAAGATAGAACTTGGAACAGAAGTGGAGATGGATCCAGAGGAAAGAGCCAAGATTGAGAGCAAGCTACCTGCGCAAGGCACAGAAACCACTGATGTCTGGGCCAGTCTGGGGCCACCACCAGCTACTTTCCCCGTCTCTCCTGAAACTTTCAAAGTATTCTCGGGATTAACAGAAAAGGGGAAAATTGAACAGAAGCTTTTGGGGCCAATGGACTAACAGAGGAAATATCTCCTGAGCTTTTTTTCAATGAAACCAGAGAACAAAACGTCAGAAGGATGGCAATGTCTTCTGATGCAATAAAATCTATTCAAGGAGGACCAAACCAAGAAATTAATTTCTGAAAAAAGAGAGGGGATCATAGTCTCATGGATCCCAGTGGAGGAAAACTTCTGCTTAGGAGGTCAGCAAGCCCATCACCTGCCCCTGGAAGATAAACTGCCATCAGATGGAGAATCTGCTCCTCCACCCAGAAACATATTTTCAGAGCAAGGGCTGCATGCAGGGATTATGTAGATGCTTGGTGGTTAAATTAAGAATGAGTAGCCTGGTTATCCGTTCTCACACACCTCTAGACTCTGAAGCTGAGAGACAAAACAAAGAAGCACTTGATTAATTGCTGCCAATTCTCTCCAATTGGAGGATCTTGGGACCAGATACCCTGAACGTTGAGGCCCCCAAGAATCACTGTCCAATGTCTGGAGCTCGTATCGATGGTCACTATGAGAAGAGGAAGAGACCAGGAGACGCCCCTATCCAGATTGTCTTACAACAACCACCATTGAAGGGATTTACAGATCTCCACTGAAACCAGGACCAGATGCTTGTAGTTCAGAGAAGTTACACAGCAAATGATGGATCAGGGGTTGAAGATGGTAAGAAGCCCAAGTAACTACTGAAATGGTTGAAGTCACTTGACCTTGTACGCCAGTCATTTACTAGCTGTAGCCTGAGTCACGTGAAGCTGGATTGAGGGCGTTTGAGCCAGTTCACCTCTTCATGGATGGGGTTAGAAACACGGCCTAGGCCTGTTTTGAAAAAAGCATCACTGAACTGCAGATTCTGAGAAGGCACCAATTGAGAAGTTTTTGGCACTCACACTCAATCCACAGCTTTGGATAACTTGGCAAGTCTCTTGAAAATAAAAGAAGGTGTAGTGATTAACCATTCATATAAATAAGTAACTTAACTTATTCCATTTGCATGCAGTAATCTCACCCAAGGTACGAAAACATTGATAAATAAGTGAAGGCCTTTAATAGGACCAAAGGAAGGACTGTAAATTGGAAATCAAGATTGTCCACGCAAAAATGTTGAAACTTCTGGGATTCCGGGTGCATTGGGTTATGTAGGTATGCATCTTTCAGGTCCAGTGCCTCCAGAAAGTCCCCTGGATGAATCAGAGCCAGAATAGACTGGAGAGTGACCACCTTGAAGGGGGCATGGGGAACAAATTAACTCACTTTCTTCATCTCTAAGACTAGATGACTAATTGCTTGTGGACTAGGATGATGATCGAATAACATTGTAGTTGTTTTTATTGCACCTGGAACGGAAATTACTGCAGATCCCTTGATCAAATTGTGTATTGCTTGAAGAAGTGCTAGTGGATTTCACACATTGGTGTAAGAGTTACTGTGAAACTATTAGGACAGATAGTGGAGGACTGGAGTGGAGTCCCTATTTTCAACACCCAGGAATCTGAAATCAGTTGCCCCAGTGACAGAGCTGAATTTACCTTCAGTGGCCAGCCTGAATGTCCCTTGATCGGCAGGGCTAAATGTACCTTGGATAGCCCTAGCTGAATGTTCCTCAAGCTACACCTGGGGTATACAACAGTTTAGCTTCTGTTTTAACACATGAGAGCCCTTCGAAAAGCCACATACTTTTGCGTGACTGTTTAAATATTCATTTTGACCTTCTAGATCAGTGGTTCTTAACCTTTTGATTTCTGAGGACCCCTACTTAATCATTACTGGGACCCAGGGACCCTACTGAATCATTATTGGAATCTGGGGACCCCCACTGAGTCATCACTGGAAGCCAGGGACCCTGTTAAACCGCAAAACAATACATAAAAAGTATAGAAACAAGCGCTTATCAAACAAATACACACATGATGAAATATTTTATTTAAATCACAAGCAAATATGAAAAAAATCAAAATTTTAATAGTAATATGAAGGATGGAGCATTTCAAAATTCAATTTAAACCATCGTCCATACTATATTCTCTTTGATGCCCTTGCACTGCTCCCATGAATCGAACTGAGGATAACATATTTATTTTTTGCCTCCAGTGTGAAATTAATTCACATTTACATGAAGTTAAAAAAAATGTCAATTATATATTTATTTTGCTTCTTTATTGACATACACGTTATTATTCCATTAAAAGTATTTAATTTTCTAAGCCGATGCGGACCCCCCCTGCGCAGGCTTTGGGTTCCCCTGGGGTCTCCGGACCACAGGATAAGAATCGCTGTTCTAGATGATCCCACACCAGGCACATTTCATAATCTCTTTACCCTTTGCAATGCAAACATCAATCCCATGGTCTCCACGTACATTAGCGACCACATGTCCGATGTCATTTTTTCAGATTCATCATCTCGTCAGACTTTCTATCCATTAGGGCTTCTGTGATCTATCTATTCTTGTCCCTTAATTGTTCCTCTAAATTGAACACAGTTCAACGTCCACCTGTGGTTTTCCAAAACTGGAATAAGATTCCTGCTGATTCCCTCATGTGTTTTAAGGCTGACCATTGGCCTTAGATGACGAATGACCCATCTTTGATATGTGCCTCATTGTCTATTCTGTTGAATGAAATTGCTCTAATAGTCAACACAATGTGGTTTACCAAGGAACTACCAACAAGTGAAGCCACAGGATCCCTGTGTGATCTCAAATCCCCAACGCTGCATAAAATCTACTGCAGCCAGAATTCATGCTGGCCGAGATCCATCAGAAATGCATCAGAAATGCATCATCTCCTGTCCATGTTCCCTCCTCTTTGAAACTGTCTTGTGCGACACCTCTAATCTACAGACAACCAATTTCACAACTGCCTTATTGAAGGAGGCCGTGTTTATTCAGTCTTTGGCCTTCATTGAACAAAATGCCCTATTACATCCAGGGGCATAGCTTCAAGGGGGTGCTACACTCCCCTAATACATGTATTTGCTGATAAATAGTTGGGTAAGGGTGCTTTGAGTTGAGTATGGAGAGATGTTTGTCAGACCTAACCAGGAATTTTTACATATACACAGACAAAAGTGCACAGGCACTCTCTACCCCTGTTTTTAGTGTCCTCAAAATATTGTATTTTCTCTCGTAGTTCTAATGACAAAACACATCCCTCTCCCTTTCCACTGCTCCTTAGACACCTCTCATTCACCAGGCTTGTCATATAATGTATTTTAATATTACCTGCCGGCCTGATTGTTGAAAAATATGAAGCTCACCCCCCCACCCCACCCAATTTTACTGAACAAGTTATGCCCCTGTTTACATTCAGCACACATGGGTTTTCACCCCGGCTACAGTAGAGAACTGAATGTTCTCTCATCTCTTGATGACTAGCGCAGTTGTATCTCTGCAGCCCAATCCTTTTGGATTTATTGACAGCCTTTGACACTGTGTTCTATCAAATCTTAATTCAAAGGATGTAGGATCTGGAAGTAAGAGACTCTGTGCGAGTCTGGTTTCATCAGTTGGATCATGTCCTTTTGGAGTCCCTCGTGGACTTTTTGGCAGTAGTCGAATAGTGCGCCACAATAGCAGCAAAAATGTTGACGCTAATGTGCGCCATAGTGCATCATATTGTAAAAATGGCGTTACCATGGTGACTTTAGGGGGTGTGGGGGGACGCAAGAAAATTGGTGCATCACAGCTGATGCGCCACTTTCATGTAAATATGCCCCTACGTGTCTAATCCACAAAGCAATGTTTAATATCCATTGCTGTCTGCTAAGGGCTTTCAATGATCCCACACCACCACAGTCCTCTACTCCAAAGACCAGTTTCTGCTTCGGATTCCCAAGATTTATTTAAAGACAAATGGGGGTGGCCGCGATCACATGGAGGAATAAGCTGCTTCTTCATCTACACAAGAAAGAGAAATTAGCTAAATAACACAAGCTGTTAAAACTTGGCTTCTTTTCTAATTCTTGTATCTTCTTTCCTTGCAGCAGCCATTTTCATCCAAGTTCTGGTTGATTATGTGTCCTAGCCGAGATACCCCTAGTGGGTGAGCACATGCTTTACAAACCTTGGCAGCTCAATGAAACTGATACCGGGCCACTCAAGGGTTATTGAGCATTGGTTGCTCAGTCAGAGCACCTTGAAGGACAATCAGCCTGGGGGTCTCATTGGTTGCTCAGTCAAGGCATCTTGAAGGACATTTGAGCCCTGGGATCTCATTGGTTGCTCAGTCAAGGCACCTTGAAGGACATTCAGCCCTGGGATCTCAAGGGACTTTCAAGCAGTTGAAGAAAATTTGGTCATATGACAATCGCAGTCAGATAGGGTTAATTAACAAAAGAAAAAATCATAGTCTATGAATCAGCCAGTGTGTCCCCTAGACAGCTGGACTGGAGAATTCTCAATAGGTGAAAGTGAGGCGCAAACGTAGAGTGTTAGATGGACAGGTCTGAAATGGGGAACATGAGATGGATTAAAACAAAGGAAGCATACGGATGGCTGAAGGCTGGGATCATGTCAGAGGAAGAGGATGACATTTAGAATGTAGCTAGAATGTAAACAGAATGTAAACATTTTGACTGAGCATGATAAGCAGCACTTATGTATTCATGGGCCGAGCACATTACTGAAGCAGGTTACAGTTAAGCTAAAGAAAAATATTATTTCACACAGCCCTGGCCACTCAAGAAGCATTCAGCCCGGCCACTTGAGGGACATTCTTCCCTGCTGCTTGGGGGATCTTCAGCCCTAGAAGCTTACGGACATTTAACCCGAGTCACTACATCCAGACCCAGCCATTTGAGGCTTTTTACTCTGCACCGATGAACAGAAATTTCATCAAGTGTGATCTTGCTGTTGCTATAGATAGAAGTTCTTGGTTTTCCTTTATGTGCCTTAGAACTTCTGTAGTGTAAGCCATGCCTATGCAGAGAGTCCTACAGGTGGGTCTTTCAGTCTTCTCAACAGGTGAGCTCCATGGGCAAACCATTTCCACTGCACAATATAACCTAATCACACACACACACACATACATATATATATATATATATATATATATATATATATATATATATATATATATACACACACACTATAATGAAATCTCCCCTGCTATAGACCTCATCATCTTCTGTACATTCACTGGCATAAGTCTCTTTACAGCTTGATGCAGTGGTAATTCATCCATGCTTTGGGTCACCATGTCAGGATACTTTACATTGCATTGTCCATAATTATAACTCTGCTGTGGACACAGGCAGAAGACTGGTATTAGCAACATGAGTTCACCCCAATACATTCCGTTTGTGGTATTTTCGACTGTGGTTTAGCTGCAATTTTTGGGTTACATATAAATTCCATGGGTTCATTACCTGTCTGTCCTTATTACTATAAGTCGTAGTTTAACCTACTATCTTCATACCATAAATGAGGGCAGGAAAGCCAAACACTTTTTGGAATCCAATACGTCTATTGAATGGTTCAATCTAGAGAACACACAGACCCTAATTCACCCACTCCTGATCACCTCACTGACGCACCATCTAAAGCAACTCTCAGGCATTTAGCACAACCACTCACGGTCGAGTACCATGGTCAACACACTAGCACCATACACTAATGCACTTTAGACATTTCTCCCACAACAGAATGCATACGACAACACTCTAATCATGCACTCCCTGCCAGTCAAATATGCAAATAACAGGCTACGAGGACACCCAAAAGCTTGTGCGCCCTCTAGCTACCTGATAAAACACCTATATCTTACACACAAACGTGCTTTTGGCACAGGGAAGCTGGGCCAATGCCCAGGGCGCCAACCTTCAGATCATATAGCTGCCTGCATTAAGATCATACAAATGCCTCTCTCTTGGCTCCAGTGTTTACACTTAAACAGCTTTTTAACCATGTTTACATGCCAGAAATGCTGCTTTTAACACCCCCTTCCTCCCCCTCACCCACAGCCGCCATGAATCAACAACTCTTTTCACCAACAAAACTTGACAGCAACGTGCTGGAGTGAGTTGAGGGAGGAGCAGAGCTGTTACTTTTCAGAGGCCGGTCACTGCTCTGATGAAAACATAAGATCCTTTGTTATCATTGGTAAATACTTTACATTTGTCCCTCCTTTAGGCAGTTTTGTTCCCGCCTTGGACATCGACCCTGTTACATGAATAATTGCATGATTGCTGATAAGTTTGACTGAGAACGAACTTCTTTTTCCTTTTGTGTCTCTCCTTCACGCTCATGGCGGCTGTGGCGCTTTGAATCATCTCTCTTGTGTCAACTGTTTTACTTTTCATTTTCAATTTATGTGGAAAAAAAGTCCAGTTAGGAATTTACAACGTTAATAGCTCTAACTCAAGCAAAAGCGAGACCCATTGCATTGCAGGTGCTTATTTTAATTAAGATTCTTTGACTTGTAGTTTTATTTAACCCAGTTAAAATTGGACTACAAGTCCCAGCATTCTATGAAAAAACAGGACTGGCATAACTAGTAATACCAGGACCTGGGAAACTTGGCAGCTATGAACACTTGTATTTTGATAGTGGAATTAATCCTTACATCTGTAGCAGAGATAAACAGCCCACGCACAACACTTTTATGACCCATCAATACAAGCAGAACATTTTCGCAGTTACAAACACTGGAGAGGCTCCTCGGCGGTCGTCATGTTGGTGAGGCACACCGAGGCCTGCAGCTCGCCTCTGACTCACTCTTCCAAGCTGTTCCTTGCCTGTGACGCATCGTTGAGAGCATCTCGTCTGCTGCCAGAGACGTCCAACGAACAGACAGGCTTGGAATCTGAGGAGAAAACATACCAGGAGGTCCCTGCACCCTTCAACGAAGCGCAGCGTCAACGGCGGAGAGGAGCCAATGCAAATAATGAAAGTGCCAGTGCAGCTCCGCATATCAACACCACGGGCCTGATTATGAGCATTGAATTTTATACATGTGGACAATCCCTGCCACACACAGTCAAAGGCTGCACGTGGCACAGGGGTTGAGTGGTTATAGGGGGTTTTCTGCAGAGGGTGGTTGGATTAACGTAAAGTAATTAAAATGACTTAACATAAAAAAACATAGAAATTCACTGAATATAACAAAGGGTACAGGGGCGTTAAAGTTAGGAAATAGAATTTAAATAAACAACCAACCCCTATAACCACCCAACCCCAAGCTATGCATGGCCTTCGGCCGCCGCAGCAAGGTTTCGCCACAGGGCCTGGCCTGCAGTCAGGCCTTGAAACCAACTCCTATAGCCACTCAGTCCCATGCTGCGCATGGCTGAAGGCTGTGCAGAGCGGTAATTGGCAGCAGGTCTGCATGCCATCCTCGCCCAGCCAATTTTGAGCATGGGGACCATATCCCCAGGGCCCTTGATTTCTAAAATGTGTTTTTTGGGGGATCTTGGCCCCAGGGACCCCATCCCCCAGGCCTGGCCTAATTATTTTTTGGGGGGATGCCATGGCCACCTTACCCTGGCCCCTCTCGGCCCCAGGGACCCCAACCCCCAGAACCCTGTCTTGTGACCTGGGTGCTGCCCGGGGCACCCTGCCACAATGCTGGCGACCAAGGGGGAGCCTGGAGGCCCCTGCAGGCCCAGCGAGCTCCCCCCTCTTGCGGAAGCCAGCATTGCTCTCACAGAGAGGGAGCAGCTAAAGCAACTTCCTCCTATGGGATCAATGTTTCCTCTGTTTCCCTGCCTGCATCTGTAGAAAACAGGAGAAACCTCAGCTCGCATGAAGCAAGAGCTGTTTGACAGCTCTCACTTCATCCGAGCAAAGTGTTTGCTTTGACTTGGTGGGAGCTGGACACCCCGGGACATAGTAGGAACCGGCCCTTGGAGGTGGCAGTTCCCGGGGCCATCTATGGCTCCTGGAGGGGACCGCGTGACCCCCCCTTCCAATGTTACAAAGCCCTGGTGAGGTCTTGGTTCCTGAGGCCTGAGGGTCCTTCACGGGCCCCTTATTTGTTTTTAAATTAGCCCCATTGATGTGAGGGGGACTGGGCGGCACCCCCGCATTTCATTTTGTCAAAGCGGTGGCGGTTCCCAGAACAGCGTGGGCAGGGTGCCCCCCGGCATTTTAAATTGTAATGCCCCCGGCTCCTGGTCCACCCAAAGGCTTCACTAAAAGAAGTACGGGAGCCCGGTCTTGTTTTTTTTTCAGGTGGATCCATTGATACACTGCAGCTCCCGCCGAAATGCTTTTTTGCTCTGGGAGGGTCCCTCCGGGACTCCAAACACCAGAGCGCAGGGGTCAGGGTGACGCTACCTTGGCCCCTTTTCTTATTTTTTCAGAGTCGCAAGTTGGCTGCCAACACTTCCTTGTTGAAGTGTTGGCAGCCAATCAGATCTCAACACGAGATCAGGAGGTTTGCAGAGCCTTCACATACCCATATATACAAATTTGGATTTTCTTTAATTCCTAAAAAACTACTGAGCAGATTTAGACCAAATAACAAAAAGGTCTCTTTCTGGACCAAGAGCTACTGTTCTGCCAAATTTGGTGTAATTCCGTCCAGTGGTTCGGGCGCTGATCACTGATCAAAATCCCTATGGAAAAATGAATGGAGAACAAGCGTTTGGACCCCCCCCCCTTTTTTCTTAGCTCCCACTTGACGCATCACCCCGATACTTTCCAGACAGCAGCTCATGTGAGCGTCGCAGTTTTTGGACATTTTTGTGAAGATTCGTTAAGTTACAGGCAAGTTACAAAAAAGTAAAAAAACACTTCTTCTATAGAATCTGGGCCCCAACTGCTGCCACTAGGCTATATCTATATATCTATATATCTATATCTATAACTCGGGCCCCCGCCACGCGCAGTTTTTTCATCAAAATTTTTACTGCAAATATTACATTGATATTATCAATGGTGTTATGAAAGATGACATGATTGCCGTAATTTCTGGGATAATTTGAAGTGCATGGCAAGGGCGTGAGTTATAGTTACCTTAGGGGACGAGTTATGGTTAGTTGAGGTAACGCTAACTATAACTGGTGAATTTTTATGGTTTCGTACGTTTAAAGTGTGAGCCTAACTATAACCTCCTTGTAACCTTTGATTTTTTCAGTGAATTTCTATTGGTTTTTTAACATATGGCAATTTTAATTATTATACATTATCCAACCTCCGCCGCTCACGGCCTTTGGACATGCTCGGCGGCGGCTGGCCACAGGGCCTGAGTTCAGCCCCCTATAAGAACCAAACCGTGTACGTCCTTCACCCATGCACAGGAGAGGCTGCCTGCAACACCAGGCCTACAGCCAGACCCTGCGGCCAGCATCCCCTACCCACCCAAACCCACGCTGTGCACAGCCCTTTCGTCGTGCGCGCAGGGAGTCAGCCTTAGCTTCTCTGGCTGTGAGAATAGGTGTGCGAGGGTGTATTTGGGGATGAGAGTGGCTGTCAGATTTTCTGCCTGAGTGTGAGAGTGCGTACATCACTGTTTTAGTGAGTGAGTCAATATGTGCGCAGGTCTGTGAGTGGCTGCATGAGGGTATCACATGGGTCTGTGAGTGGGTGTGTGAGTGTCTGAGTGGGTCTGTGAATGGGTACAAGAGTGTCTGAGTGGGTCTGTGAGTGGGTGCATAAGTGTTTAAGTGGGGGTGTGAGTGGAAGAAATTGATTGAAAGAAAGAGAAAAGAGAAAGAAAATAAGAGAGAAAGAGTTTTTTTAGGCTTTAATATCTTATATACATAGAATGAGATAATTTTGTTGGACACAACAAAGATTTTTACTTTTTTGTTTATTTATTTAAAAAATAATAATAATAATTACAAAGCCCTCCAAGGGCATTTGCCCCGGGGTGGTGGTCCCAGGGGTAGGGGGGGGGCCACAATGACACCCACATTAATTACAAGATCGCCCCAGGGTGGTGGCGGTCCCCAGGCCTTCGCGAAGGGGCCAGGAGTCCTCCCCCCCCTGCTTTTTTTATAAAAAGCCACTGGGACTTGGGCCCCCCGGGGGCATTAAACTAAGAAGTGCAGGGAGCGTGCTTCGTTGTTTTTTTTTTCCTACGAGCGGATTCGTGGAACCACCACTTCTCCGCTCGTAAAATTTAAAAAATGCTTTTTAGCCTTGGGGTGGACCCTTTGGGACCCCACCACCAGAGCTAAGAGGTCAGGGTGTTCATACCCTGGCCCCCTTAAACGTTTTTTTGGGGGGGGACTTGACTTCAGCCGAGTGCTAAGATGGCTGACAACATTTCAACAGCTTCTGTTGTTGAAGTATTATCAGCCAATCAGCTCTCAGAATGAAATCGTTATGGGTCGCGAATCCTTCCCGACCCATAAATACAAATATACAAATTTGTTTTCCACTTAATTTCTTTAAAAACTACTGAATGGAACAACACCAAAACAAAAAAAGAACTATTTCTCAACCAGGATCTACCTTCCTGCCAAATTTGGTGTAATTCCGTCCAGTAGTTTTTGTGCTATCGCTGTTCAAAATCCCTATGGAAAAATGAATGGGGAAAACGTGTTTGGGACCCTCCTAGGCACCAAAGATATAGGCAAGTAAAAAAACACTTTTAATATAGAAACTAGGTTCTAACTATACCTAGTGGCAATATATATATATATATATATATATATATATATATATATATATATACACACACACACACACATATATATATATATATATATATATATATTTATATATATATATATCGCTTTCCTAGAATAATAGGCGCGACGCAGGGCATAAGAATCTGTGAGAAGCACCAGCTGTGATTAAAAATGGACTTTATCAGTTTAACCCAAGCAGAGCCTCTGAGTGTGTGATTAATCTCTCACTTCTTGGAGTTTGCAAACAAATTCCAAGAACTGAATCATGCCCATGTGCTCTGTTTATCTCCCTCTGCCAACATATGAAGGAAGGTTTGCATTTCTCTCTGTGTACACAAAGACGCGCAGGCACACACACACACACACATACACACCGGGCCAAACTCACACACATAAATGCACAAACAATCACACACACAGACATATGCAGACACACACAGATACACATACAAACAAAGGCACGGATAAAATATGCATGGATATAAACACACTGACAGACACACATGCATACAGACTTGCACGCTCAGGTTGTAGTCTAGAATATTGTGTACAGGAATATTGGGATACCTTAATATTGTAGTCAAAATATCAAGGTCCAAAGTATCAAAAGATAAGTGCATACAGGGAAGTACAGATATACTATTCCTAACTAACCATCTACGAAACTTCAAGATATATATATATATATATTGCCAAGGGACAATACGTGGATTTAGCTATTGAAAATCTGTACAAACCCATTGATATTTTCATCCTTGATATTGTGGCTATGATAATAAGCTGTAACAATATTTCCACCTCAATATTCAGAATCCACACCATATGCACACACATTGACAAGGACAAACAGAAAAACACACACTATGGCACTGACACATACACACAAATACAGACGCATACTTAGACACGTGCTTATAGACACACACACAGAACATTAACACATACACACGCTCAGAGGCATTGATAAGGAAACACACATGCACATACGCATATTTACAGACATACCCAGCACCAATATGCACATGGGTTGCATACAGACCCTCAATCTTTCTGGAAACTGAGGTGTTTTATTGTCGAGTCTGCCCCTTGAAGAACCCTCTGTCTCCCTACACTTCCACCCCCATCCTGCTGTATTGCTGAACAGCTATCTATCAAGAGTAGAGCTGGTGAGGTGACACCGGCGACCAAGTGTATGAAGGGCCCGCTTTGTTTTGAACAGGTGCAGCACCAAAGCTGGAACTGAACAGAGCCTGGTGCATGTGCATTCAAACTTCTTCCAAAGAAGTTGGCACCTGTGTGCCTGACTAGGGAATAGTTACTTAATCTGTGGCTGGACTGCTTCACTGACCTACTAAGTACTTCTAAATATGTGAAACCCAAAGAATCAAAGCAAACAGCAGGTCTCTGAGTGACAGCAAAAGCACTTTCAGCATGCTGATGTGGAATAACACCTCATTGTGTCAGAACTCGCATATCAACTCACTCACCCACCTATACATTCATCTCAGTGAGTTAAGTACCCGCTCTAGAGATCTGTCTTTAGTCTACATGTCCATCGTGCCTTAACTGCACATGTTCTATGATGGAAGTAAGCTTGTACGAATGTGCCAGGCTGCGATTAAACAGCTGTTCTGTAGAGAATGGAAGATTGCACTTGCTGCCTTCTGTGAGAAAGGGAAGCTTGCTTTGCCATTATTGTGCTGTATCTGTCCTGTGAGGAAGCAAAGCTTGCAATGCTGCTGCCTGATGAGTGTTTCCTGTGTGGAGAAAAGCTTCACTGCTGCTGCACAAGCTATACCTGTCCTCTCAAGGAGGGAAGGTTGCACAGTTTATGCCCTAAGTGTATCTGTTCCAACCTCCGCAAAACCAAAGACCTCCTGCTCTTCAGAAAGAACCTCAAAACATGGCTGTTCGAACAGTGACCTCCTGCCCCCCCCCCCCCCCCCCCAAGCGCCTTGAGACCCCCACAGGTGAGTAGCGCGCTTTATAAATTTTTTGATTGATTGGTTGATTGATTGATTGTTCCAATAAGGAAGTGGGACTCCACTTTTGTTGCCCCATCTTTCGAAAAAATAAACCATATACTGAGTGCACGTATCTTCCCATTTTTAATTTTGTTGTAGGGGCATGCCACTAAAAGATTTTTATCCTACCCACACAATTTTAGTAGGAGTCAAACAGTCTAACAAAGGGAGAACATTTATGTCAACATAACTCACAAGTCAAAACTCAGAGGTAGTACAACTAGTGAACGGTGGTATTGTCAGAAGCTTCCCCGTGATAGATGTAGAATCTATCGAACAAGTATACCACACTAGGCCAGCTTCATCATCTGATTTAAGTAGATACATATATGATAATTCCATAGAGGCTTTGCCCTTTGTTGAACACACAAGCTTTATTCGATCAATAGATCGTCAAAGCGAATATACAATAAATAATAAAATCAGAAAGGTATAAAATACAAATCAGTAAAACCATGCTGCACAAGCTATACCTGTCCTCTCAAGGAGGGAAGGTTGCACAGTTTATGCCCTAAGTGTATCTGTTCCAACCTCCGCAAAGCCAAAGACCTCCTGCTCTTCAGAAAGAACCTCAAAACATGGCTGTTCGAACAGTGACCCTCCTGCCCCCCCCCCCCAAGCGCCTTGAGACCCCCACAGGTGAGTAGCGCGCTTTATAATTTTTTTGATTGGTTGATTGATTGATTGTTCCAATAAGGAAGTGGGACTCCACTTTTGTTGGCCCATCTTTCGAAAAAATAAACCATATACTGAGTGCACGTATCTTCCCATTTTTAATTTTGTTGTAGGGGCATGCCACTAAAAGATTTTTATCCTACCCACACAATTTTAGTAGGAGTCAAACAGTCTAACAAAGGGAGAACATTTATGTCAACATAACTCACAAGTCAAAACTCAGAGGTAGTACAACTAGTGAACGGTGGTATTGTCAGAAGCTTCCCCGTGATAGATGTAGAATCTATCGAACAAGTATACCACACTAGGCCAGCTTCATCATCTGATTTAAGTAGATACATATATGATAATTCCATAGAGGCTTTGCCCTTTGTTGAACACACAAGCTTTATTCGATCAATAGATCATCAAAGCGAATATACAATAAATAATAAAATCAGAAAGGTATAAAATACAAATCAGTAAAACCATATAAACAATACACAATAGAACAGCTGGACCCCACTACGACAGTTAAAAGGAAGCTTAACCACTCAAAATTGAAACACACTGCTGATAGCAGAGTTATGTATGCGCCATGCTGCTAGCAAATACTTGCAGACAGCATGTATTAGAACCTTAGAATGATGAGTTTTTAAAATTCTCAGAGCAGAGGCACAGTCTCTTATTCCCATTTCCCAGCAAATGTTACAGATCCACTTAGACCTGGGGGAAGAATAAGCGGGGCAAAAAAACATAAAATATTCAGCTGTTTCAGATGTTGTGCCACATACGGGACATATATTGGTTGCTGTTTTTGTACCCCATCTACACATCAACGACTTCAGCGGCAACGACCCAAAATGGAATCTGGCATATAAACTTTTGCCTAAGATGTCGGGTATGATGTCTAGGTATGATTCAAATTGCAGGTACCATTTAAGATCTATGAAGAGATTTGTTAAACAACTATGAGATCTGCGAGTAATGTAGTCATTCCATACATAAGACCAGTACACGCGCTTCAGCACTTTGCAGTGGGCTTTCTCAAGTTTGTGGGGTTTTTCCCAAAAATCTCCAAGGCCCAGGTTGCTAAACCATCTAGATACATGTTTTACCCAGGGAATAGAGGTTGAATTAGGGCACTTTAGCAGGTCTAAAAGTGAGGTCTTGTAAATGTCCAGTTCTGGAACGGTCCATAGCCTTACCCAGTATAAAAGTGGTCTTAAAGTGATTAGATCGGCTATCCGTCTCAGGCCGAGATCTAAAAACAATGGAATTATCGGAGTGCTAGGAGGGCAAGCACATAGAGCCCTCACAAAGCTATTCTCTCCAACAGTTAACCTATTGCAGTCAGAAAAGACCCAGACCTCCGCATCGTAAACAGCAGCACCCTGCACTCTGGCAGTATAGATCTTAATTGCCGGGGAGACAGTTTTTGATGTCGTACCCCGAAAAAAACGCAGGATAGATGCTGCACCGTGCTGCAAACAGCCAACACTTTTATTGACCTGTTCTGCCCAGTGCAAGTTATCAGTGAGCCTTACACCCAAATAGTCAATGGAGCAGACCTTATCCAAAAGATCGCCTTCTAAGCGGATGGTGCATTTCTACCGCATCCCAGAACGGAGTGCCATTAACTTGGTTTTCTTGTGATTCAACTCTAAACTGTAATCTCGGCAAAAAGAATTAAATCTATTGATAAGAATTTGTAGGCGCATAGGGGATTTGGAAATAAGGAGGGAGTCGTCTGCGAAAAGAAAAATCAGAATTGTCTCAGCGCACAGGGAAGGAGCATCATTTTGGCATGCCATTAAGACCTGTACCACCTCATTAATAAAAATAGAGAATAAAAACGGTGCCAGCACACAGCCCTGGCGGACACCTCTATTTGTGGGGATTTTATCTGTTAGTTCGCCTAGGTTGCCCCATCTCACTTGCGCATATGTATCTTCGTGCAGTCTTTTCAAGAGTTGGATTATGTTGGCTGGAGTCCCTATTTTATATAGCACCTCCCATAACTTCTCCCTTGGAACCAGGTCGAAGGCTGATCTCAAGTCAACAAAGGCGATATATAGGGGTTGTTTTGCAAGAGCTGTATATTTCCAATACAGCACGACCAGCCTGAAGTCCTGATCCACTGTACTGATCCTGGATCGAAACCCTGCTTGGAGAGGAGAAAGGATCTGTTGATCCGTGGCCCAATTAGTTAATCTGCCTAGAAGTTGCTTGGCGAATTTTTTTTGAAGATTGTCTATGAGACTAATCTGCCAATAGTTTGCTGGGAGGTTTGCATTACCCTTTTTGTAGATGGTAATAATTTCAGCACCCTTCCATGTCGGGTGATCTGCCCCCCTTCAGTAATTTTGTTGGAGAGAGCATTAATATACCAGGTCCAAATTGCTGGCTCGGAAGTGTACAGTTCCCCCGGAATTTTATCTGGACCTGGAGCTTTCTCATATTTTAGCGAGCGGATGGCCTCAGCAGTTTCTTCAATGGAAAAACAGATGTGGCCCTAAAAGTCTATGGACCCCCTTCTATGGGTACGAAGCCGGGAACCACATCCAGGGTGGTGGGAGGATTACTCACCGCTTCCCGACTGACAGGGGTGTAAATTTTATCATAAAGGTTTGAGAAGTGTTCGACCCATCTTTCAGGCTGTATATGATTCCTTAGGCTAGTCCTACCCTCTTTCGCTCGCTTACACAACAATTCCCAGAACAACTTATTATTGTTGGATTGTGTGGCGTCCAACAACTCCTGCCAGGTTGTTTCTTCCCAGGACTTTTTAGCTGGGGTGGTAGATTCCTTATAAGCACATCTAGCTAGTTGTATTTCCCCTGGGATCCCTTCCATAATGGCGTTTTTTAGTCCTGTCTTAGCCCTGTGGCAGGAATCATCAAACCATGAATTGGTGGGCGAGGTGCCTCCTTGCTGTCTTGCTCCGACCTTCCTATAGAAGATACTTCGCAATCTGGTGACCATATTTTCGTGTATACATAGAAGTGGGATATCATTAGAATCACAGTCATGGAATGGGGCCAAGTTGTCTATAAAAGCTAGGTAGATCTCACGTAACAAGTAGGGATTCGAGAGCACCATCGGCCACCTGACCTTCATGGATAAGTTATTCAAGGTGGGAGTAGGGACCATAGTAACTTGGTTATTCAAGGTTCTACCAAAGACATCCCCTGATATGGAAAGTAACAAGGGATAGTGATCACTTTCACATCTAACATCTACCTTCATATCTCTCAACAGGGGCCACAATCTCACATCCACTAAAAAATAGTCGATTACGCTTGTAGATGTACCTCGTTTAAAAGGGGGGGTGGTATCCAAGTCAGAGGGCATACGACCATTACAGGCCCTAAGACCATGCTTCAGACAAAGAGAAGCCAACTGAGTGGCAGCACAAGAGTGAGGACAGAAACGATCACTGGTCAGCTGTGCGATCCCCCATGTTTGATCTTCTTCCTCTGTGAGACCAGTTAATAGCATAGAGGGTTCAAAAGTGCAATTTACGTCCCCGGCTATTATCAAGTAAGATGTTGGTTGTAGAGTATCTAAAAAATCAAGTAACTGGTTTAAAATCTGAGATTCTACCCCTTGAGGTACAGATCGGGCATAGACATTGATAAAAATTACATTAAAACTCTGTTGAAACGTAATTTGTAAACCCATCAGATCTGGACAGTCAAATTTTAAAATCTTGTATTCGTATTGCACGTTTTCATTTAATAACATCAGGAAACCCCCTTTTGCTCGACCTGTCGCCTTTGCAGATGGTTGGGCAGCCAAGTGAAGGAAAGAAACCCATCAATAGTGATCTTCTCCTCAGCCCACGTTTCTTGAAAGAGGCATATATCTTGGATGTTTATATATGAACACCAGTCAGTATCATCTAATTTCCTCCCAAGACCGGCTATGTTCAATGTCATAATGGCTAAGCCTTTTCTCTCAGAGACAGCACTAGGTAACTGGGAGTCGGTCTTCTCTGGAATTAACTCATTAGTGGTAGATCCTTCAAAGTCTGTCAAGAATGATTCCTCTGGGTTGTCCCCTGAGGTTACTTCCTGAGCTGTGGCCAGTCATACAGGATTGGTCTAAATGGAATTGCCACACCCCAGTTGGTCTCTTGCAACATTGCAACATTTGTGACTATTAACTGGAGCCTGATCTCCTTCCTCTAATACTGTCTCTAGGGTAATACAACCCTTCCTTCGTCCCATTAGAAGGTGGGTACGTTCTTTAAATGCAATGAGGCTCTCGACCAAAGTTCTATCATGGAACTCAATTGAGATTACGTCGTGATTCAGCCCTGAGGGGCTCCACCGATTAACTTTGAGAATATCCGTGCGTATAGCCGATAAGCAGTTCCGTTGGTGTCGTAGCCAGTGAATAACCTTGTTGACCCAAGACTCATGGTCCTCAATAAGCCCCGGTAACAGCTTCGGGACATGATTCAGGAAAAGAGTGTTGGACCCATACTTTGGGCCTTGAGCTTTTGTCAGTGTAACTGAGCCGCAAGGGGCTCTCAGAGAGGGAGTATCACGAGTGGAATCAGAGGGGAATATGGGTGCGAGTGGCCTGCTAACATTAGAAGGAGTACGGACCCCCTTGCACAGTAAATTGTCAGACCCTTTACACCTCTTGGTTGACAAATAGTTTGAAGAATCTCGGGGCAGCCATTGTGGGCAAGGTGAATTGTCGTAGTGGCCCCCTCAGTAGATACATTTTTATTTCCTGATTGCTCGGGTGAGGGATTGTCTACAGGGCATACTAAATTCACGTCTGGGCCAACTCTGTATGCCTTTTTCCTTTGATGGTCGATAGCTGAATCCCCTTGTGCAGGCCAAGTGGATGAATTTGAGTCAATTGCTATATGTCCACCCTTCGCCCCTTCATCTCTTGAGAAGCATTTGCATCTACACACTAGCCTTTCCTGCAGAGTTTTTGCCAATTGCAGCACTAGGGACCTAACTTCATCCACTCTTTGGAGAACGAGGGAAACATTGGGCTCAGTGGGGAGAAGCTCCAAAGGGGGAGCAGAGATGGGAACGAATGAACAAGGGGGATCCTCTTTGTTGAGGTCAATTGCAGGGAGTTCGAGGGCCCTAGGTGTTTCATCCTCTTCAGCTAGGACCTCGAACCGATTCCTACAGAGTAAATTTGGAATCAATTTTATCACAGGGCTCAGTGGAAAAGCAGGAGTAGGTGTACTTCCCCCCACATCCACTTGGAGGGACCCACTTCTAGATAAGGGATCGCTGGCCACAGTTGTTAAACCTTTGGAAGGGAAAGGAGTAGTATTATAGGTTGTTTGTGGGACCACTCCACTGTTGGTCAAAGCAGGATCTGCGACGTGTTCCTTCATCTTTTTTTTAAAGAAATCTTGGATCCTCCCAGGGTGAACTAAAGCGTTTTTTGGAGGCGGGGCTCCATTATTGCCCACTGTACAATTTAAAATTGCCTCCGCCCTCTGAAGACCAAGACAGAGTCAGATTACCTCCTAAATGTAGTTTGGGGATATATATTTCACCCCCAGGCCTCTGCATAATTCCAAGCAAGATGGAATATAAAATGTACAGGAAAGGTCTAGGTGGGAGTGGTCCCATCAAGTAAAAGAAAGGAATAACGAATGTGGTTTTAGAAAGGGAGTGTGCTTTAACAGTGTAGCTTTCACTCAGTTCATTTGCAGTTGTATAGTAATGTCTTTTGCAGCCCCCCTCTGATCTCTGATGGGTGGGGGAGAGGAGAAGGCCCAAAGTTTGGTGTCTCTTGAAACACAATTTAAAATTCTAAATTTTGGTGAAGTCGGATTTGAAATCGCATGTCTAAAAGTGACACTTTTAGAAAGTTGGCATTTACTTGCTTTAGCCATTTGATGCATGCAGCTTAACTCTGGTCACATGACTGAGTGTAGCTGGCAGCTGTGGTTTGGTATTCCTCCTAGACAGTCATTCACAGTGGGAGCTAAGGTGTGACTTGATGGGCCATCCTAGGCAGGATGGGAGGGAGAAGCTGAATACAATCTCATTTACCCCTGAATAGGCTGTATCCTGTCCCCACACTTTGGGCTGCATATCCCCCTGTAGTTAGCCTGGAGCCAGGGCTGAGAGGGCAGGATATCTGTGCACTTCAACTGCATGTCTTTAAAGTATCTCCCACATCAAAGGCACCACTGGGTATAAGAACTGGACCTCAGACATGAATACTTCAGTACACCTCTGGACCTGTGTATACTCTGCCAGGAAAAAGGACTGCCACTCCGCTGGACTCCTGCTTTGCTGTGCTGGCCTGTTCCCTGCTGCCCTCTTGCCTGGGAGTGAGAAGCACTGGTAGTGCATCTCCCTAACCCATAACGCAGTGTGACTCCAAAGGCTAGTTGCGTGCCCCCCTGATCTGAAGTCTAAGGGACCTAAAAGACTTCCAAACACCCTGTTTCTGCACCTGGACTCTGCCATCTGTGAGTCTGTGCTGACGATGGGTGCCACCCCAGTCCTGGACCCTGGGAAGATGGCCCAAGGTGCTTCTCTGTGGAACAGACACATCCTCTCTATTGAGTGGCTCATTCCAAAGCAGAACTGATGCATCTCCTTAGCTGAGCGGCGCATCTTCGAGCAGAACCAACGCATCGCCGCTGCTGCATGGATTGGACCCAGCGCAAAAGACTTGCATCGCTGCTGCATCCCACATCTTGGGTTCAAAGCATTGCCTTCAGAACCGCTGCTGTGCGATGCCTCTCCGGAGCAGGTACTCCAATCTCTCAGCAGTGGCAGCTTCGACAAAGATGCCGAAGCTCCACAACGCAGCCTCATCGCTCATCGGAACCAACACATTGCCTCAACTGTGCCATGCATCCCGACCCGTGCCTTCACATCACAAGCCTCATCGATGGGATCCTCAATGTTGAGGTAACAGGGCCTTGCACCGCAGCCTCGCCACATCTCCGAACCAACACATCACCTTGGCTCTGAGAAGCATCTTTGTCTCGGATCCATGCAACACTGCACAACCAGGATTTGAGGTACTTTTGTCCAGCAGGTCTAATTGGGTACCTGTAGATGGGTCAGCCTGAACTTTTCACTTTTTCCCTGGCCGGTGCGACCGGGTATTCCTGGTTGTCACTTTGTGGTTGTTTCTAAGAGCTACTTTACAGTTTATTCTTTAAAAATTCACCACTTAAGTGCCACTGATTTGTTTTGTAGCCTAGTGTGGGACCCTTTTAGAGGGGTGGTTTCACTGTTTTCATGTTTGAAGTTTTGCACAAATACTTAGCACAGTGCCTTCAAGTTCAGCCTGACTACTCTGTGCCAAGCTACCAGAGGGTGAGCACATGTTAATTTGGGGTTTGCATGTACCTGACCCTAAAAAGAATTGTGATTGCTCTGGACCAGGGCTCACACCCTAGTCAACCAACAACCCAATTTCTCACACTGCGCAATTCGTCGTTTCTTGCTGCTTAATTTAGTGAACTCTGTCGCATAATTAAGTCCTCGTCTGCAGCATAAGTCCTGTGGTCCTTCCCTACATATTACTAGAGTTTGTGTTCAGGACTTTTATTTGCCCGACAGAGGCAGGCTGTCCCCGAGCATCAAGGCTCAAACAGGAGACCCAGGGCATGCAGTGAGCTGAGCTGTGTCATAGCTCCAAATCCCAGGGGTGCCAGAGAAAACAGGAAGTACATGTTACAAGTACCACTTGCCTCCCCAGCCAGTCGCGGCTGCTACCAGGAAGGGGTGGGGGTCAGCATGCGGAGTGGAGGGCAGCGCCTGTAGCGGGAGCACAGGGGGTAGTTAAATAAAAAAAAAACTCACCTGGCACTCTGTGATGCGCTGGTCTGCTCCAGCCGTCTCATCTTCTCTCCCCAACTAATCACAATGCTTTTTTCATGCTGTTATACAGCATGAAAGAAGTACCGCGATTGGCCTCAGCAGGAAGAAATGCCACTGAGGGGAGAGTGAGGCACTGTGCTTGGTCTCCACCCAGCTGTAAAATACAGCCAGGAGGAGACTTTCTAAGTGTGCATGTCAGTTTGGCAGGAACGGACAGCCGGCCAAACTGACATGCGCATTTATAAGCGCACATACCTCTCTTCCTCCACTTACAGTGGAGGAGGCTGGCCCCACCCTACGAAGGCGTAAACGTAAAGGGATAATAAAATACTTTTTATTATCCCTTAATTTTTCTGCTTTTCGTCAGTGGGGTGACGCTCCTGTGCCATAGTGGAGGGGCCGCCCCTGCAGCCCAGCTCTGGGGAAACTGCAACAGAAGTTCATTTTGGGACAATTAATAATAGTAGTAAGATATGTCACACACTATCTTACAGGACAGATTTAAGTGTAGACTCTCAAAACAAATGTCTCATATGAAGTCTGATTCAACGAATAAAGGAGGCGCTTTCCTGTTTTTTATACAAAACTCATTAGAGGGTGACAATTAAAAACATGATTAAAAACAGACCTACACACACACTTGCTGATTACTCCCCACCCCTTCACGACGCAGTAGAGCGCGTGAAAACACCTTCCTAGCAGAGTGCAATGTTGACGTGCTCGCAGGTGCTACATCTCACAACTCGTAGCGCACCGGCAGCTTTTTCCAAGCAGCTCTAATCCGCTGGGGCGCTTTCCTTTTAGCTGCAGCCAAGGAAACTAACAGCCTTGTTCTCCCGCCCACTCCTTCCGTGGTGCTGTGTCTCTCTTTCTCTCTCTCTCTGTCTCTCTCTCTCTCCTTCTGTATCTCTGTCTCTCTCTCTCAGCCTCTCTCTTGCCGTCTGTCTCTCTCTCTCTCTCTCTGTATTTCTGTCTCTCCCTCTCTCCATCTGTCTGTCTCTCTTTCTCTTTTTCTCTCCCTGTCTCTCTCTCTCTCTCTGTCACTCCCTATCTCTCTTTCTCTCTCTGTATCTCTGTCTCTCTCTCTCTCTCAGCCCCTCTCTCGCCGTCTGTCTGTCTCTCTCTTTCTCTCTGTATTTCTGTCTCTCCCGCTCTCCATCTGTCTGTCTCTCTTTCTCTTTCTCACTCACTCTCTCTCTCTCTGTATCTCTGTCTCTCTCTCTCTTTCAGCCCCTCTCTCGCCGTCTGTCTGTCTGTCTCTCTCTTTCTCTCTGTATTTCTGTCTCTCCCTCTCTCCGTCTGTGTGTCTTTCTCTGTATTTTTCTCTCTCTCCCAGTCTCTCTCTGTCTCTCTCTCTCTCTCTCACACTCTCTCTCTGTCTCTATCTCTCTGTCTCTCTCTTTCTGACTCTGTCTGTCTCTCTCGCTCTCTGTGTCTCTCTCTTTGGCTGTATCTGTCTGACTGTGTGTCTCTGTCTGTCTCTCCCCCTCTCTGTCCTGTCTCTCGGTCTCTCTCGCTCTCCTGCGCTTTCTCTCTTATTATCTCTCTTTCTCTGTGTGGTACTAAGGTTCTCTCTCTCTCTCTCTCTCTCTCTACTTTTCTCTTTTCCAACCCACGAATCATTCTTCTTCTTCTCCTGTTCTACACTTTCCAACAATCAGTGAGTCTGTCTGTCTGCCTGTGTATCTATCTATCTATCTATCTATCTATCTATCTATCTATCTATCTATCTATCTATCTATGACTATCTATCTGTCTATCTATCTACTTATCTATCTATCTGTCTGTCTATCTATCTATCTATCTATCTATCTATCTATCTATCTATCTATCTATGTCTATCTATCTATCTATCTATCTATCTATCTATCTATCTATCTATCTATCTATCTATCTATCCTTTGCTTAGCTTTCTCTCCTACTCTGTTGTCTGCTCTGTTTCCCACACCTGTGCTCTAAATCTCTGTTTCCACTGTTTGTCACTATTCCCTCTCGTTTGTCACACGCACTCTTTTTGTATCACTCCGCCTCCTTCCATATCTCTCTCCCTTTTAGCCCTACTCTGCCTATTTCTCTCTCCTCACCTCTCTCCCTTCGCTTCTATCTGTCTCTGCTGACTTTTTTCACACTGTCTTTGCCTGTTTCTCTCTCTTTCTTTCTCTGGTTTCTCCTCCCTCCGTTGCCTCTCTCTCCCTAGGCCCCTCGTTCCCTCTCCTGCCCTCCTGTCACCCCTCCCTTACACTAGCTGGCACCGACGGCAGGCAGAGCCATCATAATGCAGGGGGAGCTGCAGGAAATGTACAGTACATTCCAAACCCGAGGGCCCCTGACAGCTCGGCCAGGAGACATCCATCTCCCGCCGCAGCATCTAATTGGAATTCCGATGGAGGTGGCCCACGCGCAGCTCTGCCAAAACTCCCCAATCCAATCCCGACATGCACCGCGCGCCCAACAGCTTGAGCAGGAA
The DNA here is from genome assembly GCF_031143425.1 of Pleurodeles waltl. NCBI lineage: Eukaryota > Metazoa > Chordata > Amphibia > Caudata > Salamandridae > Pleurodeles > Pleurodeles waltl. The sequence goes on from NC_090450.1 coordinate 36,426,990, forward strand.
CAACATCAAAGCTGCAGCGCTGCTTCCATTGGTGCATCAGGTGCAGTAGCACCGGGCGGCGGAGGTGGCCAGCCAGCCCTGAAATTGGTGTATTTTATATTTCAAACAGCAGCTGGAGGGGCCGTTTCCTTCCTGGGCCTAGGGCCCATGGCACACTAGCTACACTCCTGCATCAAGGCTGTGGCGGCAAGGTCGCCCGTGCATGCGGCCTAAAGGCACCTGAAGGCCATGCATCCAAGGTTCTTTAGAAAAGGTTGGCACCTGTGTGCCCAGGTTGAGCATAGCCACGTTGGTGGTAGCTGGGCTATTTCAAATAACACTGACCTAAATCATTTCAACTACTTCTTAGTACATGGAAATACAAACAACACAAAGGGGGTTATTACAACTTTGGAGGAGGTGTTAATCCGTCCCAAAAGTGACGGTAAAGTGACGGATATACCACCAGCCGTATTACGAGTCCATTATATCCTATGGAACTCGTAATACGGCTGGTGGTATATCCTTCACTTTACCGTCACTTTTGGGACAGATTAACACCTCCTCCAAAGTTGTAATAACCCCCAAAGTCTATTACTTTGTAAAGGGCCCTCACCTTTATTTTGCTTTTTCTCTTTGGAGCCATCACTGCATTTATTTAAGTCTACAGTTCTGCATAAGATTTTCTCTCCAGGGCCCATGGCAGGGTCTCGGATTTTATGGTCCTCGTGTAGAGCTTTGCGTACGGGTTACTCCATCAAAACGCGTCAGATGTCCCCTCTGCCCTATTATAAGCTCCACGCGCTATAAAGCACTTACAGTGTGGTGATGGGACATCTGCCACGTTTGTGATGGAACATCCTGTCGGACACACCCTGAGTAAGGCCCTGTAGTTCCCGATTGCTTTAGTGTCAACTGTGTAAGTTTGGAAAATGACCCTTCAATGTTTGCACTGGTGACAGGGAGTAAAAAGACAGAGCTATCCTTGGCAGGTGGGAGAGTAGGTCCACTAGAGATTAAGATGTGTGAGAGGAGGGAGGAGGAGGCAGTGAGAAGGGCGTGTAATAACTTTGGGGGAGTTATATGCAGTGGCGGCCGGCAGCTTTAGGAGGGAGGGGGGCGGGCGGGAAGCACACATACACACTCATTCTTCAAACACAGATACGCACGCACACACATCCATTAACAACATTCAGACATGCACGCACGCAACCAAACATTCACTTAAAAAGTTCACACACACTCATTCTTTCACACACGCACGCACATCCATTTACAAGACTCATAACATTCAAACATGCACTCACGCACCATTTATTTTAAAACAACACACACACTCATTCTTTCACACACACATGCACATCCATCAACACTCATAACATTCAAACATGCACGCACGCACCAAACATTCATTTTAAAAGATCACACACACTCTTTCTTTCACACACACATGCACGCACGCACATCCATTAACAACACTCATAACATTCAAACATGCACGCACCAAACATTCATTTTAAAACATTACACACACACACTTACCTTCAGCCTCGAGGTCCCAGGAGGGTTGGGACTGCTGCTCAGCCAATGAGGGAAGGCAGTCTTGTCACAGAGTGGGATGGGGTCAGTGAGACTGCTGAACCCACCCCACTCTGTGACGAAGTGTCATTGATTGACACTCGCCCTGGGCGCTTCAGGGCTTAAACCTGAAGCGCCCAGGTCGAAGTCAATGGGTGACGCTTTCCTCGTCACCCAGGGGAGGGCCTCGAGGCACCTTTGCTGAGCCGAGGAGGTCGCGCCCATAGGAGCTCAGCTCAGGCAGCCAGGAGTCTGCGCAAGTCACACCTGTCTCACTCCTGGCTGTCTGAGCTGAAAATGAAGAGTGTCTGTCAGGCGGACCTTTACTCAGCCTGACAGACACTCTTCATGAGGGGCAAAAAGTGGGGGGACGTGGCCCCTCCGCCCTAAAGGACGGGCCTTACCTGGTTATACGTGGACGGACGGCACGCTGTTCCGCAATGGGAGCGGAGTGAACTTCTCCATACCCATGACAGGGACCGCCCGCCTAATTTATAAATGACTGCCAAGCAGGCAGTCATTTCTAAAAGTACTGTCAGGAACTGCTTCCACGGCGGTGCTTCTCAGTGCATTTTACTCTTTGCTACAGGAACGCTCCAATCAATAGCAGCTAGCTCCTGCTAGCCTTGAATGTGGTCCTAGGACAGTACCCTGAGCTCTCCCAGCTCACCCCTATGCTGGAATGCAGAACCCCGTGCTGTTCCTGGTTTAGTGCCCAATGTTGCAAGGCACCACAACACTGACCTCGAAGCATCTCTACTATTCCAATGTCGGGGACCACAAAGAGCTCAGCCAGCTGCCCTGTGGCCTGGCCCGAAGAACCCACTCAATTCCATCCAAAGAGGTACCTTCCCTACAGAAGCCAAGGACCATATGGTCAGGGACAGAAGATGGAGAGTCACCAGAAGGCAGATTCCCTGCGGCAGTCCAAGTCTGACACCTGTCATCATAAGGTGCACAAGGCGGGAAGAGGGGATGAAGAAGAGTTGCCAGACCCATCCTGACTCAGCATTCTTTGAGAAAGTAAGCGACCAGCAGCCGATCATCACACAGTAGATAGCAACCATTTGACTGCCCCATCCTCTGTGGCCTAGGTACCCTCTGCTGCTGGAGGAGGCAGTGAGCACAAGCCACACCAGGACTGGAATCAATCCTTTGGTAAGGTCAATTCTTGTAGCACAGAGGTCTTCAAACTTGGGGGGCCTCAAGAGATCCCAGGGGGGGCGCCAAACTCTGTCCAAAAGAAATATTATACAGGTAACATGGCTTTGTTTTAGGCAGAAGCATGTTATTGCAGTTTTAAAACAGTAACAGTACTTAACTGCAGTGTTTAAATAGGTTTAGACCTATTTAAACATTACCATCTTTCTAAAATGATTATGAACATTTTTGAGGGGGGGGCCAATGATTTTTATTTTTCAACTGGGGGGGCGCGGCATTAAAAAGTTTGAAGACCACTGTTGTAGCAGGAGATGATCAATGTGCTCACTTGTACATCTGTACAGCACAATCGCCTGGATTAACGGAGGGTTGCGGGCGCAGGCTCAGACTGCCTATAGGACACTGGATTTATACGGCAGGGGAGGGCCAAATTATGCAGCAGGGTTGAGTAAATTATGCAGCAAAATAAGTGGCAAATTAAGCAGCGTAATACAGCACATTTTGTAACAGTATTGCTTCGTTATTTTGTACTTTTGTCACTTGTTAACATTATCTGGGCACTGGGAGCACCACATTAGCAGCATTATAACACCCAATTTCAGAAATAAGCAACAGAAAGGTGACCAATCAACCTTTGCAAAGGGCCTCCCACAGCGCAGCAACACATGTAGCTACGTTTTTAGTAACTTTTGAACTCTGAGCTACAAACAGTTTCTTTTGTTAAAATCTGCAGATTGTGCAGGAGACGATGGATTATGCTGCAAATCCATAACTATTTGAAAATCACTGGAGCCGCACAATCGCATAATTCCAGTGGCCTGCAAACGGGCAGTGTCAGCTATCGGTGTGTGGGCTGTCTGTGGGCCTGTTTTATGGTCGGGTGGGGTGGTGTTTACTGCTGATTTCCCTGACATTGCCTGCATCAAGCACAAATGCATGCAGTCTCCCATACCTTGCAAACAATTATACAGCGTCTCTTTACAAGCTCAGAACAGCCTTGATTTGCAAATGTAAACAAGCATAGGAACCCCCATAGGAATAATATTTCATACAATTCTTTGTTAGCAAAATAGCAGTAGGAATATCTGGTCATCTAAGTATATGCACAAAAAAAAGCAGGTAAATAATAGATTGCATTAAATGTCAGGCACACTTATCTGTATAATGAATATCAAACATCATTTATTAATAAGTCAATTAAGGCTATTGTTCACACAAAACAGTTCAAGAGCACGGGGTTAAAACAATTCCATCCCAAGTCACACTCTCCCGGGGTCCAACTCAGATCGGTACTTGATGATTTGCATGTGTGTGGTACTACCTCCCTGAATGTGATAATTGTATCTCTTGTCTTTCACTTGCTGATCCGGCGTTACCCTTTCTCCATCAGTGTACAGCGCCCCCTCCTGTGCATCTTGTTACAGCTGCAGGAGGAGTAGTGTGTGAGGCAGGACTTAAGAGTGTTGTCATGAGGTACACTGAAAGTGACTTGATCATAGCCAAACGTACTGAACCAGTCTTCTACCTTCTCCTCACTCAAGTGAACCTAATGAAACAACCTAATCCCCCTGGTGTCCTACTATATTGTAGTGGGGCCACCAGGAGACCCGGTACAGGCTATGTGTGCAGAAACAGAGCCCGTGTGTGGTTACCAAAGGTCTGGATCCTATTACCTGCCTATCTCGTACCGCTTACAAGGAACATTCCTTCCAAATGTCATCCTATTCATAAGCGACTGTCCATAGAAATTTCCTAATCCCTTGTATCTTTGCCATTCTATTTCCTGTCTAGGGAGTACAACTGTCCAGCTATGACAACCAATAACTAGCTAAAGTGTTAGAGAAAGTAGCAGACTCGACCGCAATCACCATTGAGTTTAACTCTGACCAACTGCAAGCAAAGGACATTTTACAGAATTAGATGACTCTGTGTTTTGTCTTGGCTTCCAAAGGTGGGATTTGTGGAATTGTAGAATCTTAATGTTGTATTTTCATACCTATCATATCTTTATGCATAAATTAGCAGACTGATTAAATAGGTTAAAATGTTAAGAATTTGCCAAAGATCTGGGTGGGGTCCAGACAGTGGGATATTTGGCTTTGTTTGATAAGTTTTTTTGGAGGTTGGGGAATGAAGATTCCTAAAACTGTGTAGACCATCTTCGTTGCCCTCCTACTAATCTGTATTATCATCAGATTTGTATTGTCTGCATCAATGGTTCCACCTGTGGCAAGGGTACCCAGTGAAAACATTAGACAATAAGGATGAATGGGATTGGAAATTTTATTATGGTTCTTTACAATGTTTTGAGCTTGATACGGAATTAAAAGTGAATCGTTTAATTAGGACTGATGTGTTCTAAGGCGAAGTGAAAAAAAATGCAATAGGGGAAAACTGTTAATTGTTACCAGTGCAGCCATGTTTTCGTGCTTGTGCCAACTGTGCTTGAAGAAAGTGCAGGTCTATTGTATTTGATGCCTCTATTTCAACTCTCAGCTTCCAAGACAAGAAGCTTGCTCAGTCCAAAAAGCTAACATTTTTGTAACATCTAAAGAACTCTTCTTCCTTAGATTCCAGCACCTGGGCACTTCCCATGTTTACAACATCATGTGATTTCCAATCAAGGCCTGTTAAAAAAAGCAATATAGTTATGTCTTGCTCTTGCTTACAGATGTCACTTATTTTCCAGTTCCTGTGGCCAACTCTGTGGATTCACAGATACTATATACTTTGGTTGTTAATAACCATTTAGCACTTATGTTGGCATGCTTGTTTAACAGGGTGCTCTGGGTAAGGACATGGGCTTAAAGGTAAAGCTGTGTGGGTAAGGTTGGACTGGCCTATAGGGAAATCGGGCAATGCCAGTGCTTAATTTGTAAAAGAAAAAGTGCTGGTTGGAATCCCGGGGCTGTTGCAATTAGTTGTGGACATGCAGACACCAAGGCTAGTAGTCTTCAATCCGCCTCATTCCTCTTAAATGCACCACCAGACATTACCTGCCCCTTTATCTGACTCTCGCCGGTCCCTTCTCCCTTTGTGACTGTTTTTCTCTGTTACTCTTTCTCCGTCTTTCTGGTTTATGTGTTTTTTTCTGATGGAGTGTTCTCAGTGTCAGAATAGTAAGTGTTGTGAAGGTTCACATTCATTGATTGATTGATTGGTGTATTGATTGAAGACTCACATATAGCATCCGTCAGCAGATCTGTGTGTGGAGGGTGGAAGGGATCCCACTGCTGGAACAATAAATGCTTTTCCAGGTCAGGTTTGCAGTGCACAGGGAGAGGGATGAATCTGAGTGGGGTGGCGCCTCGGTGATAGAGAAGCAGTGCTCCTGGTCAGGACAGGAGTGCATTGGCACAGCTGTTTTCGCATCTCAGTACTGGAATAAGGTAGTGTTGACTGCCAAAATGAAGTGCCTACTCCCTGCCATGTGTTTGGATACCAGTCCTGGAATAAGGTAGTGTTTTTGGTAAGGACTGGGTGCTTAGGCACAGCGATGAGTGTGGGTTCCAGTAATGTAATAATTTTGTGCTTTCTGTCAGGACTGAGTCTCTACGCCCAGCTCTGTGTGTGGGTCCCAGTACTGGCATAAGGTAGTGTTTCCTGTCAGGACTAGGGCCCAGTTCTATATGTGAGTCTCAGTACTAGAATGGTTCGCAGGTCGGTCAAACGCTTCTAAAGGGCCTTGACCAGCTGGCCACGGTAGGCCCAAACCTGCAAAAGCAAGGTGCGTTGATTGGCTGGCGTGCTTCAAAACAGCCAATCATGAGTAGCGGCAACGAGCATTGTGGTGCTCCAGTGGGTGCAGGACGGCACCCCCAAGAAATTGAGTGACCGTTTTCATCGCCAGGAACACCTCACCGGATCCAGCAGTGAAGTGATGTGAAGGTCTGCATTGCCTTTGCCGGGTCTGCAGAAAGTATTCGGGACCACCAGCGTGTTTGTGACCCGGCCAAGCATCGATCGCTGGCAGCCCAGACTGGCCTGCAGCCCCTGTCCATCCAGGCGAGCTGCGGCAGGGAAGCCGTAAGGTTAGCGTGACCAGACGTCCCAGATTTCCTGGACAGTCCCAGTTTTTAGAGGACTGTCCCTGTGTCCCGATGCTTCTCTTAATTTTAAACAAATGTCCCAGTTTTTGGGATAAAGGTCAGATAATTACAAAAATGTCCTGGTTTTTGGGACAAAGGTCAGATCATTAAATAAATGTCCCAGTTTTTGGGACAAAGGTCAAATCATTAAATAAATAAATGTCCTGGTTTTGGGACAAAGGTCAGATCATCTAGGGAAGCATAAGTTAAAGGTATGCTCTCCTTTAACAGACGCCCACAAAGTTTGAAATTATTAAAGTAATTTATCTGTTACTGTCAGGCAACACAGTGTCCTGTCTGCTCCCAGCAGAGAGACGAGTGGAGAGCAGAGAGACGTGGGTGGAGCGGTTTGTGGGTGCAGGGTGGGAGGTCAAGCCATAGCTAATTTTATATATGTAGTCTTGTAAATGTGTGTGCGTGTGTGCGTGTGTGTGTGTATGTGTATGTATATATATATAAATATATATATATATGTAAACACACACGTATAGGCACACATTCACAAAGCTATGCAAAAAAAACGGAACAGGCCAGATATAAAAGTGAGTGTAAAGTCTTTAGTCCTTCTTTTATGTCTGACCTGTCCCGGTTTTTGCTCCTTAAAATCTGGTCACCGTATACCTGCTGTGCACCCCCGGCGATGCGTGCAGAATATGGATTGTTGGCCACTCCTGTGTCTCGCGGGTGCAATGGGGGGCAGCGTGGAACAACTGCAGTGGACAGGGGTTGTGGTGCATAGCAGTCTCGTGGCTGGGACTGCCAGGGAAGGGATGGGCCCAGCTCCTTCCCTCTTTGCAGAATGCCCTGCTGCGGGAAGGCAGACCGCATACCCTGGTGATACACCTGGGGGGGAATGATCTAACTTGCTTGGACAGGAAGGCCTTGTTGGGAGAGATGGTTGTCGGTCTCAAGGCGGTGGCACGACTGCTATGCCCCGCTGACATCCTGCGGTCCACGATAATAGCGAGACCAGAGTGGATGGGGGCCAAGGATCATGGGCAGGGGAAAGATCCAGGAGGAAACTGAACATCTCCATGGCCAAGGTATGTAGGACCAACTCCTGGGGTTTCGTGAGGCATGGGTTCATTGACCTCAGGACACTGGGGTTCTATTAATCAAACGGCGTCCACTTGACAATGGTGGGCATGGATATGTTCTTGTTAAACATAGTTGGGGCATTAGAGCTGCTAGGTTTCCCACCGAGCAGGGGGAAAGGGCGGAGCTGCCTGTGGTTGAGTAACCACAGGCAGCGTGGTGGAGAGAACTCAGCCAGACTGAGGGCATATTAGCCTAAAGAACAAGAGCTGCTCAGGGAGTGTCCTTGGGATGCCTCCTAGCAGGGACACGAGGGAGCAGACAAAGGCCAACAAGGGATGGCAGCGGGCGGACACAGCACTTGCGGCTCCGGCAAGGCCAAGGGGTTGCCCACTGTGATTGGTGGCAAGGGAATCCTAGCCCCAGAAACACTGACTAAGGACCCTCAGGAGAAAAGGCTGTGCTGGAACACTAGTGACTAGCAACATAACAAGCAAACCACAGGGTAACCTTAAGAGACTGGGAAAACATTATGTGTGAATTGATCTTGCAACCAGAATGCAACGTTTAAGTTTGTGATGTACAATGTAATTAACTGCAGCCGTTAAAAGCCCAGTAATGTCTCCCCTTGCTAATGTCACAGGGAAAAGACGGGGGGAGAGTGGGTCAAACCACGAACAGCCGGCAGGGGGAGATGGTCTCTCGCCTGTCTGGGACGGGTTGGTTTGCAGGCCGGTGAGTGCTGCTGACCAGTTTGGGGCGCGTGACAACTGCCTCCCAAGGGCGTGACCACTTGTCCAGAGGAGGCACAAGAACACAAAAACAAAGCGCGATATTTGACCGGCGTGCTTCAAACCGGCCAATCATGAGTAGGGGCAACGAGCATTGTGGTGCTTCAATGGGTGCAGAATGGCACCCCCAAGAAACTGAGCGACCGCCATCATCGTCCCACCCACCCACACCGTAGGAGCTGGCGTCGCAGCCGCAGGATTTGGGCTAAGCAGCGTGGTAGCGAAATCTCAGCCAGATGGGTGCGCACGTTAGCCTAAAGAACAAGAGATGCTCAGATAGTGTCCTTGGGATGCTTCGTGACAGGGACACGAGGGAGCAAAGACCAACCAGGATTAGCAGCGGGTGGACATGGCGTTTGTGGCCCTGGGAAGGCCAAGGTGGCGCCCACTGTGATTGGTATCAAGGGAAGCCTAGCCCCAGAAACACTGACTAAGGACCCTCAGGCTATGCTGGAACACTGGCGACTAGCAACGTAACAAGCAAACCACAGGGTAACCTTAACAAATTAGGCAAACATTATGTATGAATTGATCTTGCAACCAGAATGCAATGTTAAGTTTGTGATGTACAATTTAATAAACTGTGGCCATTTGAATCCCAGTAATGTCTCCCCTTGCTAATGTCACAGGGAACAGATGGGGGGAGAGAGGGTCAAATCAGAAACAGACAGAAGGGGAAGATGGTCTCTAGCCCATCTGGGATGGGTTTGTTAGCGGGCCGGTCAACACAGCTGACTAGTTTGGGGCCCGCGACAAACGCCTCTTGAGGGCGTGACCAGCATTGCCACAGGATGCACAAGTCCACGAAAACAAGGAACGATGATTGGCCAGCGTACTTCGAACCGGCCAATCATGAGTAGGGCCAGCGGGCATCGTGGTGCTTAAATGGGTGTAGGACGGCACCCCCGAAGAAAATGAGCGACCGCCATCACCGACCCACACATACCGTAGAAGTGGGCATCGCAGTTGCAGGAATGGCGCTAGGCAGCAGGGGGTGGAGAGAATCCAACCAGATGGAGAGCACGTTAGCCTAAAGAACAAGAGATGCTCAGGATATGTCCTTGGGATGCCTCACAGCAGGGACACGAGAGAGCAGACAGAGGCCCACAAGGGTTAGCAATGGGCAGATACAGCACTTGAGGCCCAGGCAAGGCTATAGGACCTCCCACTGCGACTGGAAGTAATGGAAGCCTAGTCGTGAAAACAGTACTTAATTTGTAAACAAAAACGTGCCGGTGCCCAAAGATATCCTCTTAAACAAGCGGCTGCCGCAATTAAATGTGCAAACACGGAATACCAAGGCAGCGTAATCCTGAAGCCATCTCCCTGCCCCTTCAGCTCACTTTTGCAGCTTTCTGTTTTCTCCTATTGCAGAGGTCTTCAAACTGGGGGGCGGGCCCCCCTTGGGGGGCCTCAAGAGATCCCAGGGGGGGCGCCAAACTCTGGCCAAAAGAAATATTATACAGATAACATGCCTTTGTTTTGAGCAGAAGCATGTTATTGCAGTTTTTAAAAGGTAACAGTACTTAACTGCAATGTTTAAATAGGTTTAGACCCATTTAAGCATGGCCATCTTTCTAAAATAATTGTGAAAAATTCTGAGGGGGGGCCCAATGTTTTTTTTTTTCAACTGGGGGGGCGCAGCATTAAAAAGTTTGAAGACCACTGTCCTATTGTGAAATTTTTTCGTTTTTCTCTTCATCCGTCTTTCTCACGTGTCTTTTGCTCGCAGCAAGTGCTTGAGGCAGACGAATAAGTGCCGACCCTCGAAAATAAGTGCCGTTGCTCGGCACCGGAAACAACAAACACAAATTAAGTACTGCGTGAAACGCTGACTAAGGGCCCTCGGGAGGAAAGGCTGTGCTAGAACACTGCGACTAGCAATGTAACAAGCGAATCACTGGGTGACCTGTTCAGACATGGGAAAACATTATGTGTGAATAGGTCTTGCAACCAGAATGCAATGTTTAAGTTTGTGATGTACAATTTAATAAATAGTGGCAGTTTAAATCCCAGTAATGTCTCCCCTTCGTCACCGGGAAAAGATGGGGGGAGCATGGGTCAAACCAGGAATGGCCGGAAGGGGGAGATGATCTCTCGCCCGTCTGGGAGGGGTTAACATAGCGCTTGCCGTCAGGACTGGATCCCTGGGTACATAGCTGTGGGTAGGGCCTCCCAGGTTCTAAAACGAGGCAATGTTTCCTGTCAGAACTGAGTGCATATTCCCAGCATGGTGTGTGGGTACCAGCACTGACTTCCATACATGGGTACTTGGTTGGTTTACACATGCCAATTATTAGCGCCTGGGAGAAACTGCTAACATGTGTTAATAACTGATGAATCTGTCAGCAGCGTCGGCTTCTCATCTGCAAAGATGAGCTATTTTTGTAGCAAAAAGTAACACAGATGAGTGTGAACCTTGCCAGCACAGACACTAACAAAGTGGTAAGAGCTGAGGCGGCGGGGCGCGGCGGGGGCGCAGTTACACTAGCGTGTGTGCGCAAGATCACACAATCTGTCCGCTCTCTGCTGTGACAGCCGTGCAGAGGAGGAGGGGGGGGGCCCTCTCACACGCCGCGGGGGTGAGGCCAGGTGCGCCCCAACAACAGAGCACAAGGGGGATATTTACTAAGATTGGGCATCAGTGCTTGCCTGGCACAATGTGACACAACGCGTTACGCTGATGTACTAACCTTTATAAAAACCCCAGGCACTGTCCACAACTAGGGTGACCACCCGTCCGTAAATTTCATGGACTGTCCGTAATTTCGCCCTGCTGTCCGTGATGAAAGCTTTAACGGACGGCATTTGTCCGTAATTTGAGCTAAATTTCACCTAAAGGGCAACGGAGGCAGGGCGAAATTACGGGCAGAGGAGTTTCCCCAGCTGGGCTGGAAGGCAGGGGGTCTCCTGTGCTCTGAGGGAGGGAGGGGCAGACAGATAAGAAAAGGCCTTCTTGCCAGGGGGTCTCCTTCCCTAAAGACATGCAAATGTGGGCAACTGGTAAATTTGCAAATACAAAGGGGCTTGAAAACCTCCATTGAATTTACTAAAAGGAGCCACTTGAAGTTTTCTGGTGGGAAAGATATTTCTTTCAGAGAGGTATTGTAATGGTTTTCCAAGGTGAGCTGTGGAGTGTGTGGTTTTAATGGAGTGTTATAACATTTTTTTAGCACTAGGTAGAAACTGTATATTATTCAAATCTGTATTTGAGAAGCGCTTTTTTTTTTATTTAACCGAAATGTATTCTCACATTTTGTAGCAGCCTTTATTATGATGTAATTGTATTTTTTACAGTTCTTTCAGGTACCTCGGTACCTCATTGTACTAACAAACATTGGCAAAGCCAGTAGGTCTCATCTACGAAAGAGTTATTGGCTTTGCAAATGTGTTTTAGCCATTAGCCATGTTATACACCAGAGTAGCTGCTGTTCAGCATGGCTTAAAGCTAGTGGCATAGTGGTGTGGTGTGGAGTAGAGTAGCATAGGAGCAGTGGCATAGAGCCCAGTGGTGCAAAGTACAGAGCAGTTGTTTAGAGTGTGTTAGCGTAGAGTGCAGTGGTTTAGAGTGCAGTGGCATGGAGTGGCATGGGACAGAGTAGAGTGGCATAGAGTGCAGTGGAGTAGAGTGGCATACAATAGAGTAGCAGAGAGAGCAGTAGTGTAGAGTGGTGCAGTGGCATAGATTGCAGAGTAGACTCACGTTGCAGGGAGTGCAGTGGTGTAGTGTAGAGTGGTGCAGAGTAGGGCAAAGTGCTGTGGAGTGATGCAGAATAGAGTGGCATAGAGTGCAGTGGCATAGAATGCAGTAGTACATAGTACATTGGTGTATAGTACGGTGGTGGAGAGTGCAACACTGCAGAGTAGAGTGTCAGTGCAGTGATGTTTTGTGGAGTAGAGTGGCACAGAGCAGTGGAGTAGAGTACAGTGGTACAGAGTAGAGGGCAGTGGGCAGTGGCGTGCAGTTGTTTAGAGTGCATTGGCGCAGAGTGCAGTGGCATAGAGTGGCATGGGGTAGAGTTACATAGAGTGCAGTGGAGTAGAGTGGCATACAATAGAGTAGCAGAGAGTGCAGTAATGCAGAGTGGTGCAGTGTCATAGAGTGCAGAGTAGAATCATGTGGCATAGAGTGTAGTGGTGCAGAGTGGAGTATTGTAGAGTGGTGTAGAGTAGAGTATAGTGCCTAGAGTGCAGTGGCATAGAGTAGAGTGGTGTAGAGTGCAGAGTTGCAGAGTAGAGTGTCAGTGCAGTGGTGTAGAGTGGTACAGAGAACAGTGGCATAGAGTACAGTGGTGCAGAGTAAAGGGCAGTGCTGTTGTTTAGAGTACACTGGTGTAGAGTGCAGTTGCATAGAGTGGCATTGGGCAGAGTAGAGTGGCATAGAATGCAGTGGAATAGAGTATATTGGTGCAAAATGCAGTAGTACAGAGCAGAGTGGTGTAGAGTATAGTGGCGGCCAGAGCAGTGTTGCAGAGTGTCAGCTTGCAGTAGTGTAGAGTGCATTGAACTAGAGTGCAGTGGTCAGAGTAGTATAGAGTACAGTGGCGTAGAATAGATTGTTTCAGAGTAGAGTGCAGTTGCATAGAGTGGAGAGGTGCAGGGTAGAGTGCAGTGGCATAGAATGCAGTGGCATAAAGTAGATTATTTCACAGTAGAGTGAGGTGGCTTAGAGTGGAGAAGTGCAGGTTAGAGTGGAGTTGCATAAAGTGGCATAGAATGTGATGGCATAGAGTAAAGTAGTGTAGAGTGCCGGGGCATAGAGTGCAGAGGTGCAGAGTAGATTAGAATGATGTACAGTGTATTGATGTAGAGTGCAGGGGCATAGAGTTGAGTGTTACAGAGTAAAGTGCATTAGAATAGAGTGTATTAGCTTAGAGTGCAGTGGCGTACAGTGCAGCATTGCAGAGTGGCAGAGAGTGGAGTTGTGCGGATCAGATTGGTGTTGCCTAGACTGGAGTGGTATGGCGTGCAGACGAGCAGAGCGCAGTGGTGTAGAGAGGCATAAAGTGCAGTGGCTTAGAGTAGAGTAGTACAGAGTAGAGTAGAGAGGCATAGTGTGAAGTAGCATTGAGAGCAGTGGCATAATGTGGAGTGGTTCCGAATGGAGAAGAGTACAGTGGCATGGAGTGGTGTAAAGTGGAGTGATACAGAGTAGGGTGCAGTGGTGTGGAGTGGTGCAGAGCAGAGTGGAGTGGAGCATGCATACCATTACAGACAACACATTTTTGCCATTACAGACAACACATTTTTGATTGAAATGACCATTACATTTGCACAGATATACAGTTTTTCAAATCAAACTATATTGTGCAGAGTCAATGATGTGTGGAAATTGCATCACCTAATGCAATGATTTGTTTTAATCATGTCAAGGTATTTGTTTCCAGCACAGTTCAGAATTAACAAAAATGTGCTTGATTTGTACTTCAAATTCTGATATATTCTGAAGTCTATTTAAATGTTGTCATGTGATAGAAAAAACTCTTTCCTAACCCCAGTATCCAGCAAGATTGTTTCATAAATCCTCTCACTTTGAAATCAGAGAAAGGAAAGTAAACACTAAGTTCCCACCGAAGACAGAGCCTGACATTTGACTTTGTTCTTTGAATGCACAGCAAACATGATAAGATAAGAACAAGATTTGCAGGCCTGTTTACAGAAAGGGAGCACTCGGCAGGATACTGTAAATAAGGGTTTGGCAAGGGAAGGGAGGAATTCAAGCTGCATAGCCTAAAACAAATAAAGCCAGCAAATTGAAAGCAACAAATTGTGAGTTAGAAACCACAAGGCCAATGGCAAGGAACAGGAAGAATGCATTCACAAGGAAGCACAATGAATTTACTTAAAGTGACTGCTGTGGGATACTTTGTGGGGAAAGTCCAGTATTTTAGTCCATATCTTGCAGAGGTTTGGTACATCAATCACCCAGGCAGTATGACAAGAAGACCTGGAGTGGTTTCCATGTTGCAGGATAGGTCTGTACACCCATTCCATCAGTTTGCCACCATTTCCTATGGTACAGAGCTTCTGGCACACCTCTTGTAGGGTTAGTGCTAGGTAGCAGACATGAAATCGGGCATTTAATGATTATTTAAGGTGGTTGTAAGTAAGGAGTTGACCGGGTGAAGATGGTAGTCTGCCACAAGGGTTTGGAAATTTAGTAGCTCACTGAAACAAGGTCCCCAATTTTAAGACACCTGCAACATGCCACTGATGGAGTTGCTCTGAGCACAGCCATCCTGTGCGAGTAGGAAGGCTTAGCAAAGGTAGTGCAGGAGCATAGGGTTTCTTCGTGTCAGTGAGTTTACAGGTTCTGGCAAGGCAAGAGAAAGCCATGCATGATAACCCCGGATGGTGATCCATAGAATGGTCAGTAGGAAACGATGAGCAGTGCATTAAGCCTTCCTTAAAAGTCTTTACTGGTAAACCCCATCTCATGCAGGGAGGTGGGCAGAAAGCCAGTGAGCCACCCATTGGACATCTGCAGCTGAAAAAAAGCATTCTAAGTCCAGAAGATCTAATCCACCCGCAGTCACAGTTAGCTTTAGAGTGGAAAGAGCTCCCGATGGCGCCGCAGCGACCAAATCAGATGTGTGGCCTGTCTGAAGAAGGAATGAAGGACGAGCAGGGGAAGGTTTGCAAAATAATACTATCATTGGGGTAGCACCCCATCTTCGCTAGTGCCACATGGCCCACTACAGAAAGCAGAAGAGAAGACGAAAAAGCAAACTGGGCTTGGAGGGACCGTTCGCTCTGCCGAGATTTTCATCCTGGAAATCAGTGTAAGAATGGTAGATATTAATCATTAGGTATCGAAAGGTAACTGGTTCCTAGTTCAATCTGAGATCTAATTGTGTATGAAGGCGAAAACAGTGCCATATGCTAAAGAAACACTAATTACATTTTAAAATTTGTAAATTTTGTTTGTGCAATTTACATCCCAAATATTTTGAAGATTCTATGTGTACTTGACACTTAGGGATAACCCAGATCTCAAGTTTTGCTTTTGCTCAATTTCAAAACCATATAAAGACATGGACTAAGTGGGCAATTGCCTTGCACAACCTTGCAAGGGGTCTGGCCCCTGCTCACCCTTCACAAGCACTAACAGCGAACCATTGCACCAGAAGAGTTTGCCAAGGTGGATGGGTGTTGATTGTTCAACCACTTGACAGTGCCCCTTCTGTTTCGCTCCTGTGTGCAGACAACTCCCCAGGTACCCAATACCTTCAAATACTCTTGGTGGACCCATCTTGCCTGATTTTGGGAATTGTCCCACCTTGTTCTTCTCTTCTTTATTTATCCAGTTGTTAGCAACAACCCTTTGAATTACTTGCCGTGGATCTCCCATTTGATCTCGATTCCATCCTACTCTTTTATTATCTTTGTTTGGTAGTCCAGGCTCCCATTTCTGAGATAAATGTGGAGTCCCAAACATACACTCTAGTGCAGTGAGACTACAGACAAGTTATGGGTACATCACATCCTGTCATTACGTGTGAGACTGTCACCCACACCATCTGCCCTGCCTCTTTAAAAAAAAATAGGTTGAAAGTCCATGGGCGGTTGGGGTAAGCCAGATGTTTTTGTTCAATTTGTTTAAACTTGCATAAGGTTAATTACCTTAATGTTTCCCAAACTGTTTGCCAGGGGTTTTGAAATGTTCAGAAACATAATCAAAATGTTGCTGTTATTTTCTCTTCAGGAAAGATCGGGTAGATTTGGGTAGGGGTGATGGCCTTGCCGTGAAGGGCATTAATTTACTACTGAACAAGGACGTAATGTGACACCTGAATGTAGCATACCAGGAGGCAATCACAAAAGGTCCACAGTGAATTAATAGTGCTATGTTAAAAAAGAGTAAATAAATGCACTGACAACATAGTGAGGCATGGCCTCTCTTGCGTGTGTCTGTAAAACTGACGTTTGTTCTTGAATTTTTGTCCTGAATTTTGACCCTTTGTCCTGAATTTTTTACAGTCCTGTCCAGAATTTGCCTCAGTGCCAGGTGGTCACCCTATCCACAACCGTGCAGTGGTATGTGGGCGCCCCTCCATCGGCGAACCTAGGGGACATTGTTAGCCAGTTGTTAATATCATAGCTGGATAGTTGGAGTCCATAGATAAGACATAGAATTGCAAATAAACGAGGGGTTTAGGAAATGCCTTTGGCGGTTGCTTATGAAAAGAATGGCATTTGGAAGGAATGTTCCTTATAAGAGGTAGACAGAGGCAGGGTGACCGGATCCAGACCAGTCCCTAGGTAGCCCCATTTGAGCTTCTGCACACATAGCCTGTACCGGGTCTCCTGGTGGCCCCACTATGTGGCAGGAGGACTCCAGGGGGGGTAGATTGTTTGCATTAGGTTCACTTGCGTGAGCACAAGGTAAAGGACTTCTGTGCGCTTGGCTATGATCAAGTCACTTTCAGTGTACCTGGGGATGACACTCGTAATTCCAACCTGGCACACCAGTCCTCCTGCAGCTGTAGCAAGATGCCCAGCAGGGGGCGCTTTACAGTGATTGGACAAGGACAATGTCTCACCAGCAAGTAAAAGACGAGTAACAGAATCACCACATTAAGAGATGTGGGGCTGAGCGCATGCAAATCACCGCACTGCTCATTCCAGTCACACGGGACCTGCGTAAGAGTCCATGGGCGGGCAGGCATGCTGATGTATAATATCTTTTTAATGAAATCACCACGTTGCTTAATTGCAGCCATTTTGTATGCCCATGTTATACTTTCTATATCAGAGAGACAATGGTTAAATGAATAGAGGACAATGTTATTCACCTATGGATATACATAACCAATATGTAGCCAATTAATGCTTTATATTCCTGCATAGGCCTGTAATCTCGCTTCTGACGTGGTTAGCTTTCCGTTTGCATTGTCACTTGTACTGGAGGATTGAGAAATGGCTACCTCAGCATCCGAGCAATGTATATTACCTCTATTTTTTCAAGGTTCTCTCTCTGTCCTTATTACAAGTAAGCCCTGCTCCTAGTGAAAGTGATCAAGTGTGGGACGTGTCACTATTCTGTGCTCAATATTTCCAGTTCGAAAGCACTGTCTCACTGACTGCTTGTTTTTTGATATTGGATAGAATTTGGACAAAAAAGCAGGCTTTTAGTGGCTTGATATTTAAAGGCAGTGCCCCTAGACCAGTGATTTTCAAACTTTTTAAAGCCACGCCCCCCCCAGTGTGAAAAAACAAATCATCGGGCCCCCTCTCAGAATTTTTCACAATTATTCTTTTAAGTTGGCAATGTTTAAACATGTCTAAACTTATTTAAACATTGTAGTTAATTTCAGTTACTTTTTTAAAAACTGCAATAAACATTGGTCTAATTAAAACAAAGGATATTTATATGCATTATCTTTCTTTTGGCCAGAGCCTGGCGCCCCAGCCCTGGTATCACTTGAGACCCACCTAGGGGGGCCCACCCCCCAGTTTGAAGACCCCCGCTCTAGACCATTCATCTTCTCCAGACTGGCGAGCAGCACATTTAACAATAGAAACTTTAGATGGCTGTTGAGGGCCATCAAGCAAACACTTGACCTGGTCCACCATTTTTGATAGAAGCTCTGGCACAAGGGAGGAATCCTTGCGGCACCCAGAGGAGCCTGGAGGTGTGAGCAGCCCTGAAGGCTTGCTTCAACCAGTGAAAATTGTTGCAGTTTTCTGGGACACTGAATTGCATGCACTTGTGAAAGCACATAGTTCAGACATCTGAGTAGAATGGATACTGAGCAGAGGTTGACCTTCAATGATGCCATACAAAGCACACACGGCATAGACTGCAAGCAATGTTTCTTTGTTATTCCTAAGACATGAACTATCAACATTACACATATGCAGCTTTCTCGTTCTACTAACAAGTACTGATTTTTGGTTTCCTACCGGCCCCAAGCACACTAAAGCAGGGGTTCCCAACCTGGGGGTCCACAAGGCCTACTTGGGGTCCGCGACTGCTTAGAAAATTAAATAATATTAAAAGATTAATGAAGGGTATATACATTAACAAAAGCAAAATGTAAATCTGGACATTTTAAAATGTTCTCTGAGAGGCTAAGACTTCAGCTAGTGTTCTTATTTTGATTAGTGGAAGCAGTGCACGTGCATCAAACAAAATGTACTATCAATCAATCAATCAGGAATTTGTAAAGCGCACTACTCACCGTGAGGGTCTCAAGGCGCTGAGGAGGGGGGGAGAAAGGAGGGGAGGGAGGTGCTGCTACTGCTCGAACAGGCAGGCCTTAAGAAGTTTCCTGAAGGTAAGGAGGTCTTTGGTCTGGTGCAGGTGGGTGGGTAGAGTGTTCCCTGGCGGCGAGGAGCGAGAATGATCTACCGCCGGTTGTAGTTCTGCAGACGCGTGGGACGGTTGCGAGGGTGAGAGTGGAGATGCTGGGTCAGGGTGTAGAAGGAGAGACGTCTGTTGAAGTATTCTGGTCTGGTATTGTGGTGACTAGTGGCCTCAATTGAATTTTAGAAAAGGTTACAATTTTTATGTTTTTTTATATTTATTTGAGAATTAAATAAATGATTACATATTTTGTGCATTTGTAAGATAAATGTTTGTTTCTATATTTTGTGTATATTATTTTGCAGGTCAGTCATCAAAAAAGCTTAGGCTGGGGTTTCCTTCTTCAAGCAATGACTCAGTGGGGGTCCCCGGATTTCAATAGTGATTCAATAGGGGTCCCCGGGTTCCAGTAGTGACTAAGTGGTGGTCCACAGGAGTTAAAAGGTTGGGAATCACCCAAACCCAAAGCATTAGCATTGTTGCACATTTACATGTTTTATATGCACTACCTTTTTCTTATCCCATGTTACCAACTGCACTTTGAGCTCAACTGGTTTAGTAAACGTAGCCTCGTTCTGAAGTTGCCACAGCAGAGCAAGAACTCCAGCCATTAGTGGAGACAGCTCACGGTAACATCTTCAAGCTCTTGTCGCATTCTTCCCATGAGAAGAGCCCAGTGAAGTTTGGGCTCTACCGTGTGTTCTTTCCTCCTTCAATAGCATTGAAAAAAGTGAATAAATGTAACTTAGAAAAGTATGGAATTTAGCATGACATGCTCCAACTGACCAAGGGGTGAAGCTCTAGTCCGACGATATGACAATCTGCATTAAAGATTTGTTTTTGCTTGCTGGCTATTTTGCATTAAACGTATATTAGATTTCTGTGAGAATTCCCAAATGTCTGTTTTACAGTATTAATGAGACATGAGGTAGGTTTTTCGTTAAAGACACATCATATGTATGGCCTCTGCATATGCATGATGTTCCATACCTTTGGATTTAAAGCACTGTCAGAGCAATCGGTACCCCTCTGGCTGTCCTAAATGATAGACTGTCTTTTTTTTATCTCGGTAAATTCAGGCAGTTCAAGTTGGTCTTGTGAGCCCAGGGGCAGGTTAAGGCAATCACTTTTCCAGTGCCCAAACCTTCCACACAGAAATATAAGAAACCACCAGGTGGAGCTCAATTTCCCCTTCACTGCCACTGGCTCTAATGGGTCTTCCTCCTTTATGCCCAACATGGCAATTCCACTTCTTATTCCTCCCTGGAAACTCCCTCCGAGCATTTGTCGGAAGGATCAATCAAGTCTTATAGAGTCCGGCTCGTCACCCAGGGGGTCTCCCGGCACTGTGCGGGTTCTGCATTCATCGATCGAGTGGGGATGTTGGTCAGAGAGCCAGGTCTTGAGCTGCTTCCTGAAATCCTGCAGGGAAGAGCAGGTCAGCAGATGGAGGGGGAACGTCGTCCAGGCTTTGGGTGTGATGTAGGAGAAAGATCGGAGCAGTGGCGTTGGATACAGGGTGCGTGGGCCTGGACGAGGGAGGAGCGAAGTTCCCTCATTGGTTGGTCGAAGAAGAGGCAGTTGTTGAGGTAGATCACATTTGTAAAGCCATTAGATTAGATACAGTATATTCCTTATTTCTTTCTTGGACAGCATTACAATGATTTACAACAGAAAGCAAGCCAGAAGGAGCCCGAGTCTGCCTTCCTATTCAGATGGTTCACATCTGCTCCTGTACCGTGGGCAACAGTCCCTGAACAAATGCAACACCAAACACTTCTCGAAGATTTCCATTAGCAATACCAGAATAAATATCACACACATCTTTCAAAAGATCAAGGTAATCGGCACAGATTTCATGTTTGTTTGAAATTATTGGTCTCCTACCAGACTGTTTTGACTGCACAAATATCAATAGCTACATTTAAAAGGGCATCTCTAGCAGGCAATATGAGCAAAAAATCCAACGGGCCCCTTCCCCTTTGTGAGTGGAAGTGAAAATATTTTCTGAGAGCAGGTAGTGGTCGCACGAACCACTGCCTACTCTGAAAAAATGAAAAAAAGAAAACTTTTAATTCTTTTGTTTGAAATGCATCGCGTTTTCCTTGGAGAACAACGGGCTGCATTTCGAAGAAAAAAAATGCTTTATTTAAAAAGCAGTTGCAGACATGGTGGTCTGATGTCTCCAGCAGGCCACCATCCCTATGAGTGCAGCTATTCCTATTGGGATCGCAGATTGTGATCTAGCTCATGAATATTGATGAGGTAGGTCATTTGCAACCTCACTGGGAATCGCTAAATGTGTCTGAGACACATTAGTTCATTTCATTTTGCGAGTCTTTAATTGCACGTTGCAAAAAATCGCAAGTAGAGACTCACAAAATCAAATAGTCGTACATCTGGCCCTTACTTATTTATTCCCTTTAACTATAAGTCCTACCTAATTGCCTCATTACGCTACCACATTTGCAAGATTACACCGTGCCCTGCAACAAAAAAACATTCTTCGGTTTCACGCAGTATGCAAGAACTGGTTCCTTTTCGTTTCTTTCTTTACTGTTCTCTGTTTCAGGTCTCCACTTGACTTGGCCAGGTGGGAGCTGTAGCTGAAAAGTTGTCGCGCCGTGGATCGTCACTTGTTTTTTGCAATGGGACTGCATCGGCCTAAACTTTCTCCGGTACTGTCCTGCCCAAGTTCTGAGACACCAGCAAGGTTGTCCTCCAGCACTGCTGAGTCATTGTTATGGAGTACCCACAGTTTCGTCCAGCAGTGCTGAGTCAGTTCTATGGGCCACCATCAGTGTAAGCATGCTTTGGCAGTGCCATGCTAGTACTACGGGACGTCAGCATCGTGGATTCCTACGGGAGTGTCGCCGCAGTGCAATGGGCAGGGCCACTGGAACTGTGTGGCAAGAGAAGTCCAAATTATGCAGCAGGTTCAGTAAATTACGTGGGCAGGAAAAGGCAAATTATGCGGCGTAATGCAACATATTTTATAATAATATCTATTCATTATTTCGGCATTTTTGAACTTGGTAACACTCGCTTGGCTTTGGTTGCACCTTATTAGTACCAATTTAACACCAAAATATAGCAATAAGCAACAGAAAGTTGACCAATCCGGCTTTGCAATGGGCCTTCCACTGCACAGTAAGACGTTATTGCATATTTAGTAACTTTTGAACTGTTTGAGCTAGAAACAAAAACATATTTTTGTTAAAATCTGTAGATTATTCAGCAGATGATGGATTATGTGGCAAATGCGGCAAATCTATAATTATTCGAAAATCACCGCAGCCGCCCAATGGCATAATTCAAGTGGCCCTGGCTATGGGGCACTCTCAGTGTCAGCGTCCTGTTGTAGTGTTGTGCCAGTGTTAAGGTGCACCATCAGTCTGAGGTTCCTTTAGCACAGCCCTACGTGAGTTCACACCAGCAGTCCCCTTTCCATCCTGTGAGGCCCTCCACACTGCCAGTTCCTCTGCTTGATTTCGCAGGCTTACTTTTCTGAGGACCAGAAGTCACACAAGAGAAAACGAGGTGTAACAGCCATATCCATAGTTAAAATGATGTTCCAAGCCTCTTACAGACAGGGAAGTTTTGAAGATGAATGTAGTAAAACAATTACTCTCTTAATGTGTCTTCTTAGGTCTGAGGTGTAATAGGCAACATATTGTATTCTGTACATGTGTGGGGGGCTTTGGTTCAGTCTCCTTCAGCCATTGGCTTCTTCGTCTATGAAAACATCAGCCATTGGTTCGACACATTGCCAATCACAGTTTGAATCAGCGCGTTGGAGTCTTTTAGCCTCACCTGTAGTTTTGGTTGTTTGAGAAGACTCTCAACTCAATTGCAATGTATGAAGGTCTATTTTATATCCGAATAGGAAACTTTCATCATACATATAGCTCATCCAAGCATTATATGTAACAAACATTTTTTTCACATTTGTTTTACATTGCACAAGGCACTTTTATTGCGCAAGTCGGTGTACAAATGTCAATGACAAATGTATTGGATTTGCCAATGCTGGTTACTTATTGTGTTTCTATTAACAATTTTGTTGCACTACATTATATGATGCTGCAACAGTGTTTTCCTTTTGAGTTGTATTTGCATAAAATGATTATACTTATGTTCTCACAAACGTCATACTTGCTGCAGACAGGGCAGTCTATGTTCTGGGTCTAAGATGTATTTGTTCACCTCTGGTGTGGTGTGGGGGCAGTGTGAGGGAGAAGGGAAGCCTACTGCAGCTAGAAATTAGATTGGCCCTGATCTAGTTAGCGTTTTGTAGAGGCATGGTGGTGGTGGGGCGACCAGGGCCTGCTTTAGGGCTGGTGGTGCCCGGTGCGACAACCTTGTTTGGTCCCCCCACCACATGACATTCCCCTCTGCTCCTCTTACTACTACCCAGCAAAATTGCCCCCAGTCTCACTATAGCCCCCTCTCACATACATTTTGTTTGTTAATCCACTCACTAATCCACATAAAATACAGATCCGTTCTTTGCAGCAGGCGTTTTAACCCTCTGCGCTACTTTATGATGAGTCAAAACTGTCACTAGCCAAAACTCTGATCTCTTTCTCTCTCTAGCAGGAACATTAATCACAAGAGTTATCATGACATTTTTATTGCTGCCTGAAAGATAGACCCACAAGGAACTCTGCAGCAGGTGCTTTTAAATTGTAAGTTAAGGCTAAACACACCGCCCCCACCCCTTGAGGTCAATCCCCTGCCCCAATCCCCGCCCCAAGCAGCCAGCCACCCACCCACGCGCAGTCAGCGCCCAGTGTGGTTGCACCTGTCGCACCACCCTAAATCCGGCCCTGGGGGAGGCGACATCCAGAACAGAGATGAACCTCTGACTGATAGCTGCATGGGAGGTTATGGTATGACTTAAACTGTTTTAGTTAGAAGCAGAGGCCCACCAGCTGTTGCCGTGTGCTCTCATTTCTGGTTCACGTTGAAGTCAGTTCTATCGCATTAATCCGTTACTGTAGTATTCCTCTGAACTGAGCACATTTTGAAGTTTTTTGCAATCTATACATTCCACTAGGATTTCAGATCCTGGCTATCCCCTGGAAATTCTCTCTGCCTCCAGATGGAAGTCTTGCCCTTTCCTTATCCAATATCACATGAAGGCCAATGCTACCAGCTGCCTTATAGCATCACCTCAAATAGCCACAAGAGGGTACCAAATTACAACATATAGGTTCCAAAACGTCCTTATTTGTAGGTTCAGGGAGAGTCCAAACATTAAATGTAATTTTGTTGGAGTCTACGATACTCTTGGTCTTAAACCTTAAACTGGCTTCTTTGCAATTCTTTCATCCTCACATCTCCCTAAATATTTTTTTTTCTTTTTCATAATTTGCCCAAGGAGAAATCTGTTCACTTGGAAGTATTTCATTGGGGATTTGGTCTGCAAGAAAAATGCTGCATTGAAGTTGCACAGGTCTGGTGCCCACCACTCAAGATACACCTCAACCCCCTGTGGTATAAGAAGGAGAGAGCGTACTCAACACCGGAGAGTCATTGCAGAGACAGTCAAAAAGTAGACACTGCAGTTGAGAAGAAAAATGATTTGATGAAGGAAGGAGAGTGCGGACCGAGCAGAATTGAGAGCTCGTGAGAACTCAGTGGAAAAACCCAGGTGAGCGTGAAAGTGGACTCTGTGGTATTAAATTCACAATTTGAGGAATAGGCCTAAAATGCCAATGGTCTATAATATTTATAAAGTGACAAGTCCGAAAGACCATGTCTTGGCACAACCAATGTGAAAAGTGTGTGTGGGGGGGGGGGGGGGGGGGGGGCTCAGTTGATGTCCCTAAGCCGGCGAGTTACTGAGTGACTACCAATCATCTTTAGGGAGCATCTAAACTTGGGGAGTGTCCCCTTCCCTACCCCTCAGCTCAACCTTTTGATATTTGGACTTGGTAGTATACACACAGAGCCAGGCAGTGTTATACATTCATTAACACCTCAATAATTGCACTGGGAAGTGTAGTGGTTAGAAATCTTTGTGTTATTAGCACATATTCCTTCCTCTCCTCAGAGGTGTTAGTCTCCCACTCTTTCCTTCTCTCTCCGCACACAAATATAATTCTTATTTTTGTATCTTCTGAGATCGAGATGGGGAGAGCATTCTGGAATTGCTTGTGTTCCCATTCAGAGGAAACCTGGCTCAAGTTCAGGATGGGCTGTTCTTATTGGAGCACTCCCCAGACCAATTTGCATATGGCTGATGCCTGCCTGTAGTAGCACAGTGTTAAAAAACAATGGACTGGAATACAACCCAGAGTAATTACCAGTGGTTGAGATTAATTCAAGCATTCCATCTATCACTTTTCTGTCTTTTCAGGTGGCAGGAAAAATGCCGTGACACCTTAATGCGTTTTGTTTTGAGATGGAAAGCATTTAGCTCTTATGAACCCCAATTTCATGTCATACAAGGAGATGTACACTGTTCATGCTTCCCAGGAGCTCCTTTTTAGGAGAGACAGCCCTAAATGATATCTCAGTTTGTGTTTTTTCCTCTGTTTCTGTGGGATTTTCTGCCATTTGCACGGGAATGATAATCACAAGAAAAAGTTACAATTGGGATTTTTAAAAAATCAAATGGCAAAAAAGGAGGATTATGTACTGAGACTCACTTAAAACACCATCATGACCCCTGTTGCTTGGTGTTGTGGGGATGTGTACATAAAATGGCTTATACCTAGCTCAGGGATGGAACACAAACAGGTTTTATAAGTCATAAGTGTTAAACGTTTAGTCCATGTGTCATGTGATGGTGATGAGTAAGTTGATAAAAACAAAGGTTAAAGTGACGTTATAGTTAGGTTTAATCGTAACATCTTAGACAATGTTAATTTAAACAAAAAAGTCACTGAAAAAAGCAAGGATAAAAATGGCATTATAGTTAGGTGTTGAAATGGGATAAGAGCTAATGTTTAAAAACTGAAAAATCACTGAAATTCACCAGATATAGTTTAGTGAATTCAGTATAATGTGCGCCCCATCATGCACTGCTTATGACCTCAGATAGTGCATCACTGCTGAAATCCCAAATGACGTCATTGAAAACATCACTAACAAATTTGAATTAATTTTCAGTTCAAAATATTTTAATTTTTTTTGGTGTTAGTTCTTATCTCATTTCTGCCCTTAACTAGTATGTCACTTTAAACCTTGTTTTCAGTGAATTTCTGTGTTGTTTTAATCATATTCAAAGTGAAGCATACACCAACTCCTGTGGGAGCCCAATGCGCCACTGAGCACTGCCTTTGGTCGTGCGCAGTAGGGATTGCCCACAGAGCCTGGCCTCTGGCCATGCCTTACACCCAACACACCGCCGGCACCCAAACTGGATTTCAGCCATGTGGAGCATTGGTTTGGCCTGGTCCCCAACCCACTTGAGGTGGCCTACAGCCTGCACATTGGCAGTCGGCTGAAAGTTTGTTCAATTACAAGACTTCTACATTTTTTTGGTGCTGCAGTACCAGTAACTGTTACCTCAACGCCTCACTGTGGGTCTCACTGGGTACCACGGTCCCCTGTGCTGGTATTGTGGTTCTGGGGTTGGCCACAGAGACTGGTCTACTGTAAGTCTTTGCACCCAACTCCCCCCGGGAAGCCTGGACCCCAGTGGGTGGCAAATCGCCCACCATGCATGTTCTTCGGCTGTGTGCCACTGAGAGTTGTCTGCAGGGCCTGGCCTCCAGCAAGGTTCTGTGCAGAACCCTCCTCTCCTACAGGCACCCAACGAACCCACTGTGCACAGCCTCCAGCCGTGCTCAGCCATGGGTTGACTTTGCACCCAACCCTTACTGCACACGGATATTACCTGCACAAAGGCAGGTGACCTCGTTACTACATTTCCACGGGTAGCATTGAACTGGGTACCAGAGTAACAGGTGCTAGTACCGCTGTATTTGCTTTCCAAAATTCTTTTTTTTAATTTGTTGTTTTAATTTTGAACCCCCATGCCCTTCCTTGCTCCCTTACGTGGGCTTTGATTTTCTTTTTCAGGACTTGGCGACCAAGTCCCCCAGTTCTGTGATGGCTGCCACAAAATATTCTCCATGCTGTGGCCAGACACACTCAGGACCCATCCATCCATCCATCGAGTTTGAATGGGCCGACAAGAGCATATCTGGACATACAACAATCCAGACATCTCAAACTCTTTACCAGTGTTAACTCCTTCATGGCCAACCAGCATCTTTTTAAATACTAATTTCTAATTGACCACTAGAAGGATTTGTACAACAACAAAAAAAAACTCTGCCAGTTTTTCTATATCAGAAGGCAAACTTTCACATGAGAATTAACTTGACGCATAGCACTTTTGGAACCCCTAGAAGGATAAATAATGCATGTTATTGTAATCAACACCAAGGATGTTGATTAACTCAATGCCAGGAACAATGGAAGTGACTTCACAGACCCTTTTACCACCCAAAGCATCAGAGGGTGGCTAAATCCCTCAACAAATTACTGTTCATGGTTAAAAGGCTAGAGAAAGGGCAAAGAGGGGATCCTACAGAAATTAAATAGGATTATCAGATGTCGGGAATCAGTCCAGGGGTAAGGCCTACAGAAATATATTTCCACCTAGTTAGGACATTACTTGGCAAAGGCCCTAACAAGTTACAGCTTGGCATACAGCAGCCTGGTGTTGGCTTCATATCCCTGTGAGTCTAAGGTTACAAAAGAGCTGTGCCAGGGGTGCCAACAAACAAGCTAGAAGTAGAAGATGCTTTCCCTGGCAACCCTGAACTGAGATCCAGGGCCAGCAGTGTGTCAGGTGGAACAAAACAGTGTTATTCCTGCTACAAACTAGTCAACAAGCCTGCCTGTCCTACCACCAGGTACTGCAGACTGAGTGCAGGTGTTGTGGCATAGAAGCCTGCCATCCTTTCCGCTCTTCAAACTGGTGGCGGTGGAAATAGCAGTCTGGTCGTCGATGGACACTAAAACAAGAAATAGCCAAATGTGATGGTTAGAACGCTTGCAAAAGTCTATGGCACAGTGATCACAGGACCACAGGGGGTCATATTCTTTCAGCTTCATCAGTGAGGGAGCACCTGGGACCCCTGAGCATTCATCCCACATCTGGTCATGTTTAGTCAGTTAAAAAAATAAATTAAAGGTGATGGGTAGAATAATCGCACATTTCTCAGCCACTGGCCATCACTTCAGGCTGCAATGTAGCCTACTGTATTTTTGCCCACCATGCCACTCCACATATAGACCACACACAAGCAAACCAGTCATGGCCCTGCTCCAATGGGAGCAGTTCAGCCATAAATCCCTGGTCACTTCCTCAATGAAGGGAAATCAAGCAAAATCAGACTAGTTACAGCACTGTTGGGCTTCATCAGTGACCTGCAGCTTGGATCGTCTGGAACAGTGAGCATGAGACACACATCTGTGCCCACTTAGGGCGTAATGTTAAAACAACCATAGAAACATCACATGCTTGAAAAAGTGTCATCCACTGATAACCACAGGCACATCAGGCTTGGAGCAACCATATGCACACCTGTCTTGGAGCAACCATATGCACACCAGACTTGGAGCAACTATATGCACACCAGACTTGGAGCAACTATATGCACACCAGTCTTGGAGCAACCCTATGCACGCCAGTCTTGGAGCAACCCTATGCACGCCAGTCTTGGGGCAACCCTATGCACACCAGTCTTGGAGCAACCATATGCACACCAGTCTTGGAGCAACCATATGCACACTAGTATTGGAGCAACCATATGCACACAAGTCTTGGAACAACCATATGCACACAAGTCTTGCAGCAACCATATGCACACCAGCATTGGAGCACGACAAAGACTGATTTGTATATGGCTGGTCTCTGTCTGGAGTGGCACAGTGAGCACAAAACAATGAACTATAAAGCAGCCTGAGTGAACCAGTGGCCGAGAATTATTTAAGCACTCGAGCCATCACTTTTATTTTTCTAAGTCAGACACCCTAAGCGAAAAGGGTCTGTTCAGTTGTGGGACCAATACTCAGTAAGCCGTCAAGTTTCCCATTTCTGGTGAGGTGCAAATAGGCCAAAACTGGTCAGGGGATGTTGGTGTCCTAATTTAGAGCTGACCTTGCCTGGCAGTTATAGCTGGACATTTCCTGCCACAGCAGGGCCAAGACTTATTGGCATATGGATGTCTCTGTCTGGAGTGGTACCATGAGCCAAAAAAAGATAGACTGTTGAGCTCTCTGATTAATTCAAGCATCTACCCATCACTTTTTCGTTTTTCTAACCTAAATACACACTAACCGTGCCCCTTTGTGTACCAAGTCTGTGTGCAGCATCTCTGAAGGATGGGGGACGGGCTGGCACCCCCGGAAATTGGAAACACGGTCGAGAAATCTTCTCCTTTGGGTGAGAGGTTTCCATGGTGACAGAGGGAGGACTGAATTCTCTTTAAAACAGTTATAATTTCTCTGTGCGCTGGGAGCTCGGTGCAACTATCAACTCCTGGCACTCAAAAGCGCATGCGAAGGTGAGAACTGGGTGAGGGCGCCTGCGGCAACAATGGTGCCCAAGGCAAAAAACACTTCAAAAAGTCAAACAAGTGAACCAAGGAAGCACTACAAAAAGTCCAATATTCAAGATACAATTACTTTGGAGTAGGTTTACAGAGGTGTATTGATCTCATAAATCACATTGTACACATACTAGGGAAGTGAACAGTTTTTTGCTATTTTGCCGCAGTCTGTTTCGCAATCTTGATGTTGATATAGATAACACGTGTTGGTTGTACTTACGTTGGAGTACAACACAAATGGTTGTACCTACAATAGAAGAGAATACCGTGTTTACTGTACTGTTACGGAAACTGTCCACCTCCCTAGTATGTTTACAATGCCTCTGTATAGCGACTCAAAAGTAATTGTATCGTTGATATTAGACTTCTTCTGATGCCTCCTAGATTATTTTTTTACTTTAAATTGGTGATGGTAGGGGGCAACTACCGCTAGGGGTGCACTTTTTCCACTGGAAACTGTGACCTTTTTCTTTGTTGCACATCCAAAAGTATATGACTGGGCGGGACTCGCAGTTTAACCCCGCAGAATTCCGCAGAATTACATAAAATCTCTGCAAGGTTCTACGCGTGGGTGGAATTCAGGCACACTGCGCTGATTTTTAACACCATAGAGCTTGTTCCGTGCTCTAAAAATGAGCATGAATGGCACCACACGGCACACCAGAGGGCGCTCCTTCTTTCTGCCGCTCAAGTAGATTTTCTACTCGAGCTGCAGCTGTCACAGCACAAATGGTTGCGACCTGTCACGAATGCCCGCGTTGAGAAATCTCACTGGGACGTGTTATAGCCCCAAAAATCACACTAGGAAGGTGCAAATACTCACTCGACACCTCAACGTTGGCGAGCCACCCCCAAGAAAAAAAACTCCACCACATGGCGGTTGATGGAATTTTTTCAGAACTCCGGGCTCTAAGAATTTTACACCCACCACTTAAAATGTGCCAGGACTGAGGCACAACTTTCTTATGAAACCTACCCTCCCCAACGAGTCATCTGAGTCGAAGCATATACCAACCAGTGAGACTGACCCTTATAGCGCCTCCTGTTGGCCATGGCCGAGGATTCCTGCTCACGTTACTACCTGTGAACGGCTGAACACCACACACTGAGACCGAATCACAACTTTTGTATGGAGAGACACAGGGTAAGGACTAACAGTAGGGGCGCATATGAGTGTTCTAGCACCCCCTGCTGGCCAGTCCCAAGAGTACTCCTTAGGTTTCTAACCCTAAATTAAAGGGTTATCCAATGAAAACAAAATGTGCCCATTTCTTTCACCAGAAGATGCAAACTGCATAAAAAAAGGAGACCTCGAAATAGCCTGAAACTATACTACATAGCCTGCACTGCTTTATTTATTAAATGTACTTACTTTGTCAAGACTTGTTTAATTTGTCATGTAAACAAACTATTTTGTATTGCATTGTCCTGCAGACCAGGGCAGGAAGTGGTGCTTTTACACTTGTATATTTTTAAGTATAAAACACGGTACCTAACACACAGCGTCAACAAGAGAAAGAGATGTAGGTTTGCAGACAGCCCTCAGTAAATGTCATTTTAGTGAGTCAGGTTGAAAGTCTTTCTTACACTCGATGTCGGAAAAACTCCTGGTATGATTGGGGTGTCCCTCGGTATAATACTTGCTAGATTGATCCTGGCATCAGAATCAGAGATGCAAGCAAGCCCCTGCGCTCCCCGGCACTGCCAGGTTACATTTCAGAGATGTCCCTGCAAACATGTCACCAGGACGGAGTGCCGTGAATGTAGCAAATGCTGCCACCTGCTGGTCAAAGCTGGCAGTCCAAGAAACAATAGCTGGCTTTTAAACTCAAGGCGCAAAATGTGTTTCCTGTACAATTTCAACAACACAATAACAATACCTTTCACCTTATAGAGCTCCCTACTGCGATTTTGCCGTTTCTAAGCGCTATAACATATTGGTACTATTAACGAATTTTGTTGAATGAACAGCGTTTGTCCGTGGAAAGGACCGAACTGATAACTAAATTACTGTAACAAATCATTTAT
This sequence comes from Pleurodeles waltl, assembly GCF_031143425.1. Lineage (NCBI taxonomy): Eukaryota > Metazoa > Chordata > Amphibia > Caudata > Salamandridae > Pleurodeles > Pleurodeles waltl. The sequence goes on from NC_090450.1 coordinate 36,458,536, forward strand.
TTGCACACAGCCACCAGCACACACTCCACGTCTTGAACATTTGAGGAACAAACGGGGATCCAAAAGCAATCAATTTTCCACTGACAAAAGTCTTATTTTTATGGCGTCTGAGCAAAAATGTCTAGCTGTAAAATGTTTAGCCTTCTGGGAACAAGGAGGGAGGGAGGTGGCCGCTCGAGGCAACAGACAGAGGCTACAAGCATTGCAAGTACGGCTACCGTCGCGTTGTAATGGTAGCCAGTGAGTGAAGCGCATGGAAATGTATGGGAACTGATCTTGGGTGTAACTGGGGGGTGGTCAGTGAGTGTAGGTGCAGGGCAGGATCCAGCTAAACAGAACCTATTCTGCTACTATTTTGTTGCCCTTTTACCTTAAGGTAAATACATATAAAATATAAAACACACCATGTATGAAAAATGAATGCAGGCTAAAGTAATCAGTGACGGAGGGGCGTGGCCACCAGTCCAATGGTGGGACGCATTATATCCTATAGCGATCGTAATACGGCGGACGGGATATCCAATCTCAGAGATCTAAATCAAGCCCTTAGTCTTTTTTCTATGTTTCTTAGTCTTCTAACAAATACCCCACCCCCTGTAATGTTTCCTGACGCCAACAGACTAACAGATGACATGGGAGACCAGATTCTTCATATGTCTTGTACTGATCTGCAGTCAGTTCCTCATTAAGGAGGCCTACGCTACTGCTATGGCTGAACCCAGAGATCAGGGTGATGATCCTGAGGAGTATCAGAAAGGAAATGACATGCCATTGCAAAATTGGGTGAATTATTGATCCACTTCAGAGAAACATGGGGTTCTGAAGCAAAAGCCCAACAGGAAGAAGGCATTTATTTGCAGATTACTACTGACAGTATAGATGACTTGCCTCCCTAAGGTGTACATTAAGACATTTTATAAAAGGACTGGAAAGACCCGGATAAATCTTCAATACCTCATTTCCTGAAAAATAGATAATTGATCCGAGATTTTTATTGGGACTTCCCACTGATTCCTGAAGTTAATACTATTTTGGCATCCATGGCTTCAGCTTCCAATTTGGCCTCCAAGGATGTCATCCTTTCTAAAGTAGAGGAAGCAACACTCAAGTGTTCCTAGCGGCTTCCAACTTCACACCGAGGGCGAATACTTATTCAGCTATGCTCACAGGTTTTGCGCAAAGATTTCCCCCGTTATACGATTACATTCAGACTCCTCTAGTATTTTGGCTAATATAGTGTTGTTGTCCAAACTCATGTCTAGTGTTGCCTTTCTTTTACCGGAAGCCGCAGCCATGGCCTCAGTGGCAGGTTGTCAATTACTATGGATGAAGTCTTGAAATTGGAGGCTATCCAGAGGAACCTTATACAAAAGCTGCCTTTTACGGGACCAAACCTGTTTGGTAGCCAACTGGATTAGATGGTGCATAAGGCAGAGGAAGAAAAAACGTTTTAAAATGGCTTCAGGTTAAAAAAATAATTAAAAAAAAAAAAAAAAAAATCCTCTCCAAGAAGTGTTCTCAGAATTTCCAGGATAAATGTTACTTTCTGTTTCGTGGCCGGGCCCATGATCGGGAGGCCATGTTGGGACTGAAATCCCCGCCAAACATCTCCAGTTGACCATAGTCACCATACTATACCACAGTAATTATTCAGCACTACAAATCCACAGCTATCCAACTGCTTGCACATAGGCACTAGAGGAGACGTGTGTCTGTATCTTTAAAATGGGCTGGGTCTTGGTTAGCCTTATAGCTTGTGGAAGTTGGATCCAACTTTCAACTCCCATCATAGTTAAAGTCTTTCTTCAGAGAAAATCTTTTGGTCTGCATACTTTTCTCCAATTTCTCAGTGTTGTTGTACAACACTGAATCAATGTGGGCTAATGTTTAGAACCACTTCCATACAAAAATATGTTTCAGAAAGTGTACCCTTGTTGGGACTTCTCTTTCACCCTGTCCACTGAAGGAAAATTGCCCGGCCAGTGGCGAAAAAGGTTGCCGAGCCTTTCTGGATGAAGTTTGTCAGCCCAGCTGCCACAGGACCTTGGGACCTGTCATAAAGAATTTAAAACTGGGGGACAAGTGGATGTTCAGGTGCTGTACAGGAGACAAGGTTTCCACAAACAACTGCACTGCCAGGGGACAAGTGGAAGAACAATCATCTACAGCATCTTGTGGTGGTCCCCTATACCTCCTGCTCCATCAGTAAGTAGTGAAACCTACCTGTGCCCCTTGCTGTCTCCAAGGAATTGTGAGGACCCCTTTGATTATATATCCTGGCCTGGAGAAGGCCACTGAAGTAGCTAGGCGAGGCTTTGCTGACCCCAAAGCAGCAAACCATCTCAAAAATTGATTCAGCAGAGGCAGTGGTGCATGCTTTTCGATCTAAAGCTCGTAAACTGTTCACTTCTACTGACCGCTGAAGCCCATGCAGCTGTGGTCAACCCTCATCATTCACAGTGGGCCTGAGAAAATCCAACCATGACAAAATTGACTTTAAGGTTATAGCATGTTGATTAAAACACACAAGAAGCAGAGTTCCAGCAGGGAATGCCCGCTAGTCCTAGACGATATATAGACTGTGCCACCTGAGTTATTGGGCACTGACCATTTCATCCTCCATACATCTCCAATACTTTGTCTGATCTGCATCGCTAGATATGGTGGGCTCTTCTGGCCACTGTCAGAGGTGGATATTGTGGTTTCAGCCTCAGCGGCATCAGCACAAAAGAACAGAAACAGTGCAACATCTGCCTAGTGCCTGAAGTAGTGCACAATCCCTTAGTCAGAGAAACATCAAAACCTTTGCTCTGAAGAAATATAAACCAGGGTGGGTGACTGCAGAAGGGTATACGATGAGAAGAGACATTACCAATGAACTAACATTTAAAGAGGGTCTAGCGCTTAGGACCTGTTAGAACAAGAATGTCCCCTGCATGGTACCCAGTCATATATCCCTGCCCTACATCAGCGGACTGCGCGACACTGATATCCTTTTGTCTTTGGCCCAGCTAACACGCTAATACGGTATGTGCTCTGTGACCTAGACCGGTCCATGATGATTCTAAGGTACACAACCTGTTCTATGACCGCGAGGGACACACAAAGCATACCCTCTAGTTCTATCATGGGAATACTGTCCAGGTCCTGGGTTGTCATATCTGTGGTTGCAGCGTACCGTTTATGGATTATATTACTGATAAACCTTCCTTTCTGGTTCAAAACACCCCAAAGTCGGTATCCTCAGTAACAGATGCTACTATGGCAAAGAGTGTTTTTGTCACAAAAACTCCTTTTGTTTATAAGCAACTTTTTGTAATTAATTTTGTCGAGGGTCCTGAAGCTAGCCCAACAAAGCTTTGCAAAAGCCATTACATCACAAAACAAGCACTGGCAAACCCAAAAGGCTGGCAGCAAACACTAGATCTATTAGCTTTGCCAATGTCTGTTAAAGTTGCATATTCAGCATTTTATACCTATCGTTCCCAAAAGGTCGCACTGTCACTCACAAAGAGAAAGACTTTTTCCAAATGTTGATCAATATCCCACAAAGTCCTCCTTAGGATTCAAAAAAGACATAAACATGAGAACGCAACTTTAAATACTTCTGAGCTGCAAACAATTTTGCACACAGGATGATGGCTTCAAGATATACAGCATGTATTGTGCACTTGAAGAAAAGAACACAGGGGGATAGTCCAGCCCCACCAGAACTTTACTCATAGTGGCTTTTACTAGAAACCCCGCTGCATCCAACAACCCTGACAATGACACAGGCAGGCTGCAACCTACAGGATGACCTAGGTTTTAGAGGAAGTTGTATTCGTAGTCCTTCCTCTCTGTTTTGCCTCTACACATGGTTTTGATCTTTGCTTCGTGCACATTGAGATTGCCCATCAGGCCCTAACAACAGACACTGAGGATGGACCAATATCCAAAACCATGCCAGAGTGGGCCTGCACCACGTATCTCCTTCACCTCATGTGTGCTACTCATGTTATTAAGAAATGCAATGACTATAGATACCTGTGCTGTACTTCAGTCCTTATATATTGTTGACTGATTTACACTGACTTACAGGAGCGGAGTACTTTCACACATTTGATAAAATCGAGCTTGTTTGATTGTTTTAATGGGATCAAATGAAGAAAAGTACACGACAACAAGTTCTAAAACTATCGGCAGCATAACATTTGTTTCTGCAACTGTCTGTAGTTAACAACAATTTAATCATTTAATATATTTGAACCGCTATTGATGGTTTGTTCTGTTTAGGTGAGAACCGAAGACATCTATAGGGCCATTTAACTTCTCAAATGTAAAGTCAAATCTTTGGGTGAAAGGGCAGTATTGATCAACAGTGGTTTTTTCTGAATGATATATTTTAATTTTACGTTTTCATGCGCACCTTTGTTATTTTTCTTACTCCACTTAAGTCTGAGACAGTCTTTTAAGTTCACATTTCTAAGTGCATTCACGGCCCGGAACTGTGGATCCCTTTTGGAGATACTTTCCCTGAGCTGCAAAGGGCCAGCACTTGGGGTGTTTGTCAACAGTTTCATTGCCTCCATTGTCTTTCGCCACCACTTGGCATCACTAACAACATTACTTTAAGGCACCAGGTCCTTCAGGGATGGCAGAGAGAACTCCATTTTAAACATCGGTCGCCCCAGAGTGGACCAAAAAAAAAAACAACAAAAAAAAAACCTCATGCTTGGTATAATGGCACGACCCTCTCAATGTGACCACGACAGATTGGGCAGACGGGGCAGGGTAGGGCTTCGTAGCACTGAAAGCAACAGCAGACGTGTCCACAGGGCAGGAGTACACACTCTCGAGGCTGCAGAAGGCAGATAACGCATGCGTTCTCTGGGATGTCCTCACCATCATCCTTGTCTGGTGGGGCTCCTGAGGCCGCAGCACGAGAAGAAGACCTCATTGACTCAAACTCGCGTCTTCTCTCTGCCTGCTCCTGCTTCTCTCTAATATGGCGGTACATCCGGCGCACAACGATGAACACAATTATAGACCCCAGCAGGCCGCAGAAGATCGTCGCTCCCTTCCAGAACCAGGCCACCGACTGCTGTTCCTTCAGCAATGTCCGCCAGTCCCCAAGACCGAGGAAGTACTCTGAGCCATCATCAGGAGGCTGCAGTCTCAAGACCCCGTGGGAGTCTAGCACCAGCTGTCCGATACCAGTGAGCGTGGCACCCACCTGCAACATCTCCTCTGTCTCCAGGAAACCCTTGGGCTTCTCGCCACTCAGGTAACTACCAATCAGATCTGTGAATCCCTGTGATGACACCTTGAAGTGCTCATAGATGGTGTCCAGTTTCAGGCCGGAGGCTTCCAGTGGATCTTGCACTCGCACGGGTGCCCCTGGCTTGCCGTCAGCAGGAGTTATTACGAATGGCACCATATTCACACTTTCATGGATCACTCGCTCACTCTCGGTCCTAATAAAAATAAAAATAAAAAAAAAGAGGCAAGGAGAAATAAATGAGAAGTCACTGACTCAAGATGTACCCCTCAAGCCTTGTGTGTACTACCACCTTCATGCAGATGATTAAAACACTTCATAAACAGTTGGGTAATGGCAAGCCTACATGACCACACTAAGCAGAAGACATTAGAAGCCCCATACCCCACACAGCTTCTCCTGCCAGGCAGGCACATTAAAGGGGCAAACAGCAGTCTGTCCCTCTAAGCACTACACATCTCTAGTCCTGCTCATACTCCTTCTGAACCCCATGCAGTCATCTTCTCCAATCCTGTCTCTGCTGTACTCTCTCAACTCCAAATCCCTTAAACCAACATCTGCAGCTCCACTGACTGCATCTGCTCCACCTTTCTGTCCATTCTGATACCAGGCCACCGGCTACAAAACCGCCAAACCCTTCACAGCACCTCGTGGTTGTGCCCAACTGCCTAGTTGCACTGGGCCTACAGCTTGGAAGCACTTCTTGGCTTCTACTGCGGGGTCTGCCAAATGTCCCCTGGAAACCACAATACACAGGAGCACAAAGTTTTACTTTGTCGTCATCATCTTTCCAAGCTGAGACGCCAGGTCACATGACAGTGACTATGAATGAGAGGATGTACGTTTGGGTCAAGAAAATACACAATTAGAGAATTTCCTATTATATAGCATCAGATACCCATGGAAAGATCACCAAAAGGTCTGTAGCCTATATTTACTAAAGCACACTTCAGTAACTACAAGGCACGAAACCCTTTCGATGCAAACATTGCTAGACTATGCAGAGATAGGCGGTGGCGCGTCAAATCAGAATTTCTCAACTGGATTTTACGAAGTCAACGCAAGGAGCCTTTGAAGAGGAGAGCGTAAACGAGAATAAAGAGAAGTGGGCAGCGAAGGCTTGGGTGCTGATCCATCCATGGTAGCAGATGCACTCCGCGAGGATCGGATTCTGACCCTCAATGAAGATACCGAAGACTTCAATTTCGGAGCATAAATCACCCCCCAAAAATCCCACAGTCGCCCATAGTGACCTGGCTGACGCTGCATATAGGGTACACTCGGATGCAATTTGTCACTATGGAAGGCTTTGAACCGTCAATTTCATCATGAAACACCAAAAAAGAAAAAATCTTAATTCGGAAAGATGACCACCTCAATAAAAAAGGAAAAGCCTCTAGAAAAATTTGGACCTCCTCTGGAGGACTGAATTCAAAGATTAGCATCTGGTCTGTACAAACACCTCGAAAAGGGTTCGGTTTCAGGAAAAACATCCTATTAATTGTGTATATGTATGTATATATATATATATATATATATATATATATATATTTGCATGAAGGCCTTTTCCGACTCACTGTGTAGCAGACTGAGGCATTAAATAGAGTAGCTAATCAATTACTATTACAAAGGACTCAGACCCTTCAATAAGTGTTGTAACCAACACCCATATAAAACAATAACATGGTATCCTGTTGGATCACTAACAATATTTACTTGTTGCCACAGTGAAATGATTAATTTTAACACTGGGTCATCAGGATCAATCAAATCAAATGATTTATTCCATAATTGTTATACAATTGTTTATGTAGTATTTCCACTGCATGAACAAGTACCTGGCGCACCTTTAAAAATATCTCAAACCCCTTACTGCACTTCTGTAGGCCAAGGTGCTTAGTAATGTCACCCCCTGGTGTTTGTCACAGGTCATGGGTTCTGAATGTTCATAGCCCAGGTACTGTGGGGGCATTTGGGCACACCCCTATATGTTTGGATGTAACCAGCACCCATGTCAACTAAAATGGAGTTAGACTTCGGAAGAAGTGAAGGATTCTTTGGCGCCTTTAAAGACTGAGGCCCACCCGCTCATGTACTATGAAGATGCTCATTACTTAAGACCCTCCTGTGAAGTATCACCTGATATTATGAATCTATTACAAGGATGGTAGATCAGAGAGCATGGTGCCAAGGTCCAGCACGCCTGGCACTGTGGAACAAGCACAGGAGTACCTTAGGTGTACCCACAGTCCCTCCTGACTGAGATGTGAGAGCATCATGAAAACCAAGGATTCTATGGACTGGAGAGAGAGCCCTGCTCCTGACAGGGAATGCCTCAAAAGGGCCTATTGCCCCTGCTGGTGGTAGGTGTGGGAGGGGTAAAAAGGGAGCTATAGTGTGGAAGCTTCAATACTGGCAGCTTGAAGATCACCCCCACCACTGCCCAGAATGCTTTAGCTAGAGTCTCATTTTCAGCCACTATGTTGGTGTGGGGAGGGTCCAGAACTCAAGGCCTGTAGACTGGATGGACAGCTCCTTGTGTGCAGCCGGATTGCATCAGCAATTACATCCTAGAGTGTCTCATGTGAAACTCTAATCCCTGCTAGCGAGTCGGAGTGTAACGGTGCAGAGAAGTGTCCACTGAGCAGCAGAAACCCCAAAATGCCGGTTGAGTAACACACAACACAGGCTTCTGCAATGAGTAGCTCGAGACCTATTGGTTGCTCTCCAGCTACCTGTCAGCAGCCCTCCTGTGTGTAGCCCATCCTACTAAATTAGAAGTGTTTACTTGGCTAAATTAGTACATTTATAACAAAACTGAAAAGTGCGTATTCAAGACGAAAATGTGTGTATGTTCATTACTCATAAGCTGATGTTTGGAGAATAACTGCTAAATTTCCAATTGAATTTTCAGTGAAACAGTTCCAAACACTGCTTTGCTAAACCATTGTTATTTCAGCTCCAAGATATCCTTCAGGGTGAATGTGTGCTTTATAAATACATGTTATGTTATATTTAAAGCTGATCTTCGAGAGATAAACCATGCAGTGTTGGGACTCACTATCTTGGTGCATTGCAACTGTGGTTGTTTTGTATTAACCATGCATAGACATTCCAAATTAATAAAAGCCTTTTTACATTTCTGCCAGCAACCCTGCCTTTTGCACCAAGGTTCTCAGCTTTTAATCTTGCATGGGTGGCCACTAATGTAATCTTGTATGATGTTGTTACTATAACAACACTGATAGTTGTGTAGCTTGCGATAATTCTCATTGAACATATGCAGCTCTTATTACAAAAAAAAGTTGGAGACCCCTGGTACAGCATCTTCTGCTGCCAGAACAGAAAGTTCTTTAGAGAGAAGGGGGAGATGTGGCCTTCCAGCCAGAGTTGCCAATTTTGGAATTGGGGAACCAGGTTCAAGTCCTAGCCTGAGCTGAATATCCTGTGATGTTGGATAAATCATTTAATCTCCTTGTGCTAAGAAACAGTGTGTAATGTAACCTAGTGCTCGGTGTAATATAATCTGGTGATATGTGTGTGTGTGTGGTGTGTAGTGTGTGGTGTGTGGTGTGTGTGTGTGTGTGTGTGTGTGTGTATAACCTTGGTTTAACGGTAGAGACAGAGTCATGTTCCTTTACTGCAGACAGGCACAGCACTGGGAAGTATTTTCCTGATATTTCTAGAGAGAGGGGTTGGATAACCCTGCAAGAGCCCTGCCCCTCTCTATGGTTCATTAAATACCTTGTCTTTCTGCTGGCTGCTACGATGCACAGTAGCTGTGCCAACTCAAAGCGAGTAAGAACCATAAAGGTTCCTTTCCAAAAATCAGATTCCAATATTACACCCATGAACCTGCTCAACATTAGTCCCACTACAACACTCCTAACACTATGTGAGTGATGGGTTATATGCAGCTATAATGCACCTTTGATTGGTAAAAACAAGCCCGGCTAGAGGTTCATCTTAAGCAAGAGCTGTCTTGGGCCATCGCCCCGCTCCATGGTTTGGGAATGTTGTATTGTTCGGAGATTGTTCATTTTTTCTAGACAGTACTGCGTTTTCCTCAGGTGACGTACCAGTCGTGCAAGGTCACTGGAGGTGCCCCAAGTTTGCGATTTTATGAACCCTGCAGCCGCGCTCTTATTCAGAGGGCACACTTTGAGTGTTCTCCTGGTATCAGGCTGCCTACCACCTATTCATCCCAGGTTACAGTGTAACAGATTGTGGTGGCAGCTTGGATGTAATCCTTCAGCACAAACAGTTTCACCTGTAGATTAGAAGGGAGGATGCCTCTAGTTACAAGAGGGAAAGATGGGGAAGGCAAGGAAAGGGGGGAGAAAAGGAAGAATGGGCCCTTTGGGGGTTGGGAGTTGCAAAACATTTTGGAATTAATAGACAGGCCTATAGCCCATTCCCTTTGTCAAGAGCTGGTTTCACAAACAAACAGAGCAGATATACAGTATGCAGGACACACTGACCAGTCAGAACTGATCTGACTGCGGACGTTGGGCTTCGAAGCCTACAGATCTGTCCACAAACAAGGACAGAATGGTTCTCCAGAAGTGGAGAAGCCCACACGCCCTTTCAAAAATTACAAAACTGCTAGTTTGCTCTGATATCCTGCCTTTAGCACCAGAGCAGAGCAAGTATTGGAACTCTAGTATAAGATACTTCTTGGTTTGTCTTAGTCACTTATACACAAAGGAGACCTGCACCGCAGGTCAATGGACTAGCTGTAAAAGCTATACAGATTTCTCTCCAGACTGAACTTAAGTGGAGGGAGTCTGCAGAGGGCATAGCAACTGTAAGTTGAGGGAAAAAAAGAGGACTTACCTGCCTGCAGAGCAGCTGAACGATGTGTGCCAGGAGCAGTGGTCTCATCTCAGGAACACCTCGATGGACGAGTCTGCCTCAGAGCACAAGCTCCTCAGAGCACAGCTGGTCAAGAGGAACCACGAAAAGCTTTATGCTTGCAGGGCTTCTGCCTCAACTGGCATCCACACTGGGATGGGTCTACACCATGCATGACTCATGCAGGACCTCAAACCTCCCCACCCCTTTCTTCAGGCCGATACGGCCCAAAAGGCAGTCTGTGTTGACACCTGGATGTGGTGTCCTGTTTTGATGACTAGACGTCCTGCATGTGGTGTCCTGTTTTGATGACTTGATGAACAGATGTTCGATGTCATGATTCAGGACCTACATTCACCAGTTTTCATTTGGGACTGTGGCCACCAGTGACTGCAGTGGGTGCTATCGCATCACCTCTGTGCTCCAGGGAAGGAGGGCTGATAACTAATACACACACAGACATCCCCAAATACCCTTCTAAGTTGAAAGAGCTGATTCTCATGCACTAAGCGCATCTGTGCCCTTCAAAGATCTGCTCTAAAAACCATGCGCACTCACCAGTGTCGCGCCAGGCTGTTCCAGATCAAGCGATGCTCTTTCAGAACTTGCTTCTGAATCACCCCCTTCAGGTTCTCTTGGTGCAGGCTATGCAGAGGCTTCCCCATTGGCTGAACCTGACCTAGAATACACAACCAAAGTAATGCATGTCACACACAATGCTACAAAACCATTCCTGCAAAAACCCAACATGGCACACAATTTGGAAGACATCATGTTGATTGAATGACTGATGATTTTAACACCTGTACGTCCCAACAGGTTCTTGGCTTGAAAACAGGGAAGCACACCGTCACTCCAGATTACCACCATAAGTACAGAGGTAAAAAAATATTTATTCGTAATCGCTGTTACTCAGGCATAATCCGCAGTCAATCGGCAAACATTTTACACCCTAAGGTTCCGTGTCTGAGCACCGTCCTCCTCCTATGCTAATTAAGTGCCAGAAAAATCACCCTAGGTCCCCTCACTTCCATCAAGCCTTTGTCTAGAACTGAAAACATGCCCACCCCAAGACATGTGGGGCGTATGTCGCACACCAACCAGATGCCAATGCTCTGCTTACCAGAGGACTCTATAAAAATGAGGAAGCAGCATTCTAATTCCAATGTTCCTTCCACAAATCACTGTACTATAGAACTTTGCTCCAATTGTTTTGATTAATGTCAACTATAACTACACTCCATAAAAGCATTAGGTTGCTCCACATGGTATGAAGTCATCTGGTGCACTTAGCTATTAAAGGATATGCAGAGATTCCTTCAGGGCCACAGTGCTTGTGACACCGGGCATCTATCTTCAAGCTGGTGAACCTGAAAAAGGTCATGCATGTGCTCAAATGTCCTCCTCTCATGCACAGGCTCAATGTCAACAAGGACTTGTTTCAATGAGAAAAAAGAGAGTTCATCATTGTTACACCAATGTATTTATGATCTGAAAGGCTAAATTCAATACATCAATGCACGATTTACTAGCTGTTCAGTGACTTTCTTCTTCACAACAAGGGTCGCCAGCTCATTTTCCCATCACCTACAGCATTCCCTTCTTTAACTCCTAAATCCTGCAAGCATATCTCTTCCCAGCCGAACTATCAGGCCCTATCATCGTGGCTGGTTGAGAATTGAGCACTGAGCGACAGCTTTCAGGTTCAACACTAGAGACTTGCTGTATTGTAAATGACAGATGACATCAACAGCCCCACGTGCATCCAAAGTATGCAGGACATTAAAGATTTCACTAATCACTCACCTTCCACTGCAACATAGTGCAGACATTTCCCAGTGGTGGCCTCCAAAATGGAAGTTAGTTGGTCATCTACCTGGAACTTTGGGATATCCTGAAATGATGATAACATTATTCAGCAGTGTTGTGAGCAACAGAAACGGAGATTCTAAGCTCGATGTCTGCTCAGAGAGAACGGACGCGAATCAACAATCGCCCTGGCCTAGTTACACACTATGAGGTTCGATTTCACAGAAATTCTGAGCCTTAGAATGTGGCAAATATGTCCAGAAATACTGTGCAAAAGAAAAGGATTTAAGTGGAGAAGAGTGTAAGATTAACTTGTAGACTTAAACGTCTGAGAGTGTATTCCTGTGGGTGAAAATGTATATACGACAACAAACAGAATGGAAATTCGTTCAAGTAATGAGTAAGCAGCCATTATGAGGCTCCTGGGTGTATGTTGTAAATCTGAAACTGTCCTTTAGGCATCAAGATTGAAAACAAATCACAAAGGATGGCAACGCATAAAATGGGTCAGGACGGTATTTTGCAGGTGGGTTTTCCCCAAACTTCGCACACTTAAACTTCGTCAGAAATACCAATGTGGGTGATGTGTTTTTACTGAAACAGAGAGGTGGTAAAATCATATCTGCAAAATATTTGCCATTACCACCAGGAAAATGTTGGTGGTAAATGCAGGACAAAGGCTACTGAACATGCATTATTGTTGTTTTCATACATCATTTCTCATTCTTTTCATCTTAAATGAGTAGGTAACATCAGCCTCGGACTTAGCACCTAACCTTCAATGAGCTGTAGAGTGCATAAATAAATCGTCATAGGATAAGATACCTGGGAGCAGAGTGAACAACAGAGTCTATCCTTCTTCTGCAACTGTGAGGTTTAACTTTTAAATTAGCTCCACCTACTAGAGGGCCTATGATAAAAGGCCTGCAATGTGTATTTTTACCATATCGAGCTCTCCCTTGATCACCCAGTTGGCAGGTCCTCACTCCTTCCTCTCAATCCACCCGGCTATAAAAGCATGTTCAGTTCAGGGCCCTATTTCCACAAGTGAAGCATTCTGCAATTCTGTTTGAGCTCCTAGTCAAAGTTGTGCTTTCCCCCCCGCACAGATTGCTTTCTGGCTCAGTCTATTTGATGGTTTGGTGGAGTTCTATCAGCGAAAAGAAAACAATCTTCTGTTTCTCCTGATATTGACGAGAATGTAAGACACAAAACAACCCCCCCAAAAAAGGACAAAAAAACCTGTACTATTAAAAAAAAAAAAAAAAAACTCAACATTGGTAGCTCCAGAGAAACTGAACTTGTCCAATGTGTTTGGGAGATGATCGAACCAGAATTCAAGCACTGTGTTGGAACTTCAATAGGAGAGCTTGAAAGCAAGTAACACCAATGAAATCTTGTTTTTGTGTGTAGAAGGAGTCCAGACCACTGACATCAAGAATTCTAGTTGGAGTGGATTAAATTTGATGTATAAGAAAGCAGTGCTTTTACAATGACAGATCATTTGCCTTCTTTGTTCTCAAAGCATCCTCTGTGGCTAGGCTTATGGGTGGAACTGGTAATATCAGAGCTGACGTTGGTCTGGAATCCTTTTAAGAAAGCAGCAAATTATCAGGAATCAGCGGGCCCACCTTTCATTTAAATTCTGTAATCTGGTGTTGCTTGCTTTCAAGCTCTCCTATTGAAGTTCCAACAGTGCAAGAAGCACCTCCCTGGGTATTATGACCCGTCTCTCCACCAGCTTTTAGATGGCGGTAGCACCGCCATGCAAAGGCTGGTGGAGACGGTGTGCAGGGGGTCCTCTGCACTGCCCATGCACTTGGTATGGCCAGTGCAGAGGCCCCCATGGCCAGACAGTGAAAGGCGCGACGGGTGCTGGTGCACCCTATGCTCTGCAGCATTGCCACTGGCTCAATTATGAGCCGGCGTCAATGTTGTGGTCTGTTTTCCACTGACCCAGCGGGACACTCCTAATGGGGCCAGTGGGAAGGCGGCCACACTGATAGAAACCTGACCACAGGACTTCGGCGAATGGTGAAAAACGTCTGCCGAAGTCAAAATGACGCTCTTCGTCTTTTTCTCTCCCCCATCCCTTTTTATTCAAACTTCCCAGTCACCTTATCATGCACCCTTTGTCTCTCTCTTCCTTGTTTATACCTCTGTTCTCAGCTCTCTCTTCTCCTTGTGTCTATCTCCTCTCACCCCTCTTTCATTCTCTTATCTTTTAAGCCCTCTGATCTGTTTGTCTCTCGCTCTTTCTCCTCCTGTCTCATCTCGCTCTCTGACTTTTCCTCCACATCATGCTCTTTGCCTCCTTTCCTGCCCTCTCTCTAACCACATTTCCTCTTCATTTTGTTTGTTCCTCTCAATGACCTTCCTGTTAACCCTCCATCAGTGTTGGCATTACTTGACAAGAATACATTCAGTTTGGACAGCCTGTCACTCATTTCGACCACTAATTAGGGCTTACTTAGCCAAGAACATAACACCTTTGGCGGAGTAACGTAATTCATTTGAGAAAACAACGCTTTGGACGTGTAATGTCACTTTCATTGATGTTCACTCATTTGACTAATTGGAACATTAAAAAAAATATAACTTCGCTGATCAAAAATGTTGCTTGTTAAGGGTATGAAACAATGTAGCCAAACCTGCCTTTTTATTTGACCTCACAATGCCAATGATGATCGCTGGTGCTGCTCAAGGTGGCCCCTCAGCATCTCTTTTTTATCTTTAGCACTCTGAGGCGGTGTCTTAGGAAAGCTGGGTATAGGCACTCATTCAGGCAATAGCTTCACTTGTCCACACTCAAAGGCCAGTCTACACAGTGAGGCACAACTTACCTTACCTCTCCTCTTTACTTTAAATTGTTACTAACCATCTTGCGCCAAATATGATAATCAAAGAAGATCAGATGCAGTTGAGTAAATGTGCCTAAAGTCACGTGATTTCATAAAATGGAGGAGCTGGGATTTGAACATAGGCATCCTAGTCGGATTGTGCAATATAGCTGGGAGGGGCAGGACATTATCTTTAACACCCTGGTGTATCCAGGACACCTTCACCTATTCTTGACTTCAGGCTTTGATGCACATCTGGTGACAGCAGACTGACCAGTAGAGCAGGCAACAGATATACAATGCCACACTGAAGATCTTGAGCAGTAGTGATACAAAGGCAGAAAGGAGCTCTAATTGTGTGACTGGTGCATTTCAGTGCAATAATACATGTGGTGACATGCACTGAAAAGTGATAGTCTAACCCTTGATGCGGGACACATGGAAGGCCTGCATGTGCATCCCGGCTGATCAAAGACAAGTCCTGGGAGGTTAAGTAGGCTTCCCCGGGGCATCAGAAGACGCGTGGAGGAGATGCTCCAGTACGACAGGCAGCCATGGGCAGGTCAACGGAAGGTAGTAGGCCAGCTGAGTTCTGAACTCAATGCAATGTTTCACATGCAGCTATTGTGGGGGCATCGCAGTTAGCAAGATTTAATGATCCTGTTCATGCAACATGGACACCATCTCAGCCCTTAAAACCTAATGCAATGCAGAGACTATCTCTAGTACTGTGATGGGGATGGGACCAAATTTATTCTGACAGTTTAAAAGTGACAATCATAAATCTGCTGAATACATATATAGGACCATGAATGTCAAATGTGGCAGGAGATGGGCGTAATGCAAGTATCAAGATGTTAGGTTGTGGCTGTCAGATCAAAGAATCAGATTCATCATGTGCCCACCAAAGAATGGATGGATGAGGGTTTAATTGGAGAAGTGGTGGAGGGCTATGGAAATGCCTTCCCAGTGAACTGTGCAAATTATTACATCTTGTTCTCATAAAAGTGATAACTGGCTAGTGCTGCACCACTGAGGTGCAACAACGTTTGGCAACTAGATTGGAATATTGAACTTTGAGCTCCATGTACTTCTTTAGATCGTCCTACAGCTTGGCACTACTGGTGGCAAAGGCTAGAGACAGGTAAACCCTGAGCTCTCTGAGCTACACAGGAAGAAATTATTATCATCTCTGGGACTGAAAGAAAAGCAAAGTGCTTGCTGTAACGTAACGTGCATCATGCCAGTTGACCACCAAGGTTATGCTGGAGCATCATAAATTAGGAATACCTTAACTGGACCCTCAAGAAGCGAGACAGGCTATTTCACACTATGTAAAACTCCTCTTTTAACAGATAACTCTAAAAAGCAAATTAGACAGGTTCGAAATCTCCATCATACTGGATCTGCAATCTCTGCTTGTATTCAGTACTTATCAGACATAAATCACCCAGCACCAAGAGGACAGTTTCATTCAGGTTAATACAACACAATTTAAAGAACATCCAGGGGTAGTCTACTCATCCATCATTCCTAAATACCGGCGTACCACAAGATGTTCGCAGGTATTGGGCTTAACCTTGCATCAGTCTGTCGGCTCTTCCAACAGCAGGACATGTCAGTTATAACTAGGTCTAACCCTCAATTTCCCAGAAAAGGGACAACTGCTCTAAATGAGCATAATCGTCCACCATAGATAGATGTTCAATAATTTGAATACCTCAGGTCTAACAGGGTTAAACCTTCCATCACAATTAACTCTTTCAAATCAAGAACAGTTAATCTACTCTCTATGATATATTTAATACTCAGAACTACACCAGATCTGCTTTAATGGAGTGTAACCTTCACCATGCCCTCATCCTTCTTAACATAGGTCAGCTCTAGGGCTGCATCCACGCAGTTTCTCTAGAATCAAGTCAAACTAATCCTAACATTCTTTCTACCCTCCTTTTCATGGCAGGTCACTCATCACTGCACCTAATATTTAATCATACTTGGATACACAATAACAGGAACACCTCACATGTAAGCCTATTCCTCCCCATATAGTACCCAGTCCTTAAGGCCATGTGAGCTTCACTGGAGCTTACCATGCCATCCCACGCTTGGATGTTCCAGAATCAGGACTTAAGTTCCAACTGGGCATATACAATGTTGGGCAAGAATGCTCTACTACACATATATGGAAGCACCAGTTGGGCCTAACGCTGGATTGCACATGGCAACCACACTGAAAACAAGTTAGATCAAGGCAGGACTACCTTAGCTTAAAACCTACAGTTTTCAAAACCAACTCAAGTCTGCACCAACAGTACTTTATCACAAATAATACCTGGTTTCTCCAGAACAAGGATGAATAAACTTAGTCGGTTTTATGTTATTTATCCTGGACACAAAGGACAGGGGATCTAGGGCTGGTCTAAGGAAAGACAATTCTGGACAGTCACCTAAGACATAACTAACAAGAGTCTGCCAAATCGCCATTGCAATAAGTAGATTTAGCCTCTTTGTAAATAGTGGATAACTGGCAAAATATCACTTTGCCTAGGACTGCAAATATCAATGCACCTGCCCTAAAGGCAGCTACAAATTCAGTGTTGATACTACAAGCCCACCTACTTCGCTCACTGCTAGGCATGATCTTCCATCACAAGAGGTTCCTAGAGATGCCAGAGAAGGGCGCTCCAACTACACCCAAATCTTGCTCAAGTCTGAATTGTCCAGACTGAGGCCCTATGCTGGACACAGAGGTCCCTCTAGAACCAGGCTCATGCTCTAACATGGGTAGTCTACAATTCATACCTGAATTTTATTCACAGCTTTGGATTTCTTCCGGTACAAGTAGTAGAAGAGCCCTGAGAAAGCAACACTGGATGTGAGGCAGATGGCTTCCACGGGAGAGATGCTGAGGCCATCCATGGTAACAGGAAGGGTGTCTGCACCTACATAAAGAAAACATGAAGCAATATTATCACACTCCTCCATCCTCAAAGGTACTAGTTTAAGCTGCAAGTAGTTCAACCTACCTCAGTTTTGTGGAGTTTTGTCAATATTTTAAGATCATTAAAGTCATGATCTCAAATACAAATTCACTGGAAAGAGAATTTGGTTAAAAAAAAAAGCTGCAGTCATATCATAAAATAAAATTAACTATCCTAAACAAACTTCAGTTGTAAGGACATTATGGTTACATTCCAAAACCCAAAAGGCACTGAAATTTCCTGGCTTAGTGTGCAGTGTCCCTTGCCCTGTGGTAAAAGTGAGAGCATCCTGTTTTTATATTTCTGGCCTCACACTATTTTCTAGTGAGCGCACCAATGCCTATGTCTGTCCCTTGATGAGAGTACCATCCTGGACCATCCTGGATCTAGAGGGGTGCACCAAGTGTGTACCATCCTGGACCATCCTGGATCTAGAGGGGTGCACCAAGTGTGTACCATCCTGGATCTAGAGGGGTGCACCAAGTGTGCTCTCTTATAGTTAGTGGCAGTGAACCACTGTCACATAACAGGTTCTAGCATGCAGAGTGTTGGTGGCAGCATATTGTGTCACCAGACCTTTTTACCTGGGTCGCAGGAGTGGTGGCCTACCGGCCAGCTTGTGTTAAGTTCAGCTGCCATGCACTAACCTGGATCGTTGTGTTAACTTACTAGCATATGTGTGGTTGTATGTACGTGTGTGTTCTGTGTGTTACACACAGACCATGTCTGAGAGACCCAGTGTTAATGCGATTTGTAGGTTCAAATTTGGAAGCCCTTGGCCTGTTCACATGCACCAGATGGGGGTCAAGTTACTTATAAGACAGTAGAAGGGTACTGTTGTCATTCCTGAAACTGGAGGGAGGTAACATTGGCACTGAAGTGGGAAAAGAGGAAGCAGGCTTCGTAAATCATTAAGGTCAGTTTACTCCACAGTTTGCTAATTAGTCTTCCTGAATACTGCCATTTAGTAGATGGTGGGGGTGAAGGGTGGGACTGCAGTGCCTGCATCTATCTATATACACACACCACTCGTCCCCAATTCACATTGTAGAAACGGACGCCAGCACACATAGACTTCCATGAGGCACTTTAATGGATTGCCTGTCACTACACAATGTGTTTGGCCTTTTCTGCTTTGATCAATATATATGTGATTTCTGTATCATACTCACTCGTAACACATGATCATACAGAAAACATATAGATGCAAGACAGGAATACCACTCTGAACCAAAATATTCCATTAAAGGGTAGATGATAAGGCCGTATTCCCACTCCACGGGCCATTAATCACATCCAAGGAGGGTAGTGGTTTTCTCCTAGTTAAGAAAAATATTTCTCAATTATGATGCCTTGTAGACGAGAATAAATAAAGATAAGCATTGCTTCTGACCAAAGGATATTTAAACGGGTAAAAAATGATGGCAGGTCAGGGAAAGATGAGGGTGCTAGGCTGTGGAATGGTTTGAGACCCAACCCAAACCACATGTAGATAAGAGCACAATTAAAAACTGATCTTTTTAGACTTGCCTTTAACTCCATTTCACACTGGACTGGGGCTGTAATTGGAGAATAATAGACTACGGCTTATCTCAGTGATCACTCGTGAATGCCCCACGTGAATAATCAAAGATTTTCTCCCCCTATACTCAGCATAATCAGAAGGGAACACGTAGCATTCAACAAAAAATCCATGTGCATAGATTAATTCAACAGCAATGCATGTTCATTATATTTAGTAGACTTCCGTATTTAGTATCATACATGTCCCTGAAAATTATACATATAACTAGAAAGAGGTATTTCCACAGTAAGCAGAAACATTTCCCAATCAAGTGTGGCTTTAATAATGTAACAGACGATTTCAATCAATAAAGCCATTTCTGATATCATCTGTAAGGCAGTCTAGAGCATTACACTCAGGGCATTATGTTACCTCTACTATTACTAAGGAATTTCAGAGGTTATAAGGTTTTGGATCAGAACCATAACAACACTTAACTTGAGGCTTTTTTTGTGATGCGAGGAGCCAGTAATTAACCTGAATTACTTTTGTTGTCATAAAACATACTTTGGCCCATGTTACAGGACCCACTAGGCACATGATGAGGCCTTCACCGACACTCTGGGTCGCTGTGTCCAGCAGGCTGTAGGTGCTGGCTATGGCCAAAGACACCCCCAGATCTGTGACCGGGGTTGAATGCTTGATTTGTGCCACATTCCATCCATCATCTGTTCTTTTTGCTTTGTCACCCTAAGTGGGAAGGGTATGCCAAGACGTGGGTCCCCTGCTTGCTATACCACCAGATTCAAGCTAACCCTGCTGACTGGGGGTGATAACCCGAAACAGGTCTCAGGATGTGTGTTTCTGGTCCAGGAAGAACCTAGCCTGGCAGTTTGGGCTGGACTGGTCCCAGGGGGAGCAGGGTCAAGACTGATTTGTGTTGCACCTGGCCCTTTTTGCAGGGTCATCCCCAATCTTTTTGCCTCCTTCCATCTAATTTTTCGGACCAGTTTTTGTTCACTTTAGGACTCTGGGCACTTTACCACTACTAATCAGAGCTAAAGTGCATATGCTCTCTTTGTAAATTGTATTGTTGACTGGTTTATTCCTGATTGCATATTTGATTTACTAGTAAGTCCCTATTAAAGTGCCCTAGGACCTGTAAATCGAATGCTAATAGTGGGACTGCAGCACTGGTTGTGCCACCCATATTAGTAAACATGGCTCAGACCTGCCACTGCAGTGTCTGTGTGTGCAGTATTAAAATTCCAATTCGACCTGGCAAGTGTACCCACTTGCCAGGGCCCAAACCTTCCCTTTTGGTACATGTAAGGCACCCCTAAGGTAGGCCCTAGGTAGCCCCTTGGGCAAGGTGCAGTGTATTTAAAAGGTAGGACATGTACTGGTGTATTTTACATGTCCTAACAGTGAAATACTGCCAAATGTGGTTTTCACTGTTGCAATCAATCAGTCAATCAGGAATTTGTAAAGCGCACTACTCACCTGTGTGGGTTTCAAGGCGCTGAAGGGGGGGGGGGGGCAGAGGGGACGAAGAGGGGGGTGCTGCTACTGCTCGAACAGCCGGGTCTTATGAAGTTTCCTGAAGGTAAGGAGGTCTTTGGTCTGGCACAGGTGGGTAGGAAGAATGTTCCAGGTTTTGGCAGCGAGGTGCAAGAATGATCTACCGCTGGTTGAAGTTCTACAGACGCGTGGGACGGTTGCAAGGTCGGCGGAGCGGAGATGCCGGGTCGGGGTGTAGAAGGAAAGCCATCTGTTGAGGTATTCTGGTCCGATGTTGTGCAGTGCTTTGTCAGCATACAAGGCCTATCTCCCACATAGCTTAATATGGGGGCTGTCTTTAAATAACTTTAAAGCGGAGATTCCCTTTGAGGGCAGATACAAATATGGAGTTTAGGGTCTCTGAACTCACAATTTAAAAATACATCTTTTAGTGAAGTTGGTTTTTGGATTGCCAAGTTTGAAAATGCCACTTTTAGAAAGTAGGCATTTTCTTGCTTAAACCATTCTGAGACTCTGCCTGTTTGTGGATTTCTCGTCTGGGTCATTTTGACAGTTGGGCTGTTTACACCTCTCCTCTGGACAGTGACACAAAGGGAGCTGGGGGGTAGCCTGCATATCCTGATGAGCCATCTGTGCTGAGAGGGAAGGGATGAGTGGTCACTCGCACCTGAAAGGGCTGTGCCTGCCCTCACACAATGCAGTCTCCAACCCCCTGGTGTGTGTCTGGGGCCTGGCCTGTGTCTGGGGCCTGGCCTGGACAAGGAAGGATCTTGCAAACACATGAGACTTTGCTTTGAAGTTTGCCAACTTCAAAGGCAGAAAGGGGTATAAGTAGTAGACCCAAAACCCCAGACTTTTAGAATCTTTCTGGAATCAAGAGGAACCTCTGCCCAGAAGAGTTGAAGAGCTGGAGGAGGAGTACGGTCCCTTTGCTTTGTTGCTTTGATGGACTGGCCTGCAGTTGCTGCTTCTGCCTGAAAAGAGTGCAAAGGGTGAACTTTGCTGTGTGCCCCGCTTGAGAGAGTTCTCCAAGGGCCTGGAGTAGAGCTTGCCTCCTGTTGGAAGTCTCAGGGACACCAAAGACTTCAGTTTCCTCAACCTGCAGCACTTGGAACTGTGTGTTTTGTGCTGTTCAAGAGGAGAACCACTGCGACACCGCCAACGAAGCCGCTGGCCTGCACTGTGACCTGCCAACGCCTCACGGAGCCGCACGGAGCCCACTGCGCACCGCGACCCTGACCTCACTGATGCAGTCAACGGACGACTACACCGAGCCACTGCTTGCACCGCAACCTGTGGGTCCGGCATCGCCTGCTCACACCGCAGCCTGGGCCTCCCTGACGACTCTCTTGCTGACACCGGCACTGCTGCCTGCACTGTGGCCTGTGGACATCGCTCATGAGGTACACAAAGCACCGTCCCGTCCCACACCGCAGCCCCGGTCCACCAACGCCAGCATCATCGGCTCCAGTGTCGTCACCAGGCATCCTGCCTGCACCGTGGCCTGTGGACACCGCTTGTGAGGGTCACGAAGGACCGTCCCGTCCCGCACCGCTGGCTTGGACCTACCGACGACACTGCTGTCTGCACCGTGACCTTGTGTCACTGCACATCGCACAGCCCCCCTTCACAACGCAGCCCTAGTCTCCCCGATGCCGCTGAATGCCATCACCGAGGCGCTGCCTGCACCGTGACCTGTGGGCAACACAGATCGCATCGTCCCGCTTCTCACCTCAGCCCTGATGCCATCTACGCCAGCGCTCCGGACTTCATCAGCCCGAAGTTCGATCTGCAACGCATGTGACTTCAAGGGCCCAATGACTTCCGGAACCGACGCCAACGACGCAGCTCTCTGGAGCTCACCGCAAGGATCACGACGCTCGCAATTCCAAAGGTACTGTTGCGGGTCTCCCCGACACAGTAGCTGACCTACAACGCCGCGGCCATCCTGAACTGTTAGGTTTGTTGATCACGACTCTGTGATATCCCCAGGTGGAGATATCGTCTTCAAGGAACTGTATTTTTGAGTAATTCTTGCAAAATTCATATCTTTAACACTGTAGGTTGGAGTTTTATCATTTTGGTCTTGTTTTACACAGATACATATTGGCTAATTTTCTTAAACTGGTGTGGTGTCCTTTTGTGGTGTTTTCACTTATTTCTGTGTGTTATGTGCAAATGCTTTACACATTGCTTGTGAGATAAGCCCGACGGCTCGTGCCATGTTACCAAGGGGGGGAGCAGGGGTTGTCTGAGTGAGTATCTCCCTTATCCTGACTAGAGTGTGGGTCCCTACTTGGACAGGGTGAAAACCAACTGCCAACTAAAGACCCAATTTCTAACAATTTGCATATATCAAAAATGGAATGGCATGGAAAGCAAAAAAAACTGATGGATTAAACCCAGATCTGTGACTGGGGTAAATGTTTGATTTGTTCCGCATTCCATCCATCATCTGTTCTTTTTGCATGGCTAAAGACTCAGCAATGCACTTTAATCACCCAGCCTTGTGAGTCCACTGTACATGATCATACTTGCAGGGCTTGGCAATCGGCCTGGTCCAGCAACTAACCCTCTCTGCCCTATGACCTTACGCACAGCCACTGGCCATACCCTGGAGGTTCAGGGCCAGACCCGCCACCGTAGCTCAGGCAAACCCCAACTGAGGCTTTCTGACTTAAGAGTCAGATATATATGACTCCGCCTTTGGAAGCAGTGCTGCTTTCAACATACAGATAGCTCCTCAATGGATGTACAGAAAGACAAACCAGTTTTCCCAAAGTCAACTGAGAAGTGTTTAAAATAGCACCGATTGGAGAGTTCATAATGACGAACACATTGCTCTTCTGATTTTGGCCAAGGGTGGAGAGCTGTCAATGAAGTGGTAGGTGACATTGCTCTCACACTAGCCATCCCTCCTCTGTCCCTGGGCCAAGCTTTACAGCGTGATAATAACTGGTTCATGACTATGGTCCAGGGCAGATCAGAAGGGAAGGTAGTCCATAGCCATATCAAAATCAGGGAGGGCCAGACGGGAACTTGGGTCACTGGGTGGTATATTCAAGACCAATGCGCTAGGCCAGGGAGCCCGCAATACTACAATCCGATGTTAACTGTATAGATAATAATTTGCGTTATTCATCTGTTTAGATGAGGTGCAGATTTACAAACCGTGACATGGAAGATGAGAGAAATAACCTTCTCAGTCAATCCAATTCATCTCCGTTCAAATTTCACTTTGCTAACCAAATTATCAAAAAAGCATTATATCATTCCATTTTTAAGTTTCCCCATTATAGTGTAGGGTTAGGCTCCGACAATATTAGATGATGAGTTTCAAGAAGAAATTTTAGCTACTAAAAATTAGTTGGAATTTCTACGTTTATTTCAAAAGTGCTTTATGTGGTTACAGAAAACTATATGAACGTAAGGAAAACATGTTTCACCACAGTGTGAAAATTTTAAGGGAGTAAATGTTAGCAGGCTACAATTGTTATAACACTTTTGAAAACATTTTTTAGATGTGAAAGTATCATGTTTTTTAAAGGCATTATATTTTACCGTAAAGGTGTAGTATGAATTTTACAGTCATAGATGTTATTAATTCGCTATTTGATACAACAGCAATATGAGGGGAGGGTAAAGACATAGGGCCTGATTCTAACTTCGGCGGGCGGCGGAGGCCGCCCGCCGAAGTTCCCCCACCAAAATACCGCTCCGCGGTCTAAAGACCGCTGAGGGTATTTTGGGATTTGCCCTGGGCTGGCGGGCGGCCGCCAAAAGGCCGCCCGCCAGCCCAGGGCAAATCAACCTTCCCATGAGGACGCCGGCTCAGAATTGAGCCGGCGTAGTGGGAAGGTGCGACGGGTGCAGTGGCACCCGTCGCGTATTTCAGTGTCTGCACAGCAGACACTGAAATACTTTGTGGGGCGCTCTTACGGGGGCCCCTGTAGTGCCCCCTACCGCCATCCTCTTCCTGGCGGGAGACCCGCCAGGAACAGGATGGCGGTAGGGGGTGTCAGAATCCCCATGGCTGCGGAGCGCGCTCTGCAGCCATGGAGGATTCTGTAGGGCAGCGGAAAACCGGCGGGAGACCGCCGGTTTTCCTTGTCTGACCGCGGCCGAACCGCCGCGGTCAGAATGCCCTGCGGGGCACTGCCGGTCTGTCGGCGGTGCTCCCGCCGACCCTGGCCCCGGCGGTCTGAGACCGCCGGGGTCAGAATGACCCCCATAGTGCCCTGAGGGAGCTTCAGAGCCGAATGTGCACTTTACAAATAGGCTGCCCGATTATGTCACCATGGTGGACGATCTGTGCAGGAGGGATTCCAACTGTAAGTGGTGGAGAAGGAGAAAATGCTCACAGTCGCAGGAAGTATGGTTCACACTTTTTTAACATTCATGACCTGAGAACTTCACCTAGGTTGATTCTTAAACGTGTAGGCCTAGTTGTCCTATTACACACACACAAGTGCAGTGACTAGAACGCAAAGTAATTATTTTAAGTTGGCAGGTTCCTCATTCGTGGAGCTGGAGGACTTGAGAGCTTTGAGGAACTTCCATTACAGTTATGGAAACCCACCTGTATGCCCATGATCAGGTCGGTGTTTAGAAAGGAATATTTGAAAATGGTTGTGATGTTACTTGTTTAAAACAGCTGTAACACGTTACTTAAAACCTCAAAGTCCATCGTTGGGGGAAGAGGACTAAAGTTAAAAAAAAAAAAATATATATATATATATATATATATATATATATATATACACACACACACACACACACACACACAAGTATTCAGTACTGCAGATGGTTATGCTAACCTATGATTCTTGCGTCTCCTCACTAACCATTATCTGTCAGTCTGTCCTCCCAGACATTACGTCAACAAGTACTGTCACAAGAGGGTACGTTTTTCACCTATATTAGGAAACAATAACCAGCCCCACCGATATGCCCGGTAGTGCAGGTTACCGGTAAGTAATCCTGGCAATAAGCAAATCCAACGTGAAAAGGGAGTTTCAATTTAAAAGCAAAATCCTGGGCAAGTCCCTTTAAAAAAAAAACTGAACCCCTGTACTCCAGCAAATTACATCATCACTCAAATCTGTTTAATTCCTGCGAGACACACTCTCCAGTTCGCCCCAACACACCCAACCCTTTGCCTGTTCCAGCGTGATAACACTTACCCTGACCTCCTCGACAACCCCCGGGTCAGCACCCTTCCACCTGCGCCGGTTGTCAGGTTCTGCTGCACCCTGGTAACCGAGGTCAAGGTGAACCGGTCAGGAGAACGGCTCCCTGGGACTCGTAGTCCACAGAAGCTCCATGCCCCCGCAGGCTGTGCGAACAAGGAGCGGCAGCGGGACTACAACTCCCAGCAGTTTACAGAGTCTCTTCCATTGTCACAATTTCGGCGTGAACTACAACTCCCAGGGAACGGATAGCGTGAGCCAGTGACGGAGCCCGCGACGTCACGTCAGGCAGCGTAGAAAGGATTGGAATGGATTCACGAGTGAGGATCTGATCTGCATTTTGTCTCCATATTTGAACGAACAACTGCAACGGACTTGCAAAGAGAAAATCACTCACAACGTTTGCGTACACACTCTTTCCATGCCCCTTTTTTTTTCTTTTCCTCGTACAATATGTTAGGCCTTTTACAGTGATTATTAGAAGATTTATGGGCGAATAACACTGCACCTCATTGCATGCTTGTAAATTGCGGTACTGGAAACTGGTGTGTTTATTTATCACATTGAAAAATCTGCCGCTCTAAATGATTTAAAATATTTGCACCTGACCTAAACCATAGACTTGCCCTTGAACTCGTTCATACTGCTGAGTACTACATTTAAAAAAAAAACGAAAATGACTGGACCGCTAACTTACAAAATTATGGATCACCTCTGGGCACCATACTTACTGGCAAATCCTACGCAGAATCAAAAATTTTCTAGCTTTCGCGTCAAGAATTTTCAATTCTATTAAGGACACGGAGGCGAGGATTATGCTTCTCTCTCAATGCTTTATTTTTCCAGCAGCCAATCACAAGAGAGTAATTAAAACAAAACATATCCCAACATTCAAGGGAAGACGTCATAACCATAGAGATCAGTACTGTATATAAACTACCGAGGATAAAGCACTTCCTCTTTCTTTGCGGATGCTGAACAAAATTCAACAAAACAGTCAATAACAGTCAATAACCGGATCCAAATGAAATCCAAGAACCACGTAGAAAAAAGGGACCAGGAATCCAACGGAAAACAGCCCAAGACTCCCACGAATGTCCAGGTCCTCATTGTTTCTGTTCAAAACCTAGAGGACACAAACAAAACTAGTCATAGACCACGGAAAAAAGATCATAAACTCTTATACAAAGGGAGGGCATACAATCAAATCACAGTGAAAGTAAAACATAAAAAATACTTAAGTATGTTAATCTCTGTAATCCGGGTGGGATAATCCTCGCCTCCGTGTCCTTAATAGAATTGAAAATTCTTGACGCGAAAGCTAGAACATTTTTGATTCTATGTCAGGACCGGAGGCTTCGTATTATGCTAGTTCAAAGCTGACTAACCACAATTGACGCGATATCCACAATGGGTTTATAATAGAAAGTCTTAAAAGTAGACTCAGCGGACCAGTCTGCCGCTCTCATAATGTCTTCTAGTCTGGCTCCAAGAGAAAAAGCCTTCGAAGCCATAGCTCCACGGACCGAATGGGCTCCAAAAACGGAGACGTCAATGCCCGCTTCAGACAAAATCCACCTAATCCATCTCGCTAGAGTAGCAGAGGAAACGGGATTAAAAGGTTTATTAAGAGCAATCAAAAGTTGACCCCCGGGGTCTCTCCGGAATCCCTCTGTAGATGCTTCATAAGCCTTCAGGCACTGAACTAAACAAAGTTTAGTATTATGAGGAAAAGAGGGATAGGAGATCGAAGAAGTACCTGTCTTAGTACGACGGGAAATCGAAAAGGAAACTCCAGAAGGAGTAAAACTCCTTCCCGATAGATCCAGAGCTTTAATGTCAGATACTCTTTTACATGAAACAAGACATAGAAGTAAAGTAAGTTTGGCCGACAATTGTTTACGAGATAAGAATTCATTGTCAGGCCAAGAAGAAATAAAAGACAGGACCGCGTTAACATCCCAAAGGGAGGAGTAACGCGGAAGGGGAGGATTAGTAAGCCGGATACCTCTCATCAGTTTACAAACCACAAAGTGTTCTCCTATAGGTTTACCTGACACCGGAACATGGCCCGCCGATATGGCAGATCGATAATTGTTAATAGATCTGTACGCGAGGCCTGCAGCTGCCAAAGAGGCCAGAAAGTTGACTACTAGATTGACATCTGCTTTAATGGGATCGGAATCCCGTTCCGAACACCAAGTAACCCAACGCTTCCATGCAGAGGCATATCGTTTGTGTGTACCAGAGGACCATGCCTGGAGGATAAGCTTTGAAGCTTGTTCTGAAATACCTGGCAAAAGCCATTGTCTCCGGAAAGTTTCCATGCCACTAGTTGTAGCTGGCCTGACAACATCAGAGGATGAGGATTCCCCAGAGGGTCCAGCAACAGGTTGAGCTGGTGCGGAATCAAAAGCGGAAAGTCGCACAACAGCTCGAGAGCTAGAGGAAACCATGCCTGAGCTCTCCAAAGGGGGGTCACCAGAGCAATCCCTACACGCTGGCGTCGAACCTGGGATAGAACTCGAGGAATCATGTTGAAAGGAGGAAACGCATATCCCAGATGGAGAGACCAGTCCTGAAGGAAGGCATCCGTGGCTGTCGCCTCCGGATCCAGCCTCCAACTGAAGAACAACGGAAGTTGTCGGTTCAGGCGTGAGGCAAAGAGGTCGATGGAAAAGGGACCCCACAACTGGTGGAGGTGACAAAACACCTGAGGAAGGAGCCTCCAGTCGCTGCCATCCCGCAGAAACCTGGAGTTCCAATCCGCCACTGTGTTGTCCACTCCTGGGAGATGTTCCGCAATCACTGAAATGCGGTGCTGAAGACAGAACTGCCAAAACTCTTTGGCAATCTGAGCAAGAATCGGAGATCTCGTACCACCCAGTTTGTTCACATATCTGACCGCAGATATGTTGTCCATCCTCAAAAGGATGCAACAATCTGATTTCAGGGGAGACAGACTCCGAATTGCAAAAGAACCGGCCAGAAGTTCCAGACAATTGATGTGGAGGCGGAGTTCCTCCTGGGACCAACGACCGCCCGTGGACAGAGCACCGCAGCGTGCTCCCCAGCCCCACCTGCTGGCGTCCGCCTCTAGTATCACATCTGGCGAAGAGCCGAATATCGCCCGACCATTCCAAGCGTCCATGTGGTCCAGCCACCATTGGATCTCCGATCGGGCTTCCTCCGACAGAGGAATCTTGTCTGAGTACGATAGGCCCTTCTGAAGGTGGGAAATTTTGAGACGTTGAAGGGCCCGGTAATGAAGAGGGCCCGGGAAAATGGCCTGAATCGAGGATGACAAAAGACCTACCATCCGGGCTAAGCTCCTCAAAGACACATACTCTTTCGACAACAGAAGACGCAACTCCTTCTTGATGTTGCGGATCTTCTGGGCCGGAAGGATCAGAAGGGAACGAATAGAGTCTATTTGGAACCCCAAGAATTCCATCTGCTGGGATGGGACAAGGCAAGATTTGGGCTGATTGATGAGAAATCCCAGACTCTGAAGAAGATTGATTGCCCAGGACAAGTGTTCCCGGAGAATCAACAGGTCTTGAGCCATAATGATCAGATCGTCGAGATAGACGATCAGGCGAACTCCTTTGGCCCGTAGGGATTCGACTACTGGGCGCATCATCTTGGTAAAGCACCAAGGTGCGGAGGAAAGCCCAAAGGGGAGAACCTGAAACTCGAAACATTGGTTCATCCAGAAGAACTGGAGAAAGCGTCGATGAGGAGGAAAGATTGGTATGCTTAGATAAGCGTCTTTTAAATCTAAACGAACCATCCAATCTGATTCCTGAAGAACATCTCTCAGGAGGTGGATTCCCTCCATCTTGAAATGCCTGTAAACTATCCAGGCGTTGAAATCTTTGAGGTTTAGAACTAATCTTGAACCGCCGCCCTTCTTTTCCACCAGAAAAATGGGGCTGATGAACCCTCGCGGATGAGGGTCTGCCCGACAAATAGCTCCTTTTTTGAGAAGAGCAAGAATTTCCGAATTCATGATTTCTTGGTCGGGACGGGAAAAACGGTGAGGGGGAGGGATAAAACGTTGCACCGGGGAGCGATAGAACTCCAGTTTGAAACCTCGAGCGGTTTCCAACACCCAAGGGTCCTTGGTTATTCTCTGCCATTCCCCCAGACATGTTTGGACCCTGCCCCCCAGCAGTACCTCCGAAAAAGGAATAAGTCTCACCTGCAGAGGAGGCATCCTGGGAGTTTCCTTGCTGACCCTTGTAGGCGTTTCTACGGAAACGAGATCTCCCTGCGCGGGGGCGTGTGGGGTAAAAGGTGTTGTCTGCCTGCTGATCCCTGTAGAAACCCCTGCCACGGGAGAACGAGTCTCTTCTGGGGCCTTGATAGAAGGAACGGCCTGACGAGCGGCCCCGACCGCGTCCGGCCCTACGAAAAAGAGTCTCCCTGAATACCTTCTTAAGGGAAAGCTGCGCCTTATCCATGGAGCTAAATGAAGCCGCAAATCTGGATAAATCCTTGAGGAAGGGAGCTCCGAAAAGGAGGCCTTGTGCGGCTTGCCCCGCTTCCGAAGAAGCTAGTTCGTTGAGTTGGGGATCGACACGCATCAGAATAGAACGGCGTCGTTCAGATGAAATCGCCACATTGGCATTCCCCAAAAGGCAGATGGAGCGTTGTGCCCAACCAATGAGAATGTCAGGATCAATAGGGGCATTCGATTCTTTAGAGACATAAGCCAACTCCAGGATTTTTGCTAGTGGGCCGGTGAGGTCTAGAAGTTTATCCTGGCATGATCTCCATGCCCGATCCAAGCCCTTCTTAGGGTCTTTAGCCCACTTCTTTAGGAAAGTCACCATAGTGGGGTCTACATCAGGGGTATCAGTGACTTTGCCTTCCAGCTCTGGTCTGGGGCATTCTGCCTTTAATCTCGCTCGAACTTCCTTATCGAAGCCGGCTCTAACATGCTCCTGCATGTACAACGCTACTTCTGGAGGGGGAGTCCAGCTGGAGGAATGAGGATGAACAATGTCCTCAGGTTTAAAATTAAGAAGACGAGGGTTCTTGGGGGCCTGATGTTTGGACTTAGAACGCTTCTTGCGCTTAGTAGGTGCTGAATGGACACTATGCGTAGAATCGGAGTCAGAATCTGATGAGGCATTTGGCGAAATATTAGAAGAGGAGTCTGAATCCTGGACCTCTTGCAAATTGAGTGAGCTATAACCATGCTCTGAATGAATAGTGGCGGCCAGCTTGTCAAACAGCTCTGAATGTGCCCATTTCTGCTTTTTTGACTTGCCCTTGGAGGTGGAAGGGAGATTTTCAGGGGTGTCTTTATGGGCATCTTGGGTCGGTGGGTTGGAGGGAACCCAACCTTTCTGGCGCGCAAAATTTTCAAAATGGTGAGTCAGGGGACCCAAAGCCTTGGCCAAGGCTTTGTTGACAGATAGCTGAACGCTATTATCCAGGGCACCCACAAGGGACTCTTCTAAAGAAGGGGCGTCGTCGCCATAATAATCTTCCTCGTCATAGGCGAAGGATTGCGCCATGTTCAGGGCAGTATGGGTAACTGCAGTCAGAGTAGTCAAGGACTACAATCAGGGGGAGTGCGGAACCCCAGCAGGCTATAAGGCACCAAAATATAATTGAGCGTGGAGGGAGCAGCCTGCTGCACTCTAGGCAAAGCCTATGCAAAATTGTTTCAACCCTGGGCCGACCAGATGGCCCCAGGGCGTCAGGGAGTATCACCAAGCCTGGAATGAGAGCAAGGTGGGAGTTACCGGCCAGGTGGAGAGCGCTAGCGTTGTTCAGAATGGGCCAAAACGGAAAGAACTCTGCCCGCGATCACCGCGCCGAATTGCTGTCAGGCTCCGAATTTCTGAATGAGGCGATCGGCAATTCAAAGCGGAATGAACGCGCGCCAAAGCGTGCGTGCGCGCGCGCGCGCGCGCGTGCGTGTGCGCGATGAAAATGCTGCCGGTACTCCTGATCGGAATTCCGATCCTCGCCAGGGGGGGGAACCCCTCTAGCGAAACTCCAGCTCCCGCTCCACAGTGCCACAACACTATGAACGCGCGCAAACTACAATTGCCACAAATGCGATCAAAATTGAAAACACTTAACTGGCTGCGGCAGCAGCAAAGAAAGAGGAAGTGCTTTATCCTCGGTAGTTTATATACAGTACTGATCTCTATGGTTATGACGTCTTCCCTTGAATGTTGGGATATGTTTTGTTTTAATTACTCTCTTGTGATTGGCTGCTGGAAAAATAAAGCATTGAGAGAGAAGCATAATACGAAGCCTCCGGTCCTGACATAGAATCCATCTTTGTGTGCAGTAGACAGGAAGTTGGTGAAAACAGTACTCTATTGTATTTGCTACGAGTTGTAGAAATAGGAGAGCCGCCTTATAGTGACATCATCAACAGACCGCAGTCCTTGAATATCTGGCAAGTCTCCCAGGTACTTGACTGACTGTTGTGTTGGCGTTGGACTAACCCACCTGTGGTGATACGACAGGGGGATCTTTGTGGTGTGCCCCGCCCGTCGAGATGATGAGAATGCCCATGACGCTGGCGGGGAAGTTAATGAAAGGCCGAGGGAAAAGTTCCTCGTGGCCAGAAAAGTAACAAAGGTATCGGTGTCCAATTGTGTCCAAACAACGGTGCAGATACCAAGCTCCGGTTTCACGGTAAGAGCCGGGTGTATGGAGACGGCGGGCCGCCCCCTCACAACGTGAAAGACAGCAGCCCTGCTCCCTTGGGAGTGCAGCACTACCTGCCTAAGCAGGCAAAACAGTGAACATTACCAGCCACCAGCTGGACTCCCGCGTAATTCCAGAAGCTCAGCACTTCTGATTTCACATAAGTGTTCCAAAATCTACTGTGGGAAATACCTTGTTAGTAGACACTGAGACCAAGCCTGTCCACACAAAGAAAAAAAAAGGAAGACAAACAAAAGCTACTAAACACCCTTTGGGAGATCCATTGCTAGTCCTGTCATCAAACGGATTCTGCCGGCCTTCCTGGTATCAACCATAACTTATGAAAGGAGACAAACAGAGATCAGTCAAACACGAAGGCCCAGGACTGTGAGAGGGGATAGCCTGTCACCACAACCTCGGATTTAGAAGCCATAGTTGACACACCCCTCCTAACCACTGCCTCACAATCTTGATCATAAAATGGCGTCCTTCCCAGCCCTTGAGCCCTTCATTGTCGAGGGTCCTACATCAGCACCAGCCGCCCGATGGAAAGACTGGGCAGAGAGACTGGAAAACTATTTTGCAGTGGTGGCGTTTGATAACAAGACATTGCCCCATGCTCTTACATCTAGGGGGTGACACTATTCCCAACCTAGGAAAGTCAGTGGTCGAAGAAGGCCTGCCCTACACTTACCAGTCCCTAAAAAGGGCCCTAACAGCACCCTTCGAACCCCTCGCGAACCCGGACTATGAGCAGTTCCTACTGCAGCAGGCCAGGTGGCTCCCTGAAGAGTCAGTTGACACATTCTCTGCAAGGCTTAAGGAACTCACAAGCACCTGTATGCTGCTGGATGTGGATGACAAATCCGTGCGCAGTTCATACAAGGTTGTGCATCAGTCAAGTTGAGAGAAAGCATACTGCAGGTGCCGGGGATGTCCATGGGCAACATTCTCACGATGGGTCGATCGAAAGAGCTCTCAAAAGTGCACGCTGCACACATGGAAGCAGTGCTACAGTGCCTGGTCAAAGCGGAACTTGTGATCGCAGTAACATTTGTAGTGACAGACAAGAAAAAGACTTGTCAAAAGCCCTCAGCAAGCCCACGAACATGCTACCTGTGTGGAGGTCCATACCCTCATTAAGGGCCATGCCCTGCCCAAGGCAAGAAATGCTCTAACTGCAACAAAATGAACCACTTCGCCAAGGTGTGCCAGGCGTCTGCACGTCAAAAACAACAGAGACCTAAACCAATCAATCTAGTACAACCACCAGTGACAACAGGGGTGGAAGACGACATGCATGATGATGACAATACAGAGGGAACAGTCAACATTGTGCACGTCATGCAGCCAGGAGGAAACCCCCGAAGACGAATACCAAAGTTTAACATATTTCTCTAGGGCCACAGGTCCCAGCTCTAATCAACACCAGAGCATCCATTAACATCCTTACACAATCAGTACTACAATCCATTCCCATATAGCCACACCTGCACCCCACCACCACTCAAATTTATGATTTTGGGTCTTCTACACCTTTACCACTGGCAGGAGTTTTCACAACAGACATCTCACACGAAGGGCAGTCAACGCATACCAAAGCGTATGTGACCGGGGCGGGGTCAGGGATGCTGCTGAGCTGCAGGATGGCAGAGCAACTCAATTTAATATTGTTTGCTTTCAGTGTGCACCTTGGGAGCGTCACGATCTCCTGGCTGAATTCGCACAGCTGTTTGAAGGGATCAGCTTTTTGAAGGACCGCCTGATACAGCTACACATCGATGACTCAATTCAGCCAGTTGCACTGAAGCATCGTCGAGTGGTGTTCCATCTACGCCCAAAAGTGAAACCTGAGCTGAAGAAGCTGGAGCAAGCAGACATTATCAATTGGGTGGAAGGCCCCACACCCTGGGTATCCCCGATTGTTACCGCTCATAAACCTAAACAACTAGGCGAGGTCAGGATCTGCATCGACATGCGTCTGCCCAACTTGGCCATCAAGAGGGAGCGGAATTTAACTCCCACCATGGATGACATGGTAGATGAGGTGAGCAGATCAAAATGGTTCTCCAAAATGGATTTCTGAGCTGGAGACCATCAAATACTGTTAGCTCCAGACTCCAGGGACTTTACAACTTTCTCCACTCATGTTGACCTATGGAGGTACCAGCGCCTCAGTTTCGGGATATCAAGTGCAGCAGAAGTCTTCCAGGACACTATTCGGGGGGGTGCTAGCTGGACAGCAGGGAGTCATCAACGACAGCGATGACATCTTGGTACACCCCCACCATCGAATTACACATTGACCATCTGAAAGCAACCTTCAAGCAACTACAAGAAAGTGGTCTCACTCTACAGAGAGAAAAATGTGCATTCTTGCAGAGGGAGATTGTCTTCTTTGGCTATCGATTTTTGGGAGAGGGAGTCATGCCCAATCTAGCAAAGGAGCAGGACATTCAGTCAGCCCCCACCAACGTCT